>NC_092111.1:36180630-36510630 GCF_045679555.1 Salvelinus alpinus | reverse complement strand
AGTGTCTCCACACCCTGGCAGTCTTCAGGAGAAGTGTCTATACACCCTGGCAGTCTTCAGGAGAAGTGTCTCCACACCCTGGCAGTCTTCAGGAGAAGTGTCTCCACACCCTGGCAGTCTTCAGGAGAAGTGTCTCCACACCCTGGCAGTCTTCAGGAGAAGTGTCTCCACACCCTGGCAGTCTTCAGGAGAAGTGTCTCCACACCCTGGCAGTCTTCAGGAGAAGTGTCTCCAACCCTGGCAGTCTTCAGGAGAAGTGTCTCCACACCCTGGCAGTCTTCAGGAGAAGTGTCTCCACACCCTGGCAGTCTTCAGGAGAAGTGTCTCCACACCCTGGCAGTCTTCAGGAGAAGTGTCTCCACACCCTGGCATTCTTCAGGAGAAGTGTCTCCACACCCTGGCAGTCTTCAGGAGAAGTGTCTCCACACCCTGGCAGTCTTCAGGAAAAGTGTCTCCACACCCTGGCAGTCTTCAGGAGAAGTGTCTCCACACCCTGGCAGTCTTCAGGAGAAGTGTCTCCACACCCTGGCAGTCTTCAGGAGAAGTGTCTATACACCCTGGCAGTCTTCAGGAGAAGTGTCTCCACACCCTGGCAGTCTTCAGGAGAAGTGTCTCCACACCCTGGCAGTCTTCAGGAGAAGTGTCTCCACACCCTGGCAGTCTTCAGGAGAAGTGTCTCCACACCCTGGCATTCTTCAGGAGAAGTGTCTCCACACCCTGGCAGTCTTCAGGAGAAGTGTCTCCACACCCTGGCAGTCTTCAGGAGAAGTGTCTCCACACCCTGGCAGTCTTCAGGAGAAGTGTCTCCACACCCTGGCAGTCTTCAGGAGAAGTGTCTCCACACCCTGGCAGTCTTCAGGAGAAGTGTCTCCACACCCTGGCAGTCTTCAGGAGAAGTGTCTCCACACCCTGGCAGTCTTCAGGAGAAGTGTCTCCACACCCTGGCAGTCTTCAGGAGAAGTGTCTCCACACCCTGGCAGTCTTCAGGAGAAGTGTCTCCACACCCTGGCAGTCTTCAGGAGAAGTGTCTCCACACCCTGGCAGTCTTCAGGAGAAGTGTCTCCACACCCTGGCAGTCTTCAGGAGAAGTGTCTCCACACCCTGGCAGTCTTCAGGAGAAGTGTCTCCACACCCTGGCAGTCTTCAGGAGAAGTGTCTCCACACCCTGGCAGTCTTCAGGAGAAGTGTCTCCACACCCTGCGTTTATGGCCTCCAGTAAGGACATCTGGTCATGTGGATGGTGGTCATAAACCTTCCACCTCTACGCAGAGAAAAACTCCTCTATGAGGTTTAAGGAAGGGGGAGGATGGAGGGAGGAATAGTACTGACATCCTGGGATGTGCAGCAAACCAGTCTGTGACTGCAGCAGAGTGGTGGAATCCCACATTATCCCACACAACAACGAAGGTAGGGGAGTTTCTTGCCCCCCTCTCCTCCGCTGGCACAAGTCGATTATGCAGGTCATGCAGAAAAGAAATGAGTCTCTCTGTATAGTAGGGGCCAATGAGTTGTTTGTGTAACAGCAAACCATCATTGGACAGTGCTGCACACATTGTGATGTTAGCTCCTCTCTGGCCTGGGACATCTACGGTTGCTCTCTGTCCAATCACATTTCTTCCCCTGCGGTGTGTTTTTGCCAGTTTGAATCCATCTTCATCCACAAAGATGAATGTATGTGCAGTTTGCCTGGCTTCCATCTCCATTACTCTCTAAAATACAGTAAATCCACAGTTTTACAGTACTTTACATTATGCATAGCTGTGTATGTACCCTGTTTGGTTATTGAACAGACATTTTACCTGGACATATTGATACCGGAGTTCTTTCACACATTCACCGTTTCTCTCAAAGGGTTCAGTGTACAACTGCTTCATCCTTATTTTATGTTTCTCTAGGACTCTGGCAATTGTCGTTGTGCTGACCGTATTCACATTCCCAACAGTGATATAGTCTGCCAGCACTCTGTCTCGAATTTACCACAGTTTTATTGCGTTGTTGCCAATTACCATGTCAACAATGGCAATTTCCTGTGCATCTGATAAAATTCTGCCTCTCCCTCCTGTGGGAGGCAACCTTTGGATCCAACTGAAAAAACACAAAACAATCAATATATTTCAAAATGTCAGTACATGTAAAAATGTGAACATACTGTATTGTACTGCAATATGTAGTTCATTTATCATTGAAGGATGCACATCTCACCTGTTGTTTTGCCGGAAATGTTGTACTATTGATGCAACTGTTGAACGCTGCAGATTTGGTTACACCCTTAAACCGGCCTCTCTCAAAGAGAGACCAGGGTTTACAACATGGTCAATAATTGTGGCCCTTATCTCATCAGAGACCACCGCTCTTGGTCTTCCTCTCCTTTGTCCTCCGTGCATTCTCCCTCTCCCTGCCACTCTTCTTTCCCCACCAACCTGTCTTCTTTAATCCATCTTTCCAAACGAAATCGTTCCGAAGCCGTCCTCTTTTGTTTGTTTGGTAACGAGACTAAAAACAGGACACTTGGGTAGGCTTTCAGCTGAATTTGCAATCAGCTGTGTTTGGAATTATTCAATATTGTGCTGAGATTTTCTATATGTTTCAATCTGGTTACTGCAGAAATGCACGACATTTGCCATCATTCTGTTTTGAATGTGTTTTTAACAGTTTTGGAAACAGTGTGTCAGCATTTGAAAACATGTGCAGCAAATGTATAGTTTTGTAGGTGGTGGAGTATGAATGAGAAAAGAGTTCATGGATTTAGGAGAATGTGGACATTGAATGCATTTTATGTGAAAGCAATGAAAAATTATTCACAGTTTGGTCCAAATACACTTCTGTTTCGCTGACTGAGTGAAGAGTTTTAACAATGTGACTTCAGTTTTGACCAACGCAAGTTAGCATTTGAAAAAAACTGTAATTTGATTAGTTTGGTTGTTAGGTGCATATTGTGAGAGATGGGGACATCAATGATAAAAGTCCAGCTTATTTTGTTTCAGATTTTTTCCCCCTTTTGAATTCCATTGTGGCTGTATGTTTTCTGTTGCCACACCATGTAATGTTCTCCTAAAAAAATGTGTTTCAGAAATGATTAGCCTAGACTTCATCTCATTCTAGACACAAATTCCTTCTTCCATGGGACAAAAAAATATGTTTTCTTCAAAAAGCAAACTCTTTTCCTGGGGGACTTTCAGACTTCATCAGTGGCGCCTCCTTGCTGAATTGTCATTCTCTTGGTTTTGAAGATACAATAAAGGCCTTTGTCTGATGCTGTGTGATGTGGTTTCGTCCAAGAGAAAAACAATCCTTCATTTTTTAAGAAAATCCCATATTCCCAAAGGAATTGATAATTACAAACAGGATTGACGAGATCTGCGGCTTGAGCAGGGCTGAACATTAAGTTTGCTCTGTTGGAGGACCTGTTTTATGGGTTTGGAAGGGGAAAGTCATTAGAAATCCTTACGACAGTTACTAAGAGACACGGAGAGAGAGAGAAAAAAGACAAACGACCAGCAGCTTGACTTTTGACACTGAAGTGCTTTTAATTATTTTTTATTTCTTGTCATTCTGAATTCACTGGGCTTTGAAGGCATCTTCTACACACTATAGTCTCTGCAGCTCTATGTGATACACTGTGTGTGTGTGTGTGTGTGTGTGTGTGTGTGTGTGTGTGTGTGTGTGTGTGTGTGTGTGTGTGTGTGTGTGTGTGTGTGTGTGTGTGTGTGTGTGTGTGTGTGTGTGTGTGTGTGTGTGTGTGTGTGTGTGTGTGTGTGTGTGTGGACGTGTTTAACTATTCTTGTGGGGACCAGAAGTCCCCACAAGAATAGTAAACGAACAAAAAGTTGACCCGCTGGGGACATTTTGTTAGTCCCCACAAGGTCAAATGCTATTTCTAGGGGGTTTAGGGTTAAGGTTAGAATTAGTGTCAGGGTTAGAATTAAGTTAAATATTAAGGTTAGGAGCTAGGGTTAGTTGTAGGGTTAGGGTTAGGAGCTAGGGTTAGGTTTAGGGTTAGGATAAAGTTTAGGTTTTTGGGTTAGGGTTAGGGTTAGGGTTAGGGTTAGGGTTAGGGTTAGGGTTAAGGTTAGGGTTAGGGTTAGGGTTAGGGTAAGAGTACGGGTTAGGATTAGGGTTAGGTTTAGGGTTAGGGGTTAGGGAAAATAGGATTTTGATTGGGACTGAATTGTATGTCCCCACAAGGTTAGCTGTACAAGACTGTGTGTGTGTGTGTGTGTGTGTGTGTGTGTGTGTGTGTGTGTGTGTGTGTGTGTGTGTGTGTGTGTGTGTGTGTGTGTGTGTGTGTGTGTGTGTGTGCGTGCGTGCGTGCGTGCGTGCGTGCGTGCGTGCGTGCGTGCGTGCGTGCGTGCGTGCGTGCGTGTGTTAATGAGGAGGGAAGAGTGGTAGGGAAGTATGAATTAGTGAAGGAAAAGCATTACGCCACCTTCATCCACTACTTCAGTGCTTCCGTTGTCTACCTGTGTGTGTGCTTGCATTTCTGCTCATAGTGACTCTCCTCACTAGAACGCTACCGACTAATCCATTGTTGGCTACACTTACCATTTCATGGGACGCTCTATCACTGTAAATGCATTTGGTTCAGATTGCGTGCATAAGAACAGTGTTTTCTTTCAGTTTGCCAATACCTCAGGAATAATGCCATTTTAATAAGACTAACAAAATGATATTCTAGCCTTGCACTTTGCTTTCTGCTGGGGCAGCAATATGCTAAAGAGTGCCTGTTTTTCATTGCATAGATTTTGTGTAGGATAAATGTACAACTGTTGGGAGGTGTGGGAATAGTTGGAATAGTCTAAGGCATAGTTTGTGCTGTTAATGAATAGTGTAGTGTACAGTGGAAGCTGCAACGGCAAAGTAAATTATTTAAAAAAACATTTATTTAACTAGGCAAGTCAGTTAAGAACAATTTCTTATTTACAATGACAGCCTACCACAGCCAAACCAGGATGGGGCGCTGAGCCAATCATGCGCTGCCCTATTTCACAGCCGGATGTGATGCAGCCTGGATTTGAACCAGGTACTGCAGTGATTCCTCTTGCACTGAAACGCAGTGTCTTAGACCGCTGTGTCACTCGGGAGTCCAAACCTGATCAGATTTGGAGTGAATTGCATAAAGGAGAAACACAGGTTTCTCCTTTACTACTGACTAGCATGTTCACCAGTAAGGCTTCGTGGTTCCTCTCTGTCCATATTCATGAGCGGAGGACCAAAATAAAAGTTTTAACATGACACCATAGTATATGTGTGAGGTGCCTCTGTAATGGGGGCAGCAGGTAGCCTAGTGGTTAGAGCGTTGGACTAGTAACCAGCAGGTAGCCTAGTGGTTAGAGCGTTGGACTAGTAACCAGCAGGTAGCCTAGTGGTTAGAGCGTTGGACTAGTAACCGAAAGGTTGCAAGATCGAATCCCTCAGATAACAACTTTCTGCCTGTTCCTAGGTTGTCATTCAAAAAAAGAAATTGTTTCTAACTGACTTGCCTAGTTAAATAAAGGTGTAAAAAAAAAATGGCTACATTTACATGATCGGAAAGCAGTGAGTTAATATGAATGTATTATTATCATTCAACAAAGTGCTGTACGGAAACCCAGCCTAAAACCCCAAACAGCAAGCCATGCAGATGTAGAATCACAGTGGCTAGGAAAAACTACTCCCTAAACAAGCAGTAACCAGGCTCTGATTGGTGGCCAGTCCTCTTCTGGCTGTGCCGGTTGGAGATTATAAGAGTACATGGCCAGATCGTTCTTCAAGATGTTCAAGCAGGGTCAAATAATAATGGTTGTAGAGGGTGCAACAGGTCAGCGTCTCAGGAGTAAATGTCAGTGCCTTTCCATTCACCTTCACACCCCTGGGCCAGAATACACTCAATCATTGGACCTACTGAAGAGATGAGTCTTCAGTAAAGACTTAAAGGTGGAGACAGAGAATCTTACCAAATCAGAAAGATAGGTAGAAGCAAGTCCATGTAATGTTTTGTAGGTTAACAATAAAACCTTGAAATCAGCCCTAGCCTTAACAGGAAGCCAGTGTAGAGAGGCTATCCCTTAAGTAATATGAGCACATTTTTTGGTTCTAGTCAAGATTCTAGCAGCCGTGTTTAGCACTAACTGAAGTTTATTCAGTGCTTTTTCTGTTATTTGTATTTCTGTTATTTGATGTGGCTCTCTGCACTTTCACCGGATGTTTGTTTGAGACAATGCATTTCTGAACGTAACGCGCCAATGTAAACTGAGATTTTTGGATATAAATATGAACTTTATCGAACAAAACAGACATGTATTGTGTAACATGAAGTCCTATGAGTGCCATCTGATGAAGATCATCAAAGGTTAGTGATTAATTTAATCGCTATTTCTGACTTTTGTGAGCCCTCTCCTTGGCTGGAAAATGGCTGTATGGTTTTCTGTGACTAGGTGCTGACCTAACATAATCGCAAGGTGTGCTTTCGCCGTAAAGCCTTTTTGAAATCAGACACTGTGGCTGGATTAACGAGAAGTTTATCTTTAAAATGGTGTATAATACTTGTATGTTTGAGGAATTCTAATTTTGAGATTTCTGTCGTTTTGAATTTGGCGCCCTGCAATTTCACTGGCAGCTAGCTTCCCACTTGTACCAGAGAGGTTATTCTCCAAATTATATTTTAAAAGAGGAAGCTAAATATTTTAGGCAGATGTTCTCATTTCTGTCTCATCCTCTCCCACTGAATGATTCTTTCCAAATAATAAAAAAAACTGAAAATTAACAAATGTACAGATAGATCAGTGTGAAGGCCAAATTACAGAGCAATAACTTTTTGAGACTAAATCCTTTCAGTCTGGAAAAACCCCAGGGCTTGATGGCATACCGGTAGAGGTATATCAATACTTTTTTGATATTCTCAAAGCTCCATCGTTAACTTGTTTTAACTACTCCTATTGAAATGGTAGTCTGTCAGGTACTCGGCAGGTATGTCTGATTTCACTCGTATTAAAAGAAGATCCAGAAGGCAAATATTAATATCCTGATATCCAGTCTATCTAAAAAAACTGGAGGCCTCATACACTTCAATGTTGTGATGCAAAAATACTAGCGAAATGCACAGCACTCAGAATTAAAAAGGTTTTACCAGGTATTGTTCATCCTGATCAGACAGGTTTTTCATGGATGATACATTGAAATAATATACGACAACTACTAGAAATCATAGAACAACATGAAACATCTTTGAAGCCAGGCCTTTTATTTGTAGTTTGTTTTGAAAAGGCCTTTGATAGAGTGACTGGATTTTATTTATAAATGCCTGGATTTTTTTCAATTTTGGTGATTCTCTTATAAAATGGGTAAAAGTAATGTATAGCAACCCCAAGTGTAAAATAGTAAATAGAGGCTACTTCTCAGAGAGTTTTGAATTGTCAAGAGGAGTTAAACAAGGGTGTCTGCTGTCACCATATCTATTTGTTATGGCCATCGAAATGCTAGCTACTAAAATCAGGTCAAATAACAACATTAGAGTATTAGAAATCCAAGGTTTAAAAACCAAGGAGTCCATGTATGCCGATGACTCAAGTTTTGTATTAAGTCCGCAAGCTAGATCTCTGCAATGTCTCATAGAATATCTAGATAACTTTTCTGGACTCTCTGGACTAAAACCTTATTATGCTAAGTGTACAATATTACGTATTGGAGCTTTCAAAAATAAAACTTCTACATTACCCTGCAGTTTACCTATAACATGGGCTGACGGTGAAGTAGACATTCTTGGTATTCATATCACAAAAGACATAAATGAGCTCTCCACAATGAATTTCAATAGAAAACTTGTAAAAATAGAAAAGATCCTGCAACCATAAATACCTGTCTATTTATGGAAAAATTGCCCTGATTAACTCTTTAGTCGTATCTCAGTTTGCTTACTTACCTATGGCGCTGCCGACTCCTGATGATTCGTTTTTAAAATCATGTGAGCAAAAATGGTTAAGGGGCAGATCTTGGGCAACTGTGGTGGGATCTTAGAGGGCTGGTGACCGGGTGGTTGGGAGCTTTGGACGGTGGCTGATAGGTCGCTGGTTCGGGTCCATGTTTTTGACCTTGTGGGAGATGCAGGACTGTTTTGCTAGCACAGACTGGAATTTTTTTCCCGGGATTCTACCGATGGCATTGAGGATTACACCACATCAATCACTGGCTTCATCAATAAGTGCATCGATGATGTCGTCCCCACAGAAATCCCGCTATGCCTCCAACGAACCACAAAACAGGCAAAGCGTCAATACAGGACTAAGATCGAGTCGTAGTACAACGGCTCTCAAACTCTTCAGATTTTGCAGGGCTTACAAACTATTACAGACTACAAAGGGAAGCACAGTCGAGAGCTGGGCAGTGACACGAGCCTACCAGACGAGCTAAATAACTTCTATGTTCGCTTCGAGGCAAGTAACACTGAAACATGCATGAGAGCATCAGCTGTTCCAAACGACTGTGTGATCACGCTCTTCGAAGCCGATGTGAGTAAGACCTTTAAACAGGTCAACGTTCACAAGGCCACAGGGCCATATGGATTACCAGGACGTGTAATCTGAGCATGCGCTGACCAACTGGCAAGTGTCTTCACTGACATTTTCAACCTCTCCCTGTCTGAGTCTGTAATACCAACAGGTTTCAAGCAGACCACCATAGTCCCTGTGCCCAAAAACACTAAGGTAACCTGCCTAAATGACTACCGACCCATAGCACTCACGTCTGTAGCCATGAAATGCTTTGAAAGGCTGGTCATGGCTCAAATCAGCACCATTATCCCAGAAACCCTAGATCACTCCAATTTGCATACCGCCCCAACAGATCCACAGATGATGCAATCTCTATTGCACTCCACACTGCCCTTTCACACCTGGACAAAATGAACACCTATGTGAGAATGCTATTCATTGACTACAGCTCAGCGTTCAACACCATATTGCCCTCAAAGCTCATCACTAAACACCTCCCTCTGCAACTGGATCCTGGACTTCCTGACGGGCCGCCCCAGGTGGTAAGGGTAGGTAACAACACATCCGCCACGCTTATCCTCAATACGGGGCCCCCTCAGGGGTGCGTGCTCAGTGCCCTCCTGTACTCCCTGTTCACTCATGACTGCACGGCCAGGCATGACTCCAACACCATCTTTGACAGTGGTAGGCCTGAACACCGACAACGATGAGACAGCCTATAGGGAGGATGTCAGAATCCTGACCGTGTGGTGCAAGGACAATAACATCTCACTCAACGTGATCAAGACAAAGGAGATGATTGTGGACTACAGGAAAAGGAGGACCGAGTACGCCCCCAGTCTCATTGACGGGGCTGTAGTGGAGGATGTTGAGAGCTTCAAGTTCCTTGGCGTCTACATCACCAACAAACTAACATGGTCCAAGCACACCAAGGGAACGACAAAACCTATTCCCCCTCAGCAGACTGAAAATATTTGGCATGGGTCCTCAGATCCTCAAAATGTTTTACAGCTGCAGCATCGAGAGCATCCTGACGGGTTCCATCACTGCCTGGTATGGCAACTGCTCGGCCTCCGACCGCAAGGCACTACAGAGGGTAGTGCGTATGGCCCAGTACATCACCGGGTCCAAGCTTCCAGCCATCCAGGACCTCTATACCAGGCGGTGTCAGAGTAAGGCCCTAAAAATTGTCAAAGACTCCAGCCACCCTAGTCATAGACTGTTCTCTCTGCTAGCGCACGGCAAGCGGTACCGGGGTGCCAAGTCTAGGTCCAAGAGACTCCTGAACATCTAAACAAATGGCTACCCAGACTATTTGCACCCCCCCCCCCCCCCCCCTTGTACGCTGCTGCTACTCTGTTATTATCTATGCATAGTCCCTTTAATAACTGTACCTACAGTACATGTACATATTACCTCAATTACCTCAACAACGGTGCCCCATACATTGACTCTGTACTGGTAACCCCTGTATATAGCCCCGCTATTGTTATTTACTGCTGCTCTTTAATTATTTGTTATTCTTATCTCTTAGTTTCTTAAAAACTGCATTGTTGGTTAAGGGCTTGTAAGTAATCATTTCACTGTAAAGTCTACACCTGTTGTATTCGGAGCATGTGACAAATAACATTTGATTTGATCTGTCGAGCAGGGCGTTGACGCTGTTTGCTTCTGTGGGTCGTTCTAGATGGGAGTCTATTGGATGTCTAATGTGATGGTTTGTGTTCCCGAGTGGTGCAGCAGTCTATGGCACTGCATCTCAGTGCAAGAGGCATCACTATTATAGTCCCTGGTTAAAATCCATGCTGTATCACATCCGGCCACGAATGGGAGTCCCGTAGGGCGGTGCACAATTGGCCCAGCGTCGTCCGGGTTAGGAAAAGGTTTGGCCCGGGTAGGCCATCATTGTAAATAAGAATTTGTTCTTAACTGATTTTCCTAGTTAAATAGAGGTTAATTTCAAATGTAGATGTTGAACGGCTTCACTGCAAGTAGACTGTATGTTTTAATATTCAATAAATAAATAAATAACACAGAGGTCTTTCACAGTTTTATTTGAGACGACTGTACAACCATCAAGATGAATTGTCCTGTCAAACAGCAGATCCCGGGGGGGCGCTAGAGAGCGTGCTATGGAGTAGACGTGCATTGCTAGAGCTCCGCTCAATTTTGAAACAAATTAATATTTATCTTAACCTCTCACAACCTATAACTTCAAACAAATATGACAAAAGGAAAAGGCAACAAAAAAGGGGGCGCTAAACAAGATAATTGGAATGAGATAGACAACGAACCAATTTCAACGTCGCCGACCCACGAGGAGCTAGCTGAAGAGGCTAGCTTCCAAGAGTTCCCCACAGAACCTACTCAAAGTGACATACTGGCTGCCATAAACGCACTAAGCAAGAAGGTGGACACAAGGTTGGCTGATATCTCAAAGAGTATTGGGACTTTGGCCGAAACTGTGAAGGCAACTAAGGGAAGGGTGCACGAGGTTGAGCAGACGACAATCGATCACGAGGCCAGGCTACAGGACATAGAGAAACAGTGCGCAACGTTCAAAAATGACAACAAAACCCTGAAGGCCCGACTGGAAATGCTCGAGTCGCATTCAAGACGCCAGAACATCCGAATATGTGGGATCCAGGAGGACACTGAGAAAG
This sequence comes from Salvelinus alpinus, assembly GCF_045679555.1. Lineage (NCBI taxonomy): Eukaryota > Metazoa > Chordata > Actinopteri > Salmoniformes > Salmonidae > Salvelinus > Salvelinus alpinus. The sequence continues at coordinate 36,499,502 of NC_092111.1, read as the reverse complement.
GGAAACCCACTGAATTTGTCTCGGAGCTGATACCGGCATTGCTGGGGAGTGAACACTTCAAAACGGCCATCCTGATCGACCGCGCACACAGAGCACAGGCAACGAAGCCGGCCAAGGGCGGGCCACCAAGGCCATTCATTGTAAGGCTGCACTATCCCCACACCAGGGATCTCATCCTCAAGCTGGCTAGTCAAAAGTTCCCCCTTAACTACAACGGAGCCAGGGTGTCTTTCTACCCAGATCTTACCTTGGAGGTGAGGAACCAACGGAAAGAGTATGATGAGGTACGCAACAAATGCAGGGCGGCCAACATCCGATATGGATTCCTCTTCCCAGCCCGGTTTAAGGTGACAGTCGAGGGATCAACACGTACGTTTGACAACGCAAAAGAGGCCGATCGGTTCTTGACAAGCAAGCTCCCCGGCTGAGGATACAGAACGGCTGTGCCAGCAGGCTAAATGGCCAAATACAGGCCAGGAATGTGTGTGAATTGAATTTCCGGCCTATGTCTTTTCGATCAGAAGATCAGAAATTGTGACTTATATGATAGGTGAGATGTTGTGGCTAATATAGCATTGTTTGGCATGTCATGTTTTAACGCCACTCACCCCCTAACGTGAGAGTTAAGTTAAGTGTTATTTAATATTAGTTTATATGCGGAGCATCTATAGACGACGAGTTAGTTCAAGCTTTATGTCTAGACACCCTAAGGTTTGTGTGTTAGTCAAGGAGCGCTTCGTTTGGGGAAGTCACTCAGTAAAGGGACGGGTGGAGGGACGGGAGGGGGGATGGGGTCTGTGTTTTATGTTCACGTTTATTAGTACAGGTGGCATGACAAGCTCCCGCACGGCGGGACGTTTTTCTTCAGGGTTTTGTTTGACAGCAGCAATTTGCTTTAAAATAAGAAATGCCACATAGTGACCGAGCACAGAGTAGACCAGGTGGAATAAAGATAGTCAGCTGGAACTGTAATGGATTAGGGCATGTCGTGAAACGAGCTAAGGTTTTTTCTCATCTTAAATCACTGGGTGCTGACATAGTGCTTCTTCAAGAAACTCATATTAAACGCTCCGCGCAGGCCAAGCTACGAGTCGGCTGGATCGGTCAGATATACCAGTCTAACTTTGATGCAAAAGCGAGAGGGGTAGCAATCCTGATAAGGAAAAACATTCCTTTTGTTTACTCAACCTCGATTTCAGATCCTAATGGTCGGTATATTATTGTGGCTGGTACACTGAATTCAAAACCAATAACCTTGGTCAATTTATATGGACCCAACTTCGATGATCCATTATTTTTTCAAAGGGTATTTAAGGCCATACCAAATATCTCGGATACAAGTGTTATTGTTGGAGGTGACTTTAACTGTACGTTAGATCCTCTTTTAGATAAACAGCTATCAAGGTCACTTCAACAATCAAATGCCAGTGTCTGTCTAAATACATTGATGACAAACCTTAACATTGTCGATATTTGGAGACTGACGCACCCAACAGACAGGGATTATTCTTTCTTTTCATCAGTTCATAAATCATATTCCAGAATTGACTATTTTTTGTTGGACTCCAAACTAATTTCAGCAGCTGAGTCGGTTACCTATCACCCCATTCTAATTACGGACCACTCTCCTCTGTCCATGGTGCTGAAACTCGACAATATGTCGACAGGTCGGCGACCGTGGCGCTTAGACGCATACCTGTTGAAAGATGAGGCTTTTTGTCAGTATTTGAAGGAGCAGATTGCCTTTTTCCTCAGTACTAACGACACGGGGGATGTTGACGACTCCACCCTTTGGGAATCTCTAAAGGCTGTGATTAGAGGTTACATTATTTCTTATACATCAGAGAGGAAGAAACGTGCCAATACTAGGCTGAGAGAAATTGAAAGAGAGTTAGGGGAACAGGAGAACGTTTTTAGGACAAATTCCTCGTATACAGTCCTTGAGAAGATCACAAAGTTAAAGTATGAATACAATACCATCCTTTCGAAACGGGTGGGCTCTTTACTTGCTAGAACGCAACAAAGTTATTTTGAACTGGGGGACAAACCACATAAATTATTAGCAAGACAGCTAAGGCATGTACAAGCATCTAGAGCTATTCACAAAATAAAAGACAAGAAGGGTAAAATAGTAACAGATCCGCAGGACATTAATAAATGCTTTGCGCAGTTTTACTCAGAGCTATACCAATCAAAATGCGATGCTACTGATCCACAAACTATGGAACGCTTTCTCGCTGAATGTGAACTTCCTAAACTAGACAGGGGGGCAGCTGCCGCACTCGATGCAGGGATAACCTTAGATGAAATTAACACAGCGATAGCACAATTTCCAAACAGCAAGGCCCCTGGGCCCGATGGATATGTAATAGAATTCTATAAGAAGTACTGCGCTAGTCTATCTCCACTTATGCTGCGAATGTTTCAACAATCCAAAGAAAATACCAAACTCCCGCAAACACTGTATGAGGCTACAATAGCCCTGATCTTGAAAAAAGATAGAGATTCCATGGAGATGTCGTCGTATCGCCCCGTGTCGTTACTCCCCATAGAAAACAAGGTGTTGACAAAGATATTGGCAAACCGATTGAAAAAATATATTTCCGACATCATACACCCTGACCAGACAGGTTTTATCCCGGGCCGACATATATACTACAATTTGAGACGCCTTTTCAACGTAATGTATCATGATCATAAAGTTGAGGCAGTGGTAATAGCTCTTGATGCAGAGAAGGCGTTTGATCAGATTGAGTGGAAGTATATGATGTCGGTTCTGGAGCATTTCGGATTTGGAAAGGAATTTATTAATTGGATAAGAATTATTTATGCACACCCAATGGCGTCCGTTGTGACCAATCAGGAAATGTCGCAGTCATTCCGCCTGTTCAAGGGGTGCCGACAGGGGTGCCCTATTTCGCCTGCTCTCTTCGCTATAGCCATGGAACCCCTTGCTACTCGCATTCGGGCATGTGCCGATATAGCTTCTGTTAAAATAAAAGACACACAGCACAAAATTTCCCTATATGCAGACGATGTTCTTTTGTTTTTGTCTAAGCCTAAAACTTCTATTCCACCATTACTTAACTTGATAGACACATTCGGCTCCTTCTCTGGCTACAAGATAAACTGGCAAAAAAGTGAGTTGATGCCAATATCACGGCCTGTGGATATGCAATTTCTGCAATCTACCCCGTTTAGAACAGTGAGGGACAAGTTCACAAGCCTTGGCATTGTAGTGACAAGAGACCTTGACCAGCTATTGAAAGTGAATTGGGACATGAAAATATATCAGCTTAAACAAAATATAGATTTCTGGAAAACTCTGCCTATTTCCTTGGTTGGTCGTATAAACGCTATTAAAATGGTTGTCCTACCCAGGTTTCTTTACCTCTTCCAATGTCTACCCAATTTCATACCACAAAGCTATTTTAAGAAACTGGATTCAATAGTAACTCCATTTTTATGGGATAACAAGGCAGCCAGAATTTCAAAGAAGCATTTATGCAAGTACAAGATAGAGGGGGGCTTTGGCCTTCCTCACTTCAAACTGTATTATTGGGCTGCTAATCTGAACATTGTGTCTTTCTGGAGGGAAAGTTTACCTGCGATGAGACAGAAGGATATGCCTTCATGGCTTTTGATCGAGCAGGCCTCCTGTCAACGTTCCTCACTCCCTGCACTTGTTAATAGCCCATCATATGTGAAAAAACCCACTTATGACTCCAATCCAGTCATTTGTCATACGCTTAGGATCTGGAAACAGATTAGGGATTTTCTTAACATACCCACTGTTTACATAGACAGCCCGATTAGCCTGAATCATGCTTTCCACCCTGCATTGGATGATGTGGTGTTTTCACAGTGGAGGGAGAAGGGGCTCACAACAATTGGTAATTTATACATAGATGGTCAGTTAGCTTCATTTCAACAATTACAGGCAAAGTTCAACATGCCAACAACACATTTTTTCAGATACCTCCAAATCAGGAATTTCTTAAGGACACATATCCCACAGTATGGCATTAAGCCCAATAGTCCTACATTAGATAGCTTGATACTTGTCAAACCCCATTCAAAAGGGTCGGTCTCTAGACTGTATGATGTGCTACAGGCCCACATAGAGGTATCCACAGACACCATTAAAAGGGCTTGGGAACAAGAACTTGGTTCAGAAATCTCAAATGAGGACTGGATAGAAGCTCTCAGGAATATAAACCACAGTTCAGTGAATGCCAGACACAACCTTGTACAGTTTAAGGTGATACACAGGTTACACTACTCAAAAGTAAAACTGCATAAAATATTCCCGGACACCTCACCACTGTGTGAGAGGTGCAAGCAGGATGAGGGGACGTTGACCCACTTATTCTGGACATGCCCTAAATTACATGCTTACTGGGCTCTCATTTTTGATTACTTATCTAAGGCCTTTGATAGAGTTCTAGCCCCAGACCCATTGATCGCTCTGTTTGGTACAGTTGATGGGAATAACCAGGAAGGGAAAGCTGTCTCTCTGTGTACTCTATTAGCCAAAAGGCTCATATTGCAATTTTGGAAATTGGAGACTGTACCTACCTTTGAAATGTGGTTACGGGATTTAGGGAATGTAATACATATGGAAAAGATTCGATACAACACCTCCAATAGAAGTCCATTGTTTTACAAAATATGGCAGCCGATACTGGATAAATGGTCTAGCCCCGCTTCATAACTGGGCTGACGATCTGCTGCTACTCTGTGCTGTACTCCACTCAATATTTATTTTTGGCTGAACTACACTGCTTGTAATGACTATATGCTGTCTTCTTATACATGTACCACCTAATAGGATTTTGTTTTATTTTGTGTATGTGTGAGTTAACTTTTGTTTTGTCCTCTAAACTGGCCATCCCATTCAACAGTACAATGAATGTCATTGTTTGTATTGCTGTCTTTTTTACTTTATTTTTATTGGAAAATAATAAACATATTATAAAAAATAAAAAAAACAGCAGATCCCTTTGTTTCTTGGGACCTAGAACTACCGTTTTGTCTGAGTTTAAAAGTAAAACATTTGCCACCATCCCCTTTGTTGTCTGAAACACAGTCTTCCAGGGTAGACATGGGGCTTTACCATGTTTTATCAAAATTTACAGCTGTGTGTCATCTGCATAGCAGTGAAAGTTGACATTGTCTTTCCGAATGACATCACCAAGAGGTAGAATATATAGTGAAAATAATAGATGTCCTATAACGGAACCTTGAGGAACACCGAAACTTACCGTTGATTTGTCAGAGGACAAACCATCCAAAGAGACAAACTGATATCTTTCCGACAGATAAGATCTAAACCAGGCAAGAACTTGTCCTTGTAGACCAATTCATGTTTCCAATATCTCCAAAAGAATGTACTGATGTCAAAAGCGGCACTAAGGTCTAGGAGCACGGGAACAAATGCAGAGCCTTGGTCTGATGGCAATAAAAGGTAATTTACCACCGTCGTGACTGCAGTGTCAGTACTATGATGGGGTCTGAAACCAGACTAGAGCGTTTTGTATAATTTTTTTGTCTTCAGGAAGGCAGTGAGTTGCTGCGCAATAGCTTCTTCTAACATTTTTGAGAGAAATGGGAGATTCGCTATCGGTCGATCGTTAAAAAAGACAAATCCGGGTCAAGGTTTGGCTTTTTCAGGACGGTCTTTATTACTGCCACTTTTAGTGAGTTTGGTACACATCCGGAGGATAGGGAGCCATTTATTGTGTTAAACATAGGAGGGCCAAACCCAGGAAGTAGCTCTTTCAGTAGTTTAGTTAGAATAGCATCCACTAGGCAGCTGCATGGTTTAGAGGCCATGACTATTTTCAGGAATGTGTCGAGAGATACAGGATTAAAAAACTCAAGTGTCTCCATTGATCCGAGGTCCCGGCAGTTCTGTGCAGACTCAGAACAACTGAGTTTTGGAGAAATAGGCAGTTTAAAAGAGGAGTCTGTAAATTTCTTTCTAATGATCATGATCTTTTCGTAGAGGAAGAAGAAGTTTAATGAATTCATCACTGCTGAAGTGAAGGCCATCCTCACTTGTGGAATGCTGCTTTTTATACTGAGCAAGAATATAAACACAATATGCGTGGGTGGGCATAGGTCTTTTGTTTCTCTGCTCATTTGAGCTGTTTTTGTCATATTGTGGACTTGGTCTTTTAACAAATAGGGATATCTTCTGTTTACCATCCCTACCTTGTCACAACACAACTGATTGTCTCAAACGCATTAAAAGGAAAGAAATTCCACAATTTAACTTTTAACAAGGCACACCTGTTAATTGAAATGCATTCCAGGTGACTACCTCATGAAGCTTGTTGATGTCTTCACTATTATTATACAATGTAGAAAATTGTAAAAAATAAAGAAAAACTCTTGAATGAGTAGGTGTGTCCAAACCTTTGACTGGTCCTGTACATATTATTTGGTCATAAAGTTACTAGGAACAGTGTTGCTGTACTGTATTTATTGTAAATGAGCTGATGAGGCAACATTTGACAGGCTTGTTTCCACCACGAGCCATCAATATATTCTCTGTGACAGTGTTTGCTCTTTGTGAGTAAACAACACAGTTGTTGGTTTCCTCGTTTGCATATTGTTAATTTATCAGGCGTCTCTAAGTACGGCGGTGGCAGTACCACTCAGAACCCTCCTGTCAAACAACATGACACAGTGATTCAGCTCAGGCCTCCATGGCTCCTGCTCGCTGACAGGTTAGCATTTGTCTCCAAAATGCCAAGCCACCGATGTGACACCGGTGGACAGGCCGCCGCCCGCCACCGCCTGCCGCCAACCCCGGGTCTGACAGCAGTGATGTGCGTGCGTCGCACCCAACTGTCCCCATCTCTCGCCGTCCAACCACCAACGTTCAGTATGGAGGTGGCAGATTTCTAAATTAAAGATATATGTTGGACTCAATTTGGTAAATGCCTTTCTGATGAGAGAGTGTTCGTGAGAGCAGGGTGGCCTGTGACAGGGGAGATGAGGGTTGCTGTCAGTTAGGCTGTAGTGGCTTGCTGTGCACCAACCAAAGGACCTTCTGTGGGAGTGGAACCGGACGAACCGCTGGGATCCGGTCATACTTTTAGTATAAAATACTCCACTTTTGTGCAGCTTCACTGACAGCTAACGTACGGCCCAAATAATCCCTAATTAATACTGCAACATAGTTCAGAATCTACAGACCGCACCGCACTCCATAATTAAAAGGGCACCACACTCCATAATTAAAAGGGCACCGCACTCCATAATTAAAAGGGCACCGCACTCCATAATTAAAAGGGCACCACACTCCATAATTAAAAGGGCACCGCACTCCATAATTAAAAGGGCACCGCACTCCATAATTAAAAGGGCACCGCACTCCATAATTAAAAGGGCACCGCACTCCATAATTAAAAGGGCACCTCACTCCATAATTAAAAGGGCACCGCACTCCATAATTAAAAGGGCACCGCACTCCATAATTAAAAGGGCACCGCACTCCATAATTAAAAGGGCACCGCACTCCATAATTAAAAGGGCACCGCACTCCATAATTAAAATGGCAACACACTCCATAATTAAAAGAGCAACACACTCCATAATTAAAAAGGCAACACACTATATTAAAAGGGCACCACACTCCATAATTAAAAGGGCACCACACTCAATAATTAAAAGGGCAACATACTCCATAATTAAAAGGGCAACACACTCTATAATTAAAAGGGCAACACACTCCACAATTAAAAGGGCAACACACTCCATCATTTATTTTGCCTGCAGTTATCTCCATTGTCCTTGGAGGATGCATTGCTAATACTATGTAGGAGGAAGATATTTTCCTTATCCTTATTTTGGAAATGAATGCTGAAAATTACAACATGAGAGACAATGTATTATAAAAGTCAAGGGTTACTCATGCGTCAGATAAATTGCTGTTTTTTAAACCTCTAACCAACGTATCTGTAATGTAATTATTACTATGACATAGCACATTTATAAACACAATCCTACCTCAAACCCATCTATTCAATACTTCTTCTCTCTGCTCTGTCTCTAACACACTTCTAACACACAACGTGTTGAGAGAATTGACGATATACATATATATATATAAATATCCCAATTTGTCTGAAACTCATTTTAGACATGTTTTCATTCCGTGTTTAAAGCTTTCTTCCTCAAGTTCCATTTAGACAGTTCCTTCTTTCTATAAGTCTCTCTCTTTTGACAGTTTTGTTGTTGTTTCTGTCCAGCTGGTGATTCGTTTTAGTTCTGGCGTCACCGGCGGAGACTGAGTGCTGCTGTAGAGGCTCTCGCCATGCGAAACTGTATTGCAGCCATAAAACCGAAGAGAAACTCTCTTCTGCTATTGACCTGTCAAAAGGGCAGCGGGAGTATAATACAATACATTCAGATGTGATGCCAAAGAAAACAACTTGGGATTTTGTGGCTTTTAAACAGACACCTTAAAACATGATAACAAAAAAAACTGACCAACAAAAAGAGATTGTTTTTCACACACCCCCTCCTCCCCCACAAACACAAACACGCTTTTGAACTTTTCTTTCTTCCTCGGCTGACACAAATAAAAAGCATGTGATCAGAGTCAACACAGACACAGTGCTCTCTTCTCCCCAAGGAACAGAAACACATGTGGACTGGTCTGACTCACAGAATAGTTGGCCAAGCAGCATCTTCATATTTGACCTTTGACTGCACTGAGGAGTGGGTACAGCCCTTCTTCACTGGGGAGTGGGTACAGCCCTTCACTGAGGAGTGGGTACAGCCCTTCACTGGGGAGTGTGTACAGCCCTTCACTGGGGAGTGGGTACAGCCCTTCACTGGGGAGTGGGTACAGCCCTTCACTGGGGAGTGTGTACAGCCCTTCACTGGGGAGTGTGTACAGCCCTTCACTGGGGAGTGGGTACAGCCCTTCTTCACTGGGGAGTGGGTACAGCCCTTCACTGGGGAGTGGGTACAGCCCTTCTTCACTGGGGAGTGGGTACAGCCCTTCATTGAGGAGAGGAAGTCCTGACATAATGGTCTTTATTCCCTTCAGGAGGAGAGGAGAGGAAGTCCTGACATTATGGTGGTCTACTCTACCTGACACAACACTTCCTGTCTGCAGGAGCACCAATACATTTCTCTCTATCTGACACAGGACGGAGAAAGAGGATGTAATCTACAGAGAGAGAGAGAGAGAGAGAGAGAGAGAGAGAGAGAGAGAGAGAGAGAGAGAGAGAGAGAGAGAGAGAGAGAGAGAGAGAGAGAGAGAGAGAGAGAGAGAGAGAGAGAGAGAGAGAGAGAGAGAGAGAGAGAGAGAGAGAGAGAGAGAGAGAGAGAGAGAGAGAGACCATCGTGACAAGAAAGGTGTTGCGTCATCTTGGTGATATGAGCCACAGCTTTTGCTTCATTTAAAACAAAGCGACATTTAAAACGTCTTGAAACCTCTAAGACCTTAGCTTTGCTACAAGGCTCAGTAGAGAATTTAATCCAGGTGCTTTTCACAGCTACATTTCCTACCGATCGATATAGGATGATGCTGGCTTTGGGTTCTCTTCTGCTTGTTTGGGCTCCAGTGATTAGTGAACCTTTCTTTCTTTATATAATTGTTTTATGTCTTCCCCTAGACAGAAAGTTATTATGGGAAAAGGTTGGTCTAAAGTGCCTCACAGTGTCTGTCCCCGAGGTCCCTCACAGCTACATTGTTTTCACTGATTTATTTGGCCTATGTGAAAAATGATGAGTTTTCCAGCATGCATGCAATTTTATGCCAAAATGTAAAACTCATGCAGCACTGCTCCTACCACTTCAGACCACATATTATAAAGGAGGATCATTCATAGCATTGGACTCACAGGGAAATATGGGATTCATAAATACAGACTCCTCTGTGATTAACAACACTTTCTGGACACCTTTGTGCCTCAAAACGCATAAAAACACAATTTCCATCATTTAGCATTGACGAATGGCACCACAATTGAGTCAATTTGAAAGTGAGCAGCCATTTCTAGAGAGTCATGATTCACAGAAAATAATTTGTATGTGAACTGTAACTCAGTAAAATCGTTGAAATTGTTGTATGTTGTGTTTATATTTTGGGTTCAGTATAGATTGTGCTAGCTGAACTCGGTGCTCTAAATGGCAAGAGTTCTGGAATCGGAACCCCCAGTGTACTCTGAGAAATATAATGAGTTTATTCATGTTCTCTGATGTACCGGTGATTCTCAAAGAACAGATAGATCTCTACAGCCGCCACAGCATCAAAACAATTAATAGTTGGCTTTGATAAGGGGATATCACAGTTCAGAATCAACAACACAAAGTAAACACAGAGAGACGAGCGGCGTGTGTGTTGAATGCTTATCGCTGTCTGGACGGCCCAAACTCTCTGGTAGATTAATTATCACTTTTGTTTGACACCCCGTTCACACATTGGGCCTGGCAAATTGAATGCAGCAAATATCAGCTAGACAAACAAAATATTAAGTGTGTAAATATGCGTTGTTTTTATTTTTTTATTTTTGTATTTCTCCCGTCTGCTCCGCATTATGGCTTCCCCAAAAATATATAATAAAAAACACAAAGGTTAATTGGGCCCCAATGTAGAGACCACTGAAAGCCTATTGTTTCTCATAAAGATTTTCTTTGCTCAGGACCAAAACTTTATTTTGAATGTAACTACAGAACAGAGCTGCTGGGAAAATAGAGCCTTATTCTGAACTTCTAGAACCAGACTATCTTCTCCTATATAACATGTTCATCATTGTCATATGCTGAACGGAGAGCAACATCTTTATCAGACACTTTGCCATGTGAAAACCTCCTCCAGACCTATATCCTGCAATTATCCTGCTTTCTCAAAGACTCAAGTCAAATGTTAAGACATAATAGCATTGTCAGTATTTTAGATGAGAAGATAATCATAAGAAATCAGATTCTACTCTATTTATTTCATGTAAAATATAAAATAAATCACTGCCATAAATGTCACGTCACTTACAGTATAGCAGAAGAGAAAATGTTGGGCCCCTGGGCAGTTCCTATAGCAACAGGGCAGATTCTATAGGTGTTGCTGTCTCTGGGGCAGTTCCTATAGCAACAGGGCAGATCCTATAGATGTTGCTGTCTCTGGGGCAGTTCCTATAGCAACAGGGCAGATCCTATAGGTGTTGCTGTCTCTGGGGCAGTTCCTATAGCAACAGGGCAGATCCTATAGGTGTTGCTGTCTCTGGGGCAGTTCCTATAGCAACAGGGCATATCCTATAGGTGTTGCTGTCTCTGGGGCAGTTCCTATAGCAACAGTGCAGATCCTATAGGTGTTGCTGACCTTGGGGCAGTTCCTATAGCAACAGGGCATATCCTGTAGGTGATGCTGTCTCTGGGGCAGTTCCTATGCAACAGGGCAGATCCTATAGGTGTTGCTGACTTTGGGGCAATTACTATAGCAACAGAGTAGATACTATAGGTGTTGCTGACTCTTGGGCAGTTCCTATAGCAACAGGGCAGATCCTATAGGTGTTGCTGTCTCTGGGGCGGTTACTATAGCAACAGAGTAAACACAATTTGTTATTTTTTTATTTATTTAACCTTTATTTAACCAGGTAGGCAAGTTGAGATAAAGTTCTCATTTACAATTGCGACCTGGCCAAGATAAAGCAAAGCAGTTCGACACATACAACAACACAGAGTTACACATGGAGTAAAACAAACATACAGTCAATAATACAGTAGAAAAATAAGTCTATATACAATGTGAGCAAATGAGGTGAGATAAGGGAGGTAAAAGGCAAAAAAAGGCCATGGTGGCGAAGTAAATACAGTATAGCAAGAAAAACACTGGAATGGTAGATTTGCAGTGGAAGAATGTGCAAAGTAGAGATAGAAATAATGGGGTGCAAAGGAGCAAAATATATAAATAAATACAGTAGGGCGAGAGGTAGTTGTTTGGGCTAAATTATAGATGGGCTATGTACAGGTGCAGTAATCTGTGAGCTGCTCTGACAGCTGGTGCTTAAAGCTAGTGAGGGAGATAAGTGTTTCCAGTTTCAGAGATTTTTGTAGTTCATTCCAGTCATTGGCAGCAGAGAACTGGAAGGAGAGGCGGCCAAAGGAAGAATTGGTTTTGGGGATGACCAGAGAGATATACCTGCTGGAGCGCGTGCTACAGGTGGGTGCTGCTATGGTGACCAGTGACCTGAGATAAGGGGGGACTTTACCTAGCAGGGTCTTGTAGATGACCTGGAGCCAGTGGGTTTGGCGACGAGTATGAAGCGAGGGCCAGCCAACGAGAGCGTACAGGTCGCAGTGGTGGGTAGTATATGGGGCTTTGGTGACAAAACGGATGGCACTGTGATAGACTGCATCCAATTTATTGAGTAGGGTATTGGAGGCTATTTTGTAAATTACATCGCCGAAGTCGAGGATCGGTAGGATGGTCAGTTTTACAAGGGTATGTTTGGCAGCATGAGTGAAGGATTGTTTGTTGCGAAATAGGAAGCCAATTCTAGATTTAACTTTGGATTGGAGATATTTGATGTGAGTCTGGAAGGAGAGTTTACAGTCTAACCAGACACCTAGGTATTTGTAGTTGTCCACATATTCTAAGTCAGAACTGTCCAGAGTAGTGATGTTGGACGGGCGGGCAGGTGCAGGCAGTGATCGGTTGAAGAGCATGCATTTCATTTTATTTGTATTTAAGAGCAATTGGAGGCCACAGAAGGAGAGTTGTAATGGCATTGAAGCTCGTCTGAAGGGTTGTTAACACAGTGTCCAAAGAAGGGCCAGAAGTATACAGAATGGTGTCGTCTGCGTAGAGGTGGATCAGAGACTCACCAGCAGCAAGAGCGGCATCATTGATGTATACAGAGAAGAGAGTCGGTCCAAGAATTGAACCCTGTGGCACCCCCATAGAGACTGCCAGAGGCCCGGACAACAGGCCCTCCGATTTGACACCCTGAACTCTATCAGAGAAGTAGTTGGTGAACCAGGCGAGGCAATCATTTGAGAAACCAAGGCTATCGAGTCTGCCGATGAGGATGTGGTGATTGACAGAGTCAAAAGCCTTGGCCAGGTCAATGAATACGGCTGCACAGTATTGTTTCTTATCGATGGCGGTTAGGATATCGTTTAGGACCTTGAGCGTGGCTGAGGTGCACCCATGACCAGCTCTGAAACCAGATTGCATAGCGGAGAAGGTATGGTGGGATTCGAAATGGTCGGTAATCTGTTTGTTGACTTGGCTTTCGAAGACCTTAGAAAGGCAGGGTAGGATAGATATAGGTCTGTAGCAGTTTGGGTCAAGAGTGTCCCCCCCTTTGAAGAGGGGGATGACCGCAGCTGCTTTCCAATCTTTGGGAATCTCAGACGACACAAAAGAGAGGTTGAACAGGCTAGTAATAGGGCTTGCAACAATGTCGGCAGATAATTTTTGAAAGAAAGGGTCCAGATTGTCTAGCCCGGCTGATTTGTAGGGGTCCAGATTTTGCAGCTCTTTCAGAACATCAGCTGACTGGATTTGGGAGAAGGAGAAATGGGGAAGGCTTGGGCGAGTTGCTGTGGGGGGTGCAGTGCTGTTGACCGGGGTAGGGGTAGCCAGGTGGAAAGCATGGCCAGGCGTAGAAAAATGCTTATTGAAATTCTCAATTATAGTGGATTTATCGGTGGTGACAGAGTTTCCTGTCCTCAGTGCAGTGGGCAGCTGGGAGGATGTGTTCTTATTCTCCATGGACTTTACAGTGTCCAAGAACTTTTTGAGTTTGTGTTGCAGGAAGCAAATTTCTGCTTGAAAAAGCTAGCCTTGGCTTTTCTAACTGCCTGTGTATATTGGTTTCTAGCTTCCCTGAAAAGTTGCATACCACGGGGGCTGTTCGATGGTAATGCAGATTGCCATAGGATGTTTTTGTGTTGGTTAAGGGCAGTCAGGTCTGGAGAGAACCAAGGGCTATATCTGTTCCTGGTTCTAAATTTCTTGAATGGGGCATGCTTATTTAAGATGGTGAGGAAGGCATTTAAAAAAAATAACCAGGCATCCTCTACTGACGGGATGAGGTCAATATCCTTCCAGGATACCCGGGCCAGGTCGATTAGAATGGCCTGCTTGCTGAAGTGTTTCAGGGAGCGTTTGACAGTGATGAGTGAAGGTTGTTTGACCGCTGACCCATTACGGATTCAGGCAATGAGGCAGTGATCGCTGAGATCTTGGTTGAAAACAGCAGAGGTGTATTTAGAGGGCAATTTGGTTAGGATGATATCTATGAGGGTGCCCGTGTTTACGGCTTTGGGGTGGTACCTGGTAGGTTCATTGATAATTTGTGTGAGATTGAGGGCATCAAGCTTAGATTGTAGGATGGCTGGGGTGTTAAGCATGTTCCAGTTTAGGTCGCCTAGCAGCACGAGCTCTGAAGATAGATGGGGAGCAATCAGTTCACATATGGTGTCCAGAGCACAGCTATGCTATGCTGTAGATGCGGCTGTCCTTGGGGGCCATAGTTGTGTAAGTGCTCCCCAGTCAACTGTAAATGTATTACTTTGCTTAGTTACAGTTTGCTAATACTAAACACAAAGTCCTCCAGCTAATCAGATCTGTGAACTGGAAACAAATGAGGTTTTCAGAAAGTCTTTTTCATTCCCGATTGAGACTTTCACTGAGCGCTTGTTTGTGTTCATTTTTCTTATTTACGCAGCAGAGCACATCAATTATCAATTTTCACATGAAGAGCGGAAAGCGTGAATTGACATCATAGAAAACGGTCCAAGTCTGCTGCTGCATTGACTCAAATGCCACTCCAAAAAGGGAGTGTTTAATGGGTACAGATTTCTCGCTATTGTAATTCACTAGAACCACACAAGGTTTTCTCTAGAGATAGCCGGGAGTCATAAAGCAGTCGATATCAGTCCAAATCCAGTTAATGGAGAGGAGTATGTTGACAATATCTGTATAGAAAAAAGAATTCGCTCACAAAAATGTCTGTCTAAAAGTATTATCCCTGCCGTTCATGTCAGGTAGCAGTCTATGACTGTACAGCCATCATCAGCAATGCATTCATCCGTTCTTACTCACTTGGACTATCCAAGTCAATTCCTAGACATGTGAATTGATTCACTGTGTCTTTACATTACACAGAGGCGGGTCTTTCTGGTCTTTACATCCCTGTGATTACTGTCTCTATATGCCTGTGTGGTGTGAGCACTTGTTTAAACTCATTCGGCCCTGGGAGATGAAACAGTTGCAGGTCTATAGGATTATTTAAGATACCATAAAATGACAGCATTTGTAAGATCCACGTTTTGATAAGGTCTCAACAATTTGACGATTTAATAGCGATCTATGAAATGGTGTGAGTGGAGCTCATGGGGAGAGCGGCTATGACAGCGTGGTGAACCCGAGAAGACTTAGTGGCTCTGGGGTGCAGAAAAGGGTGTCTGGAGGGGCCTCGATTGGCTAGAACAGTATATTTTACCATGGGCTGGACACTGACTTATTGTGTCTTCGTCTGTCCTAGTGTCGATAGACTGTCTTCTTCTTTGTTTGTCTCTCTCTGTCTCTCTTTCTCCCTACTTCTCTCTATTGTATCTCTGTATTTCTCTCTCTCTCTCTCTCTCTCTCTCTCTCTCTCTCTCTCTCTCTCTCTCTCTCTCTCTCTCTCTCTCTCTCTCTCTCTCTCTCTCTCTCTCTCTCTCTCTCTCTCTCTCTCTCTCTCTCTCTCTCTCTCTCTCTCTCTCTCTCTCTCTCTCTCTCTCTCTCTCTCTCTCTCTCTCTCTTTCTCTCTCTCTCTCTCTATCTTTCTGACTTTCTTTTATCCATCTCTCATCCTTTACCTAATAATGTTGGTAATGGGATGCTATGGGATATTTTAAGATACCATAAAATGACAGCGTTTGTAAGATCCACCTTTTGATAAACTGTTTCAAGTCTGTCTGTTCACAGGAGTGTGCCTCGGTGCGTCAGATTCCATGCTGAAAAGGTAGAGGCTCTTCAAGCTGCCGAGTAATTAAGACATGCAGCTAACTAATGGATAACACACTGATAAAAATTACATGTAACACTGTTTCCACACTGTAGAGGAGTATCCCCTTCCTCGTCTGCAGAGCTACCCGTTCGTAATTAGACTGTCCAATTATGGCACATTTCTCTTTAATTATGGTATTTTTTCCCATGCTTGTCAGTCAGACAAGGAGGACACCATAGTTATCTCATTCCTTCTGTCTTACTCAAAACAACGACACATTACTGAATGTACTTTAGTTCAAACAGCCTAAAACAGAAGTGTTTATGTGCAGTTAACCTCACCATCCTGGTGGCAGTAGTGATCCACTCTTCATAGAATTCAACAGTCCATTTAATCCAGGACCTTTTTGGGGGGGTCTTGCATTCTGTTCATGTGTGATTCTATAGTTAGGAATATTTGAAATAGAAAAACACATTACTGAAAATGAATAACTCATTATTATTGTGGATCCACTGTCAATGATAACAACAATGATATTATCATCTTGCTGCTAACTAATTCAACGTCATACTCTCAACACTAAATCTGAACTCCTGGAAACACGGCATTCATTTCCTTTTATACAATATCCTTTCTTTCAGAAGGAGGCCCCCCTCTACTGTATTGATTTGTCTGTTTTCTGAGGAAAAGATGAGACCCTGTCAGACTTCCATCATGGGATCAATTTTACCCGGCGCTGCAGGTACATAACTCACTGGATAATGGCTACAGAAGAGTCTCTCTCTCTCTCTCGCTCTCTCTCTCTCTCTCTCTCTCTCCATCTCTCTCTCTCTCGTTCCCTTCGTCCTCCCTGAGCACCGGACCTCATTAGGCTATCACTAGGATTAATTAGCTGGATTGCGGCACAAGTGAGTAATCGCAGTCTAAAGGGCGGACATCCTGGAGTTTATCGTTAATTGAGGAGGGATCGATCGCTGCGAGGCGGGGTGGAAGAGGGAAGCGAAGCCCGGTGCGTCTGGAAGTCGGACAGGCTCACCGTTCAATTGATGTGGAAGACTTTACATTGACTGTTGAGTGAGAACACATCACTCACACCCTACGGAAGAGGTCCGCAGGAAATAGGGCCTGCTGGGTTTTTATTAACACCCTCCTCTTCCCCGATCGACACTGTTCCATCACTTCCCACCTTCACACAAAGTAGAATTGTAAACCATGATCATGCGTCACAGAACTGATTGTGTCAAGCTGTTGTTGACATCAGTGGCACACAAGGCCCTGGTTCTCTTCATCAAGCATTAGTACACTTACTGTAGGACAACACAGAAAAACACATGAGTAAAACACCCTTACTTGGGCTCTAGCTATGTGCTATGATTAAAACACAGTGCTAGCCCAGCCCTGGTCTACAGACTCCTTAGCAGCCTGGCTTAGTGAAACATAACTCTCACGCCTGGAGTCTGGCTGGAAAATGTAAGCTACCTCTCCATGGCCCACCTGCCAGCCAGTCGCTCTGGGATTTGGCTGCCATCGTGGAGTTAGGGCTGTTGAGAGGCAAGCTTTTTATTTTCTCTTCAGATTTCTTTCATGCTACACAAGCACAACATTCATCACAGTTTTAATCTGCATGGAATAGGTTGCTTTTTATGGTTAGGGTTGGTGGTTAGGGTTACCATGGTGAGAGAGGGAGAGCAGCGTGCGGCTGTATGGTTGTGCTGTCAGCTTCCATTAATCCAGTAGTTCTACAGTTGCCTGTCAGCCTGCCATGCACATAAAGGCACAGAACCAAACCCTACTAATGCTGTATGTCTGTGTGGAGGGATCCCCATCCATTTTCCATTAATACGCCCTGACGGGAAACTTAGCTAAATAAAAAAATCTAGCTAGTAATTAATCACCAAGTCCCCTGGTGTACAGGGCATCTGCGTTGCTTTAGTAATACGTCTCTGGAGTGTGTACTTCATAACCTTCTGCATTACATTTGAACCGGAACAGAGTTAGAAATCACTAAAACATTATTTTATGTAATTTTTCCATCATGACCCTTCATCTACTTAGTTTGTTAGTTTGTTGGTGATGTGGATGCCAATGAACTTGAAGCTCTCAACCTGCTCCATTACAGCCCCGTTGATGTGAATGGGGTCGTGCTTGGTCCTCCTTTTCCTGTAGTCCACAATAATTTCCTTTGTCTTAATCACGTTGAGGGAGAGGTTGTTGTCCTTGCACCACACGGTCAGGTCTCTGACCTCCTCCCTATAGGCTGTCTCATCGTTGTCGGTGTTCAGGCCTACCACTTTTGTGTCATCAGAAACTTAATTATGGTGTTGGAGTCTTGACTGGCTGTGCATGTATGAGTGAACAGGGAGTACATGGAACAGAGCACGCACCCCTGAGGGGCCCCCGTGTTGAGGATCAGCGTGGTGGATGTGTTGTTGCCTTCCCTTACCACCTGGGGGCGGCCCGTCAGGAAGTTCAGGATCCAGTTGCAGAGGGAGGTGTTTAGTCCCAGGATCCTTAGCTTAGGGATGAGCTTTGAGGGCAATATGGTGTTGAACGCTGAGCTGTAATCAATGAATAGCATTCTCACATAGGTGTTCCTCTTGTCCAGTTGTGAAATGGCAGTCTGGAGTGCAATAGAGATTGCATCATCTGTGGATCTGTTTGGGCGGTATGCAAATTGGAGTGGGTCTAGGATTTCTGGGATAATGGTGTTGATGTGAACCATGACCAGCCTTTCAAAGCACTTCATGGCTACAGACGTGAGTGAATAGAGGTCGTTAGTCATTTAGGCAGGTTACCTTAGTGTTCTTGGGCACAGGAACTATGGGGGTCTGCTTGAAACATGTTGGTATTACAGACTCAGACAGCGAGAGACTGAAAATGTCAGTGAAGACACTTGGTCAGCGCATGCTCGGAGTACACGTCCTGGTAACCTGTCTGGCCCTGCGGCCTTGTGAATGTTGACCTGTTTAACCTCTCTGGGATATGTGGGACGCTAGCGTCCCGCATGGCCAACATCCAGTGAAAATGCAGAGCACCAAATTCAAATAAATTACTATGAAAATGTAACATTCATGAAATCACACATGCAATACACCAAATTAAAGCTACACTTGTTATGAATCCAGCCACAGTGTCAGATTTCAAAAAGGCTTTACGACGAAAGCACACCAAACAATTATGTTAGGTCAGAACATAGCCACAGAAAAACACAGCCATTTTTCCAGCCAAAGAGAGGAGTCACAAAAAGCATAAATAGAGATAAAATGAATCACTAACCTTTGATGATCTTCATCAGATGACACTCATAGGACTTCATGTTACACAATACATGTATGTTTTGTTCGATAAAGTTCATATTTATATCCCAAAATCTCAGTTTACATTGGCGCGTTACGTTCAGTAATGTTTTGCTTCCAAAACATCCGGTGATTTTGCAGAGAGCCACATCAATTTACAGAAATACTCATTCTAAATGTTGATGAAAATACAAGTGTTATGCATGGAACTTTAGATAAACTTCTCCTTAATGCAACCGCTGTGTCAGATTTCAAAAAAGCTTTACCGAAAAAGCACACCATGCAATAATCTGAGTACAGCGTTCAGAGCCCAAACAAGCCAAAGAGATATCCGCCATGTTGTGGAGTCAACAAAGTCAGAAATAGAATTATAAATATTCACTTACCTTTGATGATCTTGGATCAGAATGCACTCCCAGGAATCCCAGTTCCATAATAAATGTTTGATTTGTTCGATAAAGTCCGTCATTTATGTCCAAACACCTCCTTTTGTTTGCACGTTTGGTACACAATCCAAACTGACGACGCGCTGGCAGGTGCAGGCGAAAGTTCAGACGAAAAGTCATATTACAGTTCGTAGAAACATGTCAAACTAAGTATATAATCAATCTTTAGGATGTTTTTATCATAAATCTTCAATAATGTTCCAACCGGAGAATTCCTTAGTCTTCAGAAATGCAATGGAACGCACGCTACCTCTCATGTGAATGCGCGTGACCAGCTCGTGGCACTCTGCCAGACCTCTGACTCAATCGCCTCTCATTCCCCCCTTCTTTATAGTAGAAGCATCAAACAAGGTTCTAAAGACTGTTGACATCTAGTGGAAGCCTTAGGAAGTGCAATATGACCCCATTTCTACTGTATCTTGGATAGGCAAAGAGTTGAAACACTACAAATCTCAGATTTCCTGGTTGGATTTTTTCTCAGGTTTTTGCCTGCCATAGGAGTTCTGTTATACTCACAGACATCATTCAAACAGTTTTAGAAACTTCAGAGTGTTTTCTATCCAAATCTACTAATTATATGCATACTCTACTTTTTAGGACAGAGTAGCAGGCAGTTTACTCTGGGCACCTTTTTATCCAAGCTACTCAATTCTGCCCCCGTCCCAAAGAAGTTAAAGATCTTACTCACATCGGCCGCAGAGAGCGTCATCCGGAACAACTGATGCTCTCATGCATGTTTCAGTGTTACTTGCCTCGAAGCGAGCATAGAAGTCATTTAGCCTGTCTGGTAGGCTCGTGTCATTGGAAGCTCTCGGCTGTGCTTCCCTTGTAGTCTGTAATAGTTTGCAAGCCCTGCCACATCCGACGAGCGTCAGAGCGGGTGTAGTACGATTTGGTCGTAGTCCTGTATTGGCGCTTTGCTTGTTTGATATTTAGTCGGAAGACATGGTGTGATTTTTTATAAGCTTCCGGGTTAGAGTCTGGCTCCTTGGAAGCGGTAGCTCTATCCTTTAGCTCAAAGCGGATGTTGCCTGTAATCCATGACTTCTGGTTGGGGTATGTACGTACAGTCACTGTGGGGTTGACGTCATCGATGCACTTATTGATGAAGGCAATGACTGATGTGGTGTACTCCTCAATGCCATCAGGAGAATCCCGGAACATATTCCAGTCTGTGCTAGCCTAACATGCCTGCCTTTATGCAGACGGTAGTGAAAGCTTCACTTGCAGATTTGTTTTTGAAAATTATTTTAATTCATATTTTGAGTGTTAATAGAAAACAACACTTTTAAGTCTGTAAGTATGATTGTAAAGTGAATTGGAACTTCTTGATAAATGTAAATAATGTAATTTCACGGAAAACTGCCCTCACTTCGCTCTTGCAGAGTTTAGTTGCCATGATGTTAAGTCAGAAGCTCCTCCAACTTCCCTACTTACTTTGGTCTGTATGTTGCAGTTGTAGGAGTCAGATAAGGACTGGGACTGATTTAGTGGTTGACTGCCATCTGTGGCTTCTATCCAGAGATCACTGCAGACGAAGATGACAGAACACACACGGACACACACACACGGACACACACACACGGACACACACACACGGACACACACACACACACACACACACACACACACACACACACACACACACACACACACACACACACACACACACACACACACACACACACACACACACACACACACACACACACACACACACACACACACACACACACACACACACACACACACACACACACACACACACACACACACACACACACACACACACCACTGCACTTCACCTCCCCTCAGCTCTATACTATACCCTGGGAACCATGGAACTTCCTGAGTGGAACTCAACCACAATTCTAGAAGTGTATATGTCACTCCAACGGTAAGGTCAGGGATCAACCGTAGACGACCACAGGGAGGCACGGTCTCTTTAACTTTTACTGCCTCAGAAACCCGGATCCGGGAGCACCCCCCACCCCCCACACACTGATTAGCATAGATAGCATAGCTTCAGAAGTAGATAGTAGCATCTAAATATCATTAAATCACAAGTCCAAGACACCAGATGAAAGATACAGATCTTGTGAATAAAGCCACCATTTCAGATTTTTAAAATGTTTTACAGGGAAGACAAAATATGTAAATCTATTAGCTAAACACGTTAGCAAAATACACCACTATTCTAACTCCATCAGTTTCTTACTCCTTCAGGTGCTATCACCAATTCGGCTCAACTAAGATATTGATAGCCAATAACCTATAAAAAAAACCATCAGATGACAGTCTGATAACATATTCATGGTATAGGATAGTTTTTGTTAGAAAAAAGTGCATATTTCAGGTAGAAATCACAGTTTACAATTGCACCGACCATCACAAATCCACTAGAATTACTAGATAGAGCAACGTGTATGACCAATTTACTCATCATAAAACATTTCATAAGAATAGACAAAGCATAGCAATGGAAAGACCCAGATCTTGTGATTCCAGACAATATTTCAGATTTTCTAAGCGTTTTACAGCGAAAACACAATAAATCGATAAGTTAGCATACCACATGTGAAAACGTTACCAGAGCATCGATTCCAGGCAAAGAGCGCTATAACGTAATCACCGCCAAAAGATATTAATTTTTTCACTAACCTTCTCAGAATTCTTCCGATGACACTCCTGTAACATCATTTTACAACATACATATACAGTTTGTTCGAAAAGGTGCATATTTAGCCATACAAAACCGTGGTTACACAATGAAAATACTAGGAAATCAAGCCTCAATATGTCTGACGTCATCTATCAGAGTGATCTAGTTTAATTAAAAGCTAATCATATACTTGACTAAAAAATACAGGGTTGACAGGAATCGAAAGACAAATTAGTTCTTAATGCAACCGCTGATTTACATTTTTAAAATTATCCTTACTTTTCAATACAGGGTTGGCCAAGTGAAGCTATACCAAACAAAATGGCGATGTATGCGTTTAAAATATTTCGACAGAAACACGGTTTATCATATTAAATATTGCTTACTTTGAGCTGATCTTCCATCATATTCTTGGGCAATGTATCCTTTCTATGTTATAAACGTCTTTTGGTCGATAGATGTCCTCTGTCCTTCGAAATGTCCATCACCAACGACCGACACCCTAAAGCGTGTCCAAACTTTCAGAGTGCACGACAAAGAAATTCCTCAAAATCGCACTAAACGGATATAAATTGATATAAAACGGTTAAAATTCACTACATTATGATGTTTTTAACAACTATAACGACTGAAAACATGACCGGAGAAATACTGCTGGTTAGAAAACGATTTGGAACGAGGCAGGTCCGATGGCCTTCACGCTTGAGGCGCACGTTGAGAAAGAGGGGTCTCTGTACATTTTTGTCATTTATAATGGCTGTGAACGTCCCATAGACTTCATTGAAAACGTGATGACGTACAGACACCCAGAGGAAGACGTAGGTAGTGTCGGTTTCTTCATAGCATTCACTGTGGCCTTATAAACAGACCCCAGATCAGAGGTAAAAATTTCTGAAATCTGAACCCTGTCATGAAAAGTGCTGTAGAAATTGTTCTGTACCACTCAGAGACAAAATTTCAACTCCTATAGAAACTATAGACTGTTTTCTATCCAATAATAACAATAATATGCATATTGTACGATCAAGAATTGAGTACGAGGCAGTTTAATTTGGAAATGTAAAAAAAAAAATAATGCTAACAGCTCCCCCTATTGACAAAAGGTTAACCACAAATCACAGGGCCACTGAGAACGGTACTGTACTGTAGATGCCATTTAGACCTAAAGAAGACATTACTGGAAGAGTACATGGGACACAGTACATACTGTAAACTGGACAAAATAATACAATAACAATGCACAGATGAATGTGTACAGGGGAATGAATTGAAAACAACGCACAGATGAATGTATACAGGGGAATGAATTGAAAATGATACTCGAAGCTGTCTTCCAAGGCCTTTAATAACACATATAATCCACATTAGGCCTACACATTTTCTGTTTTCTCCTTCTAATCATGTTTCTCCTCATGGCGTGACACTGCCAGCCATCTTCATCTTAATGATATAAGTAGCGCTCACTGATTTGTGACGACTGCTGTGCTATGTAGTTTGTGACTTCATGACCATGCTGTTACAGCCTCTCTCCATGTCTGTCACTGTAATCTCCCTGTGATATGTAGTGTGTGACTGTAGGACCATGATGTTACAGCCTCTTCCCATGTCTGTCACTGCAATCTCCTTGTCTGTTTAGCCATGCTAATTCCCTGTCTGTTTAGCCATGCTAATTCCATGTCTGTTATCTGTTCTACCTTTGTGCTGTATTACACTGTCACCTTCAAGAGATCTGGACATGCCTCTACATGAACTCTAATCTCTCTCTCTCTCTCTCTCTCTCTCTCTCTCTCTCTCTCTCTCTCTCTCTCTCGCAGTGCATGCTGGGTGTTTTTGGAGTTTGAGTGTTTGGTGTGGAAAGCTCTATCCTAACTAACTTTCTTGATTCCTTTCTTTACATGTTATTTTCTATGGTGGAGGGTTAATGCAATATTTGTTTTAGCGGTATCCAAAGTTTTTTTTCAAAGTTAGGGTGGAAGAGGACAGAGAAACTTTCCTGGGGTTTGGAAGTTGTGGTGTGCGCGATGGCTTCTCAGCCTAGCGCGGAGGAGACGCTGTCTATACAGCATGGATTCAGGTGTGTTCCTGAGAACGGAGTTAAGGTGGAGGAGGTTCTGCTCGCGGTCGGTGAACAGGTAGGAGCTGAGTTTATACATTCTGCTTCTAGAATGAACAAAGCTGTGGTTGTGTTCATGAAAAGGGCTAATTTGGTTGGTAGGCTAATTGCTAGCGGAATATTTGTAAGGGATGTGTTGGTGTCAATTTCACCTCTCTCTACCCCTTCAACAAGAGTTGTAGTGGCAAATTTGCCTCCGTTTATTACGGATGATCAAATTAGGAAAGAGCTGAGTCGTTTTGGTAAGTTTGCTAGCGGTTTCCGTGTACTGTCAGCAGGGTTTCAGGCAGATGCCGTTAAACACGTTGTTTCGTTCCGGAGGCAAGTGTTTATGTTTCTGAACAACAACGAGCAACAGCTAAATGTGCACTTTAAAGTGAGACATGGGGAGGGGCTCTATGCAGGTTTTGCCAGCACAGATAGTCTACGGTGTTTTGAATGTGGGGATTTGGGGCACAAGAGTTTTGCGTGCCCACACAAAGGCCGTAGAAAAGGTGAGGGTACAAGCGCCAGTGGGGGAAATCGAGGTCAAAGTGCAGGGGGTAAGGAGATGCAGACAGCAGAGGCTGGACCTAGTCAGGTTAGAGATGGTGGGGTAGATGAGGCTGGGCCTAGTCAGGCTAGAGATGGTGGGGTAGCTGTAGCTGAGTTTAGTCAGGCTAGAGATGGTGGGGTAGTGGAGGATGGGTCTAGTCAGGCTAGAGATGGTGGGGAAGCAGAGGCCGGGTCTAGTCAGGCTAGAGATGGTGGGGTAGCTGAGGCTGGGCCTAGTTATGCTATGGAGGGTGCTGGGTCTAGGCAGGATATGGATGGTGGTATAGCAGAGGCTGAGTCTAGTCAGGCTATGGATGGTGGGGTAGCTGAGGCTGGCCCTAGTCATGCTATGGAGGGTGGGGTAGCTGAGGCTGGCCCTAGTCATGCTATGGAGGGTGGTGTAGATGATACTGGGTCTAGTCAGGTTATTCTAGTGGATGAGGAGAGTATAGTGGGGAAGTGTAAGAGATTAGGGGGGGAGGAGGAGGGTGTCAAGCGGAAAAGGAAAAAGGGTGTGGACAAAGGCACCATGGAAATGTTGCCTGTTGCTGTGGGTGAGGCCCTAACCAGAGAGAAAGAGCAGGTGGTCAGGG
This sequence comes from Salvelinus alpinus, assembly GCF_045679555.1. Taxonomy (NCBI): domain Eukaryota; kingdom Metazoa; phylum Chordata; class Actinopteri; order Salmoniformes; family Salmonidae; genus Salvelinus; species Salvelinus alpinus. Next base: position 36,473,896 of record NC_092111.1, on the reverse strand, counting down.
TGGGAGATAGAGAAGAGGAGGAAAGTGAGTCTGAGGAAGAGGATGAGGAGTTATTTTTTTCAGACTCCTCTTCAATTGGCCCGGAGCTGACAGCCAGTCAACCAGAGGGGTCTAAGTACACGTTGAGAGAACTGACAAGGTTCCTGAATGAGACTAAGGGGAAAAAAGTTAATCTTGAGGCTTTTTTTCCTGATCCTAGAAAGTTTGTAAGATCAGTACAACATGCTATGAGAAATGAGGGGCATGGTGTCCTCTCACCCAAGAAACGGTTTAGGTTGAGGAAGTGGGTCACAACAGTGCGTAAAGGTTTACCTTCAGACACTGTTTAAATGTTTAATTTCTTTCTGACACTGGGGCTTTTTGAGCTTTGCTATTGGTCTATTTCTCTGCTGGCTTTTCTCCCACTTCTTATGGAGACTCTTCGGGTAGGCTCGCTTAATATAAATGGCGCCAGAGATGCGGGAAAGAGGAGTGTGTTGGGTGAATATGTAAAACAAAAAAAAGTACATGTGTTATTTCTGCAGGAGACGCATAGTGATGTGGTGAATGAAGTTGATTGGGGGCTCTGGTGGAAAGGGGCAAGTGTGTTGAGCCATGGGACAAATCTTAGTGCAAGGGTGGCAGTCCTTTTTGCACCGGGTCTGTCTGTAAAAATTTGCTCCTCAAAGGAAGTGTGTAAGGGTAGGTTGCTTGTTGTTAAAGCAGAAATTAACAGCATGGGTTTTGTTTTTATAAATGTGTATGCGCCTAACACAGGGAGAGAAAGAGGGGTTCTATTTGGGAGTCTTAGACAGGAACTCTCACAAGTAGCGCCTGAGGAGACGCTGGTGATCGGAGGTGACTGGAACTGTACAATGGATTTTACAAAAGACAGAAATGGGGAAGAGCCTCATTCAGTGTCAGTGGGAGTGTTAGGGGACATCATTAATCAGTTTGACCTAGTGGATGTTTGGAGAACTAAACATCCAAACACAAGACAGTATACATGGGTGAAGGTTTTTGGGGCTAGGGTGAGTGCAGCCCGACTTGATCGTTTTTACATATCTAGGAATCAGAGCAATAGGCTGCTGGGCGCTACCATTCTCCCAGTGGGGTTTTCGGACCATCACATAACCATGGCTCGGCTGTCTATTTCACCAGGGCCCCGGCAGGCATCTTATTGGAAGTTCAATGTAAAGCTCTTACAAGATGCCACTTTTTGCTCAGTTTTCCAGACCTTTTGGGAAAGGTGGGGGCAGCGAAGAGAGGAGTATGAGTCTCTGAGTCAATGGTGGGATGTGGGGAAAGTGCAGATTCGGCTTTTCTGTCAACAGTACACAGCTCTCTCATCATCAGAGGCTAGGAGAGTATTGGGGGAACTAGAGCGGTGTATTAGTGAGATGGAGGTAGAGATGGTGGGGCAAGGCAATGTAGGCCTCCAGGCTAATTTAGCCGAATTACGTAGGGACCTGGGCAGTTTTTTCCAGGTTAAAGCAAAGGGAGCACTTGTAAGAGCTAGGTTCTCCATGCTCAAGGAGATGGATGCTCCCAGCTCCTTCTTCTTTGGTTTGGAAAGACAGAGCAGTGAAGCCAAGGGTATGCATTGTCTACGGCTGTCTGATGGGCGGGTGACCTCTGTGGTGGGGGAGATGCGGGAGCGGACTGTGGAGTTTTATACTGAATTGTATAGGGCAGAAATGTGTGATCCTATGTGTGCTCAGGTCTTGTTCGCAGGACTCCCTAAGCTCTCTCGGGCACAGAGGGATGAAATGGACATTCCTCTGTTGTCACATGAACTGGCAGAGGCCGTAACCCAGATGTCCCCCGGTCGTGCACCGGGGGTCGATGGACTCCCAGTGGAGTTTTACAAAAAATTCTGGGGAATAATTGGACAGGACTTCTTTTGCGTCTTGCGTGAATGCATCGGGGTAGGAGAGTTGCCGATGAGCTGCCGTCGGGCGGCTCTGACTCTCCTGCCCAAAAAAGGGGACTTGTGTGAACTTAAGAACTGGAGGCCTGTGGCATTACTCTGTGCGGACTACAAGATTTTTGCCAAGGTCCTCTCTAACAGACTGAAGTCCCATCTGGACTCTATAATACACAAGGACCAGACATATTGTGTACCGGGACGCTCAATCACGGACAACTTGTTCTTGATTAGGGACATGTTGGACTTGTCGAGAGGTTCTAATGTGAACTTTGGACTGGTCTCTTTAGATCAAGAGAAGGCTTTTGATAGAGTGGATCATGAGTATCTGTTTAATGTGATGTCTGTGTTTGGGTTTGGGAAGAGTTTTGTGACCTGTGTGAAGCTGTTGTATGCTGGGGTGTCATGTATGGTTAAGGTGGGAGGGGGGCTCAGTAGGCCAGTCTGGGTGAGACGGGGCATTAGACAAGGATGCCCTCTATCTGGGCAGCTATACACACTAGCCATTGAGCCTTTTTTAGGACTGCTACGCAGGAGACTGCAGGGAGTGTGCTGGACAGGCATGGGTGTGGTGACAGGAATAGCAGTCTCAGCATACGCAGATGATGTTTCTGTGATGGTCAGGGATGGGCAAGATATGCAGGAACTAGAGACCAGTCTGAAGGTGTATGAGGGAGCTTCATCAGCTAAGGTAAACTGGGGAAAGAGCAAAGCTCTGTTATGTGGGGCATGGGGGGATAGGGCTCCTCCTCTGCTTCCAGGGGGTTTGCAGTGGGGTTGTGAAGGGCTTAAAGTGTTGGGGGTGTACCTGGGCTCGGAGAGGTGGGTCAGGAAGAACTGGGAGGGGCTGTCACAGGCAGTGGTGTCAAGACTGGCCAGGTGGAGGTGGCTCCTATCCCAAGTGTCATATAGAGGGAGGGTGCTGATAATTAACAACCTGGTGGCATCTTCCTTGTGGCATAAACTGGCTGTCCTCAACCCCCCCGCCGGTCTGCTTGCAGACCTGCAACGCAAGCTGGTGGATTTCTTTTGGTCGGGACATCACTGGCTGAAGGCAGCAGTGTTGTACATGACCGTCCACGAAGGAGGACAGGGCCTGGTGGAACTGGAGAGCAGGATGGCTGCTTTCCGGCTAAAGGCGGTGCAGAGACTGCTGTATCATACCGATGTTGGCTGGAGGGAACCAGCATGCGCACTGCTGAGGAGAGCTGGTGGATTAGGGTTGGACCGGCAGCTGTTCCTCATGAAGCTGGAGAGGCTGAGTACAGCAGGTCTCTCAGAGTTTTACTCTGCGGTGCTGAGGGCCTGGCAGCTGCTAAGGCCCATACGAGAAGGGGGTGTGGAGCCTGGGCAGTGGGTGTGGGAGGAGCCTATTTTCCACAACCCAGCCATCCCTTTGAGATCGGTTCAGTCTGCCACCCTGCAGAGGCAACTGATGGCAGGGGGTTTACGAAGGCTAGGTGACCTGAGACTGCTGGGAGAGGAGGGGTGGAAAACCCCGGAGGTCTTGGCGCAACAAACAGGAATAACGTCTCTTAGACTGTTGGAGAGATTCCTGGAGGAGGTCCAGGAGGCACTGTCTGAGCAGGTAAGGGGGGTGTTTGAGAGGCCAAAGGGAGAGGGGCCACCAATGTTTCCGCCACTGCAGGTGACGGCAGAGACTGGAGACTGGCAAGGGGGTCTGGAGGACTTGTTAGATTTTAACACTCCGAGCCTGGGGGAATTTGAGGGGGTGGGAGGTAAAGCTCTCTACAACCTCTGCGTTAAGGTTAGGAATATTAGAAGTCTAACAGGAGTGAAGGCACATCAGTGGCAGGGGGTATGTGGGGCGGAGAGTATGGTGGGTTTTAGATGGAGGGCGCTCTACAAACCCCCAGTACCAAAGAGGTCAGGGGACCTCCAGTGGAGGGTTCTTCATGGAGCCCTGGCCACTAACAGCTGGTTGGCACGTGTTGATCCGGGAATTGGGCAGGGGTGTCCTTTCTGTCAAATGAATGAAACTGTGATTCATGTGTTTTCTGTGTGCACCAGGTTAATGCCATTAATGTCTCTGTTGGAATGTCTGTGTGAGAGGTTGGGGGTGGTTTTTGCTGTTGGGATGTTTATAATGGGATACAGGTATTCGAGTAAGGAGAAAGAAAAATGTGTTTTGTTGAATTTTCTGTTTGCTCAGGCAAAATTAGCTATTTGGCTAACAAGGAGAAACAGGGTCAAAGGTGGGGGGATAACAGACCCTTTACTATTGTTTAATGGGATGGTCTCTGCGCGCCTTAGGGTTGAGTTTGAGTTCTATAAACTGATCAAATGTGTGGAGATGTTTGAGGAGATATGGTGTGTTGGGGGGGCTGTCTGTATTGCTGGGGAAGATGTTTTGGATATACGGTTGTAGGAGAGGGTATTGTTTTTGTGTATGGTGATGTTGGTTTGTATCATGTGGTAGATGGAAAGGTGAGTATGGTACATGTATGCAGTACAGGATATATTTTTGTTTTTTTATTTTTAGGGGGGGGGTGAGTGTTAAATGAAATGAGAATGTTTCAATAAAGAAAGACAAAAAGTCAAAAGTCTCTCTCTCTCTCTCTCTCTCTCTCTCTCTCTCTCTCTCTCTCTCTCTCTCTCTCTCTCTCTCTCTCTCTCTCTCTCTCTCTCTCTCTCTCTCTCTCTTTCTCTCTCTCTCTTTCTCTCTCTCTCTCTCAATTCAACGTGGCTTTATTGGCATGGGAAACGTGTTTACATTGCCAAAGCAAGTGAAATAATCAATAAACAAAAGTGAGAAGACACAAAACAACATCAACATTTTTTTTTTTTTTAAATGAACAGTTAACATTGCACTCACAAAGGTCGTAAAATGATAAAAACATTTTCAACGTGTTATATTATCCGCTACGCACAGCAGAGGAAGTGGCTGGAAGGAAATACATGGAACGGAGTCCAACACGTAGTTTCCATGTGTTAGATACCATTCTATTGATTCCGTTCCAGCCATTACAATGAGCATGTCCTCCTATATATCCTCCCACCAGCCTCCTCTGTAGTACCATGTTATAGCAATGTGCAAATAGTTGTAGTATGAGTAGTAGGGGGTGATTAATAAACAGGTAAATAAAGAGGTAAATAAAAAGATAAATAAACAGATAGATATTGGTGGTGTTTGCACTGTTTGTGCTCCACGGGTTGCCCTTTTCACATTGCAATGAGCATCATACCTTGCTGCTGTATTTCGCCTAACAGATATGGGAGTCTATCAATGTTTGATTTGTTTTCAAATTCTTTGTGGGTCTATGTGATCTGTGGGAATTATGTGTCTCTAATTTGGTCATACATTTGGCAGGTGGTTAGGAAGTGTAGCTCAGTTTCCACCTCATTTTGTGGGCAGTGTGCACATAGCCTGTCTTCTCTTGAGAGCCAGGTCTGCCTACGGCGGCCTTTCTCAATAGCAATACTATGCTCACTGAGTCTGTACATAGTCAAGGAGTTTCTTAATTTGGGGCCAGTCGCAGTGGTCAGGTATCTGCCAGTGTGTACTCTCTGTTTAGGTCCAGATAGCATTCCAATGAATTCTTTCCTGTGTGTCAAATAGTTATCTTTTTCCTTTGTCATAATTTGGTTGGGTCTAAATGTGTTTCTGTCCTGGGGCTCTGTGGGGTCTATTTGTGTTTGTGAACATAGCCCCAGAACCAGCTGGCTGAGGGGACTCTTCTCTAGGTTCATCTCTATGTAGGTGAGGGCTCTGTGGGGTCTATTTGTGTTTGAGAACAGAGCCCCAGGACCAGCTGGCTGAGGGGACTCTTCTCTAGGTTCATCTCTATGTAGGTGAGGGCTCTGTGGGGTCTATTTGTGTTTGAGAACAGAGCCCCAGGACCAGCTGGCTGAGGGGACTCTTCTCTAGGTTCATCTCTATGTAGGTGAGGGCTCTGTGGGGTCTATTTGTGTTTGAGAACAGAGCCCCAGGACCAGCTGGCTGAGGGGACTCTTCTCTAGGTTCATCTCTATGTAGGTGAGGGCTCTGTGGGGTCTATTTGTGTTTGAGAACAGAGCCCCAGGACCAGCTGGCTGAGGGGACTCTTCTCTAGGTTCATCTCTATGTAGGTGAGGGCTCTGTGGGGTCTATTTGTGTTTGAGAACAGAGCCCCAGGACCAGCTGGCTGAGGGGACTCTTCTCTAGGTTCATCTCTATGTAGGCGAGGGCTTTGTGGAGTAATGTATGGGCATTGATTCCTTTTAGCTGGTTGTAGAATTTATTAAGAGCTATTTTCTGGATTCTGACAACTAGCGGCTATACTGTAGTCTTAATTCTGCTCTGCATGTATTGTTTGGGGATTTGCCTTTTACACAAAGTATATTTTTTGCAGAATTCTGCATGCAGAGTTTCAATTGGGTGTTTGTGTTATTTTGTGAATCTTTAGTTGGTGAGCAGACCCCAGACATCACAACCATAAAGGGCAATTGGTTCAATAACTGATTGAAATATTTTTTGCCAGATCCTAATAGGGATGTTGAGTTTTATGTTCCTTTTGATCTCGTAGAAGGCCCTTCGTGCCTCTTAGATCGTTCACAGCCTTGTGGAAGTTACCTGTGGTGTTGATGTTTAGGCCGAAGTAGGTAGAATTTTGGTAAGAAGTCAATTTGATATTTGCTCAGGACATTGTTTTCACTTAGGAAATGTTGGAGTCTGCTGTTTATGATAATGCAGAGGATTTTTACTACATCGCTGTTGATGTAGATTCCACAATAATTATCGAGGTCAAATGTGTCTTTATTTTTTATCTCTAGGATAGAGAAGCTGTCTTCATTAAAGAATGGGGATTCTACTGGGGGATAGGTAGGTAGCACACAGGAGGACATGTTTCTCTATTTATTCCTGATCTGGGAGGCCTATATAGGGTATGGCCAGGGTGCAGGTCCTCTGGCTGTAGGTCCTCTGGCTGTAGGTCCTCTGGCTGTAGGTCCTCCGGGTGCAGGTCCTCTGGCTGTAGGTCCTCTGGGTGCAGGTCCGGGCAGAGTCTTGCATGTCTGGGATGGAGTCTTGCATGTCTGGGAGAGAGTCTTGCATGTCTGGGAGAGAGTCTTGCATGTCTGGGATGGAGTCTTGCATGTCTGGGAGAGAGTCTTGCATGTCTGGGAGAGAGTCTTGCATGTCTGGGATGGAGTCTTGCATGTCTGGGATGGAGTCTTGCATGTCTGGGATGGAGTCTTGCATGTCTGGGAGAGAGTCTTGCATGTCTGGGAGAGAGTCTTGCATGTCTGGGAGAGAGTCTTGCATGTCTGGGAGACAGTCTTGCATGTCTGGGAGAGAGTCTTGCATGTCTGGGAGAGAGTCTTGCAGGTCTGGGATGGAGTCTTGCATGTCTGGGAGAGAGTCTTGCAGGTCCGGGGGGAGTCTTGCAGGTCCGGGGGGAGTCTTGCAGGTCCGGGAGAGAGGCTTTCAGGTCTGGGATGGAGTCTTGCATGTCTGGGAGAGAGTCTTGCAGGTCCAAGGGGAGTCTTGCAGGTCCGGGGGGAGTCTTGCATGTCTGGGAGAGAGTCTTGCATGTCTGGGAGAGAGTCTTGCAGGTCCGGGGGGAGTCTAGCAGGTCCGGGAGAGAGGCTTTCAGGTCTGGGATGGAGTCTTGCATGTCTGGGAGAGAGTCTTGCTGGTCCAGGGGGAGTCTTGCAGGTCTGGGCGGGAGTCTTGCAGGTCCGGGGGGAGTCTTGCAGGTCCGGGGGGAGTCTTGCATGTCTGGGAGAGAGTCTTGCATGTCTGGGAGAGAGTCTTGCAGGTCTGGGATGGAGTCTTGCATGTCTGGGATGGAGTCTTGCAGGTCTGGGATGGAGTCTTGCATGTCTGGGAGAGAGTCTTGCATGTCTGGGAGAGAGTCTTGCATGTCTGGGAGAGAGTCTTGCATGTCTGGGAGAGAGTCTTGCATGTCTGGGAGAAAGTCTTGCATGTCTGGGAGAGAGTCTTGCATGTCTGGGATGGAGTCTTGCATGTCCGGGGGGAGTCTTGCATGTCTGGGAGAGAGTCTTGCATGTCTGGGATGGAGTCTTGCATGTCTGGGAGAGAGTCTTGCAGGTCCGGGGGGAGTCTTGCAGGTCCGGGGGGAGTCTTGCAGGTCCGGGAGAGAGGCTTTCAGGTCTGGGATGGAGTCTTGCATGTCTGGGAGAGAGTCTTGCAGGTCCAAGGGGAGTCTTGCAGGTCCGGGGGGAGTCTTGCATGTCTGGGAGAGAGTCTTGCATGTCTGGGAGAGAGTCTTGCAGGTCCGGGGGGAGTCTTGCAGGTCCGGGGGGAGTCTTGCAGGTCCGGGGGGAGTCTTGCAGGTCCGGGAGAGAGGCTTTCAGGTCTGGGATGGAGTCTTGCATGTCTGGGAGAGAGTCTTGCTGGTCCAGGGGGAGTCTTGCAGGTCTGGGCGGGAGTCTTGCAGGTCTGGGAGGGAGTCTTGCAGGTCTGGGGGGAGTCTTGCAGGTCTGGGGGGGAGTCTTGCAGGTCTGGGGGGAGTGCTCATCGCTCTGTTGCTCCTGTGTGAGGTGCTGGGGCTGTGGTTGAGTGTGATGTCTTTCAGGATCTCTTTCTCTCTCTTTCTCTCTCTCTCTCTCTCTGATCCATGCGGGGCTTTGAATTAGGATGGGTTGAATGTTTCATTACGTTCGGCAGATTATATGTGACATTGTTGGGTGGAAATACGAATTGCAGCATTAAACCAAACACAATGTATTGACAAGATGTAAAAAGGAGAGATGGAAACCATTTGTTATGGACCAAAGTTTTTTTTTAAATGCTAGAATAAATCCCTACAATCGACATTGTGCACACACCTATGTGAGATCATCACAATAAAACATTATTACAAATGGGTGGATTGCACTCAATAAAATATTCCGCCTTGAGTTAGTTATGTCTGGTAAATAAAATCTATAGGTCCAGGGAAAAGCACTAAATGAATTTACTCTCAGCAGAGCTCAGGCCAAGATGGTGTGTGTTTTTCATCTCCTCAAATGCACGACTCCAGGGGTTAATAGATGGTTTAGATGGTACTGGAGTGGAGATCAGAGAAGATGCTCGGTTTTTAGGATTGGGAGATTCGAGAGAATCTTGATAACAATCGTAAACAAGTTTCTCAGAAAGGAAACTGCTACGTAAATATAAAATATATTTTGATTTTTTTAACTCCTTTTTAGTTACTACATGATTCCATATGTGTTATTTCATAGTTTTGATTTTTTCACTATTATTCTACAATGTAGAAAATAGTAAAAATAAAGAAAAACCCTGGAATGAGTAGGTGTGTCCCAAACTTTTGACTGGTAGTGTATATGACTACTTAATAATTTCCCCATCTACTTCAAATGATGTAAATTATCATGCAGTTAGCTAGCTCTGGGAGATGTGTTTCAATTTAAAGAGCTGCATCGTTAGATGTAGCCTAGCACAAACCCCGAGAGGGCTTAAATCACTACTTGCTTTATTAGGTTGCGGGAGGATGAAACCTCGATAAATACTCAGCCCTTTTTCTGAGCCCCAGGGTCCATACGACAGACTACAACACTGTTACTGTATATGCAGCAGGGACAAGTGAGACAAACTCTTGGCTTCACCGTCACATATTATGAGATGTTCAGACCCTCCCACCCCTCCACCCCTTCCCTTCCATCACGTAGCTCTCGGATCAGAAAGATGGGGAAATGTTTCTCCTGAACAAAGGAAGGAAAGTGTGCTCGTACAGGTCATTATGTAAACAAATCTATTAATCTCTCTAGAAACGTACTACGGTTCTCATGTAATGTTCAAGTAACATATTTACACACCATTTCACTCAGAGAACGAAAGAGGGCGGAAACCCCCCCCCCCCCCCCCCAAAAAACCCAGAAACAAATCCTATATTTCTCAGTCTAATAGGCATAATTCTGTTGGTGATATGGTCATGCTGTACTGCTCTCCCTCCAGTCTGGTACAGTACAGAAACAACGAGGTGGTTGTCAGACGTTTTTGAAATCACATGTTAATAATATTTCAGGACCTTGTTGAGTCTGAACAGAGAGGTTGGAGCACCTAGAGGGGAAATGACTTCCATGCCTAACCTATTTCAGCATGTCTGTCTGCGCTGCTGCGATACAGGGGAGAGGCGGGGGTGGGCCCGAGCCTGCATGGGGCCATGGGGGGATTTGGCAGCATAGCTCTCCCTTTTTACAAGCTGAGTAAAGTGTGAAATAAGGCTTTCAAGACAACTATTCACAAGTTTTTTTCCCAGCCTTTGCAAAATTCGCTTTGATTTTGGTTCACTAATTCATTGACATTTTTTTATACTTTTACCCAATTAGGAAAAAAGCCCTTAGCCAATTTGTTATTATAATTATTTACATGTTTTGCAGTGTTCCTTTTCACTTGGCAAAATGTCATTAAGTGTTCAGAAAACTCTAAATGGATTTTCCTCAGTACTTTCCTTGATGGGTCATAGCAAGGCAGATCGAAACAAAGAGACAAGTCTAAGAGCATCACTGTTTCAAAAAGAGATGCTTAAACGAGCAGAAAATATACATTGAAATGCATTAAGAATTGAATGGTTACCTATGGTGTCTATTTATCCTACTGTAGTATAGAAATGTACGATCTTAATTTGAGCCAGTTTGCTACAGCGGGAAAATTATTCTGCAGCAACAGGAAATGTGAATTATTATGTGAATTACAATTAATGGAATTGTTTTTGTAAAGGTTAATAGATATTTATTTAGGGCAAATCAAGTCCGACATTTTGAAGTGGAAATTATTTTTTTAACCTTGAATACACTACAAGTTTGCATTTCCTGCTATACAGGGAAATTCTTAGAAACAAAAGAGCGATCAAATTAAAATCCTACATCTGTAGGCAGGCCTACTGTAAGTGACCAAATATGTAATTTCACTTGTAGCACACTCTCAAGGTTGAATCCAGTTTTTTAAAATGTATTGTGTACCATAACTCGGAGTAATTTGGGGGAATGAAACTGCCATATTAAGGGTGGATAAAAACTGTTCCTTTTAAACTGGTCCTTGCAACACCCACTCGTCATGAATGTTTCATTCTCATGCCTGAGTTACTTTTCTGTAGCCTTCTGTATCAGTTTGATTGAGCTGGTTGATTATTTTACATTACATGCATGTGCATTATACAAATAACAAAGCACAATAAATGAATCTCTGGCAAACAAACAAGCCAATCAATTGTTTTGCAAACAATTGTTGCCAAGGAAATTGTGAACGCCATATAGTTCTACACAGGCGTTGCATATTAACTGTGTTGAGCAGTTGTTCCCATGTGTTGAATGTTGTTTATCTGCCAACGTACTGAAAGAGCAGTAGGGCTGTTTGCTACAGCTTCCTCTTTCAGAGAGAACGTATGAGATAGAGGCTCTCTCTATGATGATTAACTGTTGAGATTTTGAGATTGATATCTGATAGGTAGTTACAGTGCCATCAGAAACTATTCATACCCCTTGACTTATTCCACATTTTGTTGAGTTACCGCTTGAATTAAAAAAGTATATTTTTCATTTGGAAATATCTAATTTACAGAAGTATTCACACCCCTCAGTCAATACTTTGTAGAAACACATTTGGCTGCGATTACAGCTGTGCATAGCCGCGGGAAGCAAGGGTGCTGAGGGTGCTGCAGCACCCCCTGAAAAATCTGAATAAAAAATATATATTAATAAATAAATAAAAATAAAAATCCTCACAAATGCAGTGCACTGGGCCTTTACAAGTCTCAGCACTCATATCTCAGTCCTGCTGAAAGGTGAAATTGTCTCCCAGTATCTGTTGGAAAGCAGACTGAAACAGATTTTCCTCTAGGTTTTTGTCTGTGCTTATAGCTGTATCCCGTTTCTTTTCATCCTAAAACACTCCCTGGTCCATGCCGATGATTAGAAGACACATAACATGATGCAGCCACAAGTCATTACTGCAGTCAAATTTCACTTGACCTCCAAAACTGTGCCCTGATGTCGCTGATGGTCATTAGTAGCCTACCAAACCTGCTATCGGCCAGTCGCTAATGGCCTGGTACTCAGGGCTCTATTGTTCCTCCATCAGGTCCTAATGGCCTGGTACTCAGCGATCTGTTGTCCTTCCATCAGGTCCTAATGTCCTGGTACTCAGTGATCTGTTGTCCCTCCATCAGGTCCTAATGTCCTGGTACTCAGGGCTCTATTGTTCCTACATCAGGTCCTAATGTCCTGGTACACAGCGATCTATTGTCCCTCCATCAGGTCCTAATGTCCTGGTACTCAGCGATCTATTGTCCCTCCATCAGGTCCTAATGGCCTGGTACTCAGCAATGTATTGTCCCTCCATCAGGTCCTAATGGCCTGGTACTCAGCAATCTATTGTCCCTCTAATCACTCTGACATCAATGCAAATGCAATCTAAAATCAAATCAAACACTTCCTGTCAGCCCTGGCATTCAGAGTTTGAGTGGAATAAGATCACCTGTTGCACAGCAAGAGACGGCTCCTCATAGCTGGTTCATGCAAAATGTAAAATAATGCCACAGGAATTATAAGCAAATCTTGTCTGCTAAATTAACTATTGTAGCCCACAGTCATATGGCATAGCCAGATCAGGGCTTAACATAAGGACGACTCAGAATATGGTATTTGTTTCTTCTGAAATAGGCTACATTTTCTTCATATTATAATGTTTCTTTAGATCTGCCTAAAATAAATAATGGATTGATTGTGATTATTTAGGCTATATTACCTGGAGGTTATTCCACAGGTCCGTATCAGTGGCTTGTAAGCTATATTACATGGAGGTTATTCCACAGGTCCATATCAGTGGCTTGTAGGCTATATTACATGGAGGTTATTCCACAGGTCCATATCAGTGGTTTGTAGGCTATATTACATGGAGGTTATTCCACAGGTCCATATCAGTGGTTTGTAGGCTATATTACATGGAGGTTATTACACAGGTCCATATCAGTGGCTTGTAGGCTATATTACATGGAGGTTATTCCACAGGTCCGTGTCAGTGGCGTGTAGGCTATATTACATGGAGGTTATTCCACAGGTCCGTATCAGTGGCTTGTAGGCTATATTACATGGAGGTTATTCCACAGGTCCATATCAGTGGTTTGTAGGCTATATTACATGGAGGTTATTCCACAGGTCCATATCAGTGGTTTGTAGGCTATATTACATGGAGGTTATTCCACAGGTCCATATCAGTGGCTTGTAGGCTATATTACATGGAGGTTATTCCACAGGTCCGTGTCAGTGGCGTGTAGGCTATATTACATGGAGGTTATTCCACAGGTCCGTATCAGTGGCTTGTAGGCTATATTACATGGAGGTTATTCCACAGGTCCATATCAGTGGTTTGTAGGCTATATTACATGGAGATTATTCCACAGGTCCATATCAGTGGCTTGTAGGCTATATTACATGGAGGTTATTCCACAGGTCCGTATCAGTGGCTTGTAGGCTATATTACATGGAGGTTATTCCACAGGTCCGTATCAGTGGCTTGTAGGCTATATTACATGGAGGTTATTCCACAGGTCCGTATCAGTGGCTTGTAGGCTATATTACATGGAGGTTATTCCACAGGTCCGTATCAGTGGCGTGTAGGCTATATTACATGGAGGTTATTCCACAGGTCCGTATCAGTGGCTTGTAGGCTATATTACATGGAGGTTATTCCACAGGTCCGTATCAGTGGCTTGTAGGCTATATTACATGGAGGTTATTCCACAGGTCCGTATCAGTGGTTTGTAGGCTATATTACATGGAGGTTATTCCACAGGTCCGTATCAGTGGTTTGTAGGCTATATTACATGGAGGTTATTCCACAGGTCCGTATCAGTGGCTTGTAGGCTATATTACATGGAGGTTATTCCACAGGTCCGTATCAGTGGTTTGTAGGCTATATTACATGGAGGTTATTCCACAGGTCCGTATCAGTGGTTTGTAGGCTATATTACATGGAGGTTATTCCACAGGTCCGTATCAGTGGCTTGTAGGCTATATTACATGGAGGTTATTCCACAGGTCCGTATCAGTGGCTTGTAGGCTATATTACATGGAGGTTATTCCACAGGTCCGTATCAGTGGTTTGTAGGCTATATTACATGGAGGTTATTCCACAGGTCCGTATCAGTGGTTTGTAGGCTATATTACATGGAGGTTATTCCACAGGTCCGTATCAGTGGCTTGTAGGCTATATTACATGGAGGTTATTCCACAGGTCCGTATCAGTGGTTTGTAGGCTATATTACATGGAGGTTATTCCACAGGTCCGTATCAGTGGTTTGTAGGCTATATTACATGGAGGTTATTCCACAGGTCCGTATCAGTGGCTTGTAGGCTATATTACATGGAGGTTATTCCACAGGTCCGTATCAGTGGTTTGTAGGCTATATTACATGGAGGTTATTCCACAGGTCCGTATCAGTGGCTTGTAGGCTATATTACATGGAGGTTATTCCACAGGTCTGTATCAGTGGCTTGTAGGCTATATTACATGGAGGTTATTCCACAGGTCCGTATCAGTGGCTTGTAGGCTATATTACATGGAGGTTATTCCACAGGTCCGTATCAGTGGTTTGTAGGCTATATTACATGGAGGTTATTCCACAGGTCCGTATCAGTGGTTTGTAGGCTATATTACATGGAGGTTATTCCACAGGTCCGTATCAGTGGTTTGTAGGCTATATTACATGGAGGTTATTCCACAGGTCCGTATCAGTGGTTTGTAGGCTATATTACATGGAGGTTATTCCACAGGTCCGTATCAGTGGTTTGTAGGCTATATTACATGGAGGTTATTCCACAGGTCCGTATCAGTGGTTTGTAGGCTATATTACATGGAGGTTATTCCACAGGTCCATATCAGTGGTTTGTAGGCTATATTACATGGAGGTTATTCCACAGGTCCATATCAGTGGTTTGTAGGCTATATTACATGGAGGTTATTCCACAGGTCCGTATCAGTGGTTTGTAGGCTATATTACATGGAGGTTATTCCACAGGTCCGTATCAGTGGTTTGTAGGCTATGCGTGGTAGGCCTGAGATGCTAAACGTGTTTATATTAATTAACGGTCAATTACAGTGAGACCAGCAGATATTTGCATGACAATCTCCAGCTGACAAACTTTCATGACCACCAGGGCCCTAGGAAATACTTTCCACTTATGTAGTTACAAATGTAGAATATTAACTTGAGTCAGTTTGCGACAGCAGGAAAATAATCCTGCAGCAACAGGAAATGTGAATTATTATTTTGAATATAATTAATGGCCTTTTTGTAGGGGTTAATAAATTTTTCTAAATGAAAATCAAGTCCGAAATTTAAAATTGGGATATACAAACTTCAGAAGCCTTTTTAACCTCAAATAATCTACACAAACTTTCCTGCAACAGGGTGATCAAATTAAGATTCTACATCTGTACAGGACATAACAGGATGATTTTGTGGAAACCATAAGAGGATGGATTATTTTAATTATCTTTCATAATGAAAATGGGACTAGACTTCAGAGGACATTTATTTCTTCTTTTAAAATGTCATTAAAATCTGTTAAAAGATGTTGTGGGGAGAGTCTGTGGGAAGCGACTGAGAAGGAAATGGGTATATAATCAAAATCATTGATTCACTTGTAAATACATAGAGGAAGGTTAAAGAGACAAATCCACAAAAAGCACGACATACTGTAACTCGCCTTAATAACTAGTATGGGTTTGAATAACATGACCATCCACAGGAATTTTGACTTGAAGATTATACACAGAACAAAAAAATTATGCAATGCAACCTTTTCTGAGATTCTACTGTGTTCCAGTTCATATAAGTCTAATAGAGAGCATGAGCTGGCGCACATCCAAAGAAAATGATTTAGTGTAGAGGTTTATATAAGGAAATCAGTTAATTGAAATGAATTCATTAGGCTCTAATCTATGGATTTCACATGACTGGGAATACATATACGCATCTGTTGTTCACAGATGCCTTAAAAAAAAAAGGTAGGATCAGAAAACCAGTCTGGATCAGAATACCAGTCTGTATCTGGTGTTACCACCATTTGCCTTATGCAGCACGACACATCACCTTCACATAGAGTTGATCAGGCTGTTGATTGTGGCCTGTGGAATGTTTTCCCAATCCTCTTCAATGCCTCTGGGAAGTTGCTAGATATTGTCGGGAACTGGAACTGTCGCACATGTCGATCCAGAGCATCCCAAACATGCTCAATGGGTGACATGTCTGGTGAGGCCATAAAAGAACTGGGACATTTTCAGCTTCCAGGAATTGTGTACAGATCCATGCGACATGGGGCCGTCCAATGTCATGCTAAAACATGAGGTGTTGGCGGCGGAAGAATGGCACGACAATGTGCCTCAGGATATAGTCACGGTATCTTTGTGCATTCAAAATCCCATCGATAAAATGCAATTGTGTTCGTGGTCTGTAGTTTATGCCTGCCCACACCATAATCCCACTGCCACCATGGGGCGCTCTGTTCACAATGTTGATTCATCCGTGAATAGCACACTTCTCCAGTGTGCCAATGGCCCTTGGAAGGTGAGCATTTGCCCACTATAGTCGGTTATGATGCCGAACTGCAGACAGGTCAAGACCCTGGTGAGGATAACGAGCATGCAGATGAGCTTCCCTGAGACGTTTTCTGACAGTTTGTGCAGATATTCGTTGGTCGTTCAAACCCTCATCAGCTGTACTGGTGGCTGGTCTCAGACGATCCTGCAGATGAAGAAGCCGGATGTGGAGGTCCTGGGCTGGTGTGGTTACATGTGGTCTGCGGTTGTGAGGGCAGTTGGACGTACTGCCAAATTCTCTAAAACGAAGTTGGAGATGGCTTATGGTAGAGAAATGAACATTCAGTTCTCTGGCAACAGCTCTAGTGGACAGTCCTGCAGTCAGCATGCCAATTGCACGCTCCCTCAAAACTTGAGACGTCTGTGGCATTGTGTTGGGTGACAAAACTGCACATTTTAGAATGGCCTTTTATTGTCCCCAGCACAAGGTGCACCTGTGTAATGCTCATGCTGTTTATTCAGCTTCTTGATATACCACACCTGTCAGGTGGATGTATTATCTTGGCAAAGAAGAAATGCTCACTAACAGGGATGTTAACAAATTTGTGCACAGAACTTGACTGTAACGACTTTCCTCTTCTTCTGACGAGGAGTAAGAGATATCGGACCAATGTGCAGCGTTGTAAGTGTCCATTTTAATATATAAAACTGAACACTACAAAAATACAAAATAACAAAGTGAATGAACAAACGAAAATCGAAACAGTCCCGTATGGTGCAGACACAGGAAACAACCCCCCACAAAACATAAAGGAAAACAGGCTAACTAAATATGGCTCCCAATCAGAGACAACGACTGACACCTGCCTCTGATTGAGAACCATACTAGGCCAAACACATAGAAATAGAACAACAGAACAAAACATAGAAAAACAAAATAGAATGCCCACCCCAACTCACGCTCTGACCAAACTAAAATAAAGACATAAAAAGGAACTAAGGTCAGAACGTGACATTGACAGAAATAACCTTTTTGAAAAATTCGGGGATCTTTTATTTCAGCTCCAACACTTTACATGTTAATGTTTATATTTTTGTTCAGTGTAATATTGTTTGTTACATTAAAAAGTGATTCATATTGATATAGATTCACATTTACACAAATATTAGGTTTACCACCACTGCCAACAATATGGTCCTTGAATGTAAATACCTCAGGTGAGTCAGTCCCAGGAGCATACAGAAGTTAGCTGTGCTGTTTGATGGAGCATGTTTGCATCTATGATTAGGGCTGAGTACAAAATGGTATCCTGTTGCCTATTTAGTGCACTACTTTGACCAGAGGGAGAGGGAATTGGGTGCCATTTTGGGATACAACCTAGGTAGTAGAAGTTTCATTAAGTTCTTACTGACGCATGGAAGAGCAGCATCACCATAAATACTTATGAACACTTGCCTTGTCTGGAGAGAGATAGAGAGACATACAGAGAGAGAGAGAGAAACTCTTCTGTAGCCATTATCCAGTGAGTTATGTACCTGCAGCGCCGGGTAAAATTGATCCCATGATGGAAGTCTGACAGGGTCTCATCTTTTCCTCAGAAAACAGACAAATCAATACAGGATATTGTATAAAAAGGAAATGAATGCTGTATTTCCACGAGTTCAGATTTAGTGTTGAGAGTATGAGATTGAATTAGTTAGCAGCAAGATGATAATATAATTGACGTTGTCATTGACAATGGATCCACAATATAAGACTGGGCGACTGATGGTTAGACTCATTTATGTCAGTGATCCCGACTGACAAAACATGTGACTTATACGCTACTCTAGTCACCCCATGTTATAGCCACCTCTCAACCCCCCCTGCTATAGCCACCTCTTAACCCCCCCCCTGTTATAGCCACCTCTCAACCCCCCCGCTATAGCCACCTCTCAAACCCCCCCCCCCCCCCCCGCTATAGCCACCTCTCAACCCCCCCTGCTATAGCCACCTCTCAACTCCCCTGCTATAGCCATCTCTCAAACCCCCCTGCTATAGCCACCACTCAACCCCCCCCTGCTATAGCCACCTCTCAACCCCCCCTGCTATAGCCCGCTCTCAACCGACCCTGCTATAGCCACCTCTCATCTCCCCCTGCTATAGCCACCTCTCAACCCCCCCCCCCCCCCACTATAGCCACCTCTCAACCCCCCCTGCTATAGCCACCTCTCAACCCCTTCTGCTATAGCCACCTCTCAACCCCCCCTGCTATAGCCACCTCTCATTTCCCCCTGCTATAGCCATCTCTCAACCCCCCTGCTATAGCCACCTCTCAACCCCCCCATGTTATAGCCATCTCTCAACCTCCCCATGCTATAGCCACATCTCAACCCCCCCATGTTATAGCCATCTCTCAACCTCCCCATGCTATAGCCACCTCTCAACCCCCCATGCTATAGCCACCTCTCACACCCCCCCCCCCCTGCTATAGCCACCTCTCATCCCCCCTGCTATAGCCACCTCTCTTCCCCCCTGCTATAAGCCACCTCTCATCCCCCCCCTGCTATAGCCACCTCTCTTCCCCCCTGCTATAAGCCACCTCTCATCCCCCCCTGCTATAGCCACCTCTCTTCCCCCCTGCTATAAGCCATCTCTCATCCCCCCCTGCTATAGCCACCTCTCTTCCCCCCTGCTATAAGCCACCTCTCATCCCCCCCTGCTATAAGCCATCTCTCATCCCCCCCTGTTATAGCCACCTCTCTTCCCCCCTGCTATAAGCCACCTCTCATCCCCCCTGCTATAAGCCACCTCTCATCCCCCCCTGTTATAGCCACCTCTCTTCCCCCCTGCTATAAGCCACCTCTCATCCCCCCTGCTATAAGCCACCTCTCTCCCCCCCTGCTATAAGCCACCTCTCTTCCCCCCTGCTATAAGCCAACTCTCTTCCCCCCTGCTATAAGCCACCTCTCATCCCCCCTGCTATAAGCCACCTCTCATCCCCCCCTGTTATAGCCACCTCTCTTCCCCCCTGCTATAAGCCACCTCTCATCCCCCCTGCTATAAGCCACCTCTCTTCCCCCCTGCTATAAGCCACCTCTCATCCCCCCTGCTATAAGCCACCTCTCATCCCCCCCTGTTATAGCCACCTCTCTTCCCCCCTGCTATAAGCCACCTCTCATCCCACCTGCTATACGCCACCTCTCTTCCCCCCTGCTATAAGCCACCTCTCTTCCCCCCTGCTATAAGCCACCTCTCATCCCCCCTGCTATAAGCCACCTCTCATCCCCCCTGCTATAAGCCACCTCTCATCCCCCCCTGTTATAGCCACCTCTCTTCCCCCCTGCTATAAGCCACCTCTCATCCCCCCTGCTATAAGCCACCTCTCTTCCCCCCTGCTATAAGCCAACTCTCTTCCCCCCTGCTATAAGCCACCTCTCATCTCATTTCAGAACAGGTGTATATATATTGAGATCATGTGACAGATCATGTGACACTTAGATTGCACACAGGTGGACTTTATTTAACTAATGATGCGACTTCTGAAGGTAATTGGTTGCACCAGATCTTATTTAGGGGCTTCATAGCAAAGGGGGTGAATACATATGCACTCACCACTTTTCCGTTTTTTTTTTGTAGAGTTTTTTTAAACAAATTCTTTTTTTAATTTCACATCACCAATTTGGACTATTTTGTGTATGTCCATTACATGAAATCCAAATAATAAATAAATCAATTTAAATGACAGGTTGTAATGCAACAAAATAGGAAAAACGCCAAGGGGGATGAATACTTTTGCAAGGCACTGTAGACCTTCCCACTGAGAGATTTTGGCCAATCAGTGATGCCTCATAATATATTATGCATCATACCTTTATCATATCACCGCTGACCCTGGCTGATAGGCGTGGAGGGTTGATGACCTACTACATGTATCATTTTTGACACACACCTTTAACCCCTGGGTCTTCCGAGTGGCGCAGCGGTCTAAGGCACTGCATCTCAGTGCTAGAGTCGTCACTACAGACACCCTGGTTCGAATCCAGGCAGTATCACAACTGGATGTGATTGGGAGTCCCATAGGGTAGTACACAATTGGCCCAGCATCATCTCGTTTTGGCCGGTGTAAATAAGAATTGTTCTTACCTGACTTGCTTAGTTGAATAAAGGTCAATTATATATATTTTTTCATAGAACAACAGGACAACCTGTCCTGACGGTCCACTTGTTCTGAAGGATATACAATAAATGTATTTATTAAACCGTGGTGAAAAACAATCTTTATCGCTTCCACTAATTCAACTTCATCGTCAACAGGTAGATTTGTGTGTGAAGTTGGGTGATCTTTATAAATCTGTGAAGAGGTATTTTATTGAAGTTTGTTAATATGGTTCTTTGTGCAACTTCTCCTGTGGCTTTTAACATTATGCAGAACCAACAGTTGTAACATTTGGTAAATGACAACGCAGAGCACACAATGTGTTCTGGATCTCTTTGAGGGGCTGTAATAACATTTGGTAAATGACAACGCAGAGCACACAATGTGTTCTTGTTCTCTTTGAGGGGCTGTAATAACATTTGGTAATTGAAAAATGATCTGTATTGTTGAGAGTCGATGAAGTGTGTTTTTTCTATAGTAGGTACATTGAACCAAAGTGTTGTTTTTCTCTCTCGAGAAGGACTGAAGGTCTGAAGAACTGAAGAACTGAACGACTGAAGAACTGAAGGAGGGAAGGACTGAAAGACTGCATCACAATACAGTATCATTTTACTTCCATTGCTGTGAGAAGTTAATTTATGATAGGTAGACACTCATTGGCTAAACTCATTGGCTACATTCTGTTCAGTACTCAGACATTGCGGTCTACTGTACAGTATTTTGATTAACTACATGATGCTGGATGTTCTCCTGATGCCGATCTAGGCCTCATATTTCACTTGAAGGGTTTCAATATTCAGATACTGCTCAGTCTCTTCTGCTATGACTCACTATCAGCCTTCTATAATCTGCAAGGCTTTCTCCCCTTCTACTTTCGTCTCTCTGCTTTCACTTTGTTAATGTATCCTTTCATGTGGTGTATTGTCAAACACTCGATGGAAACTGACAGGAGTTGCACCATATGGTACTGCTGTAATTCATTACTACACTGTCTGGCTTCAGAAGAAGTGCAGCAGATTGATCCTCTGCTCTAAGCTCGGGCTGATTTCGCAACGGAAAAAGGGGTTTGAGACTATATCACTCAGTAGTAGGTGATAATTATTTTCTGTTACCGGCAAAACGCTGATACGGTAATAAGAGAGAAAGCGTTTGATTCATCGAGGTCTTGAACACAAAGAATAATTGTCTATTTTAATCTTGAACGTTTGTGTCTCAGATTTGTCCCTGTTGTCTTTATTCTGCCGGAGTACAACTGAGACGGTACATTGTTTTGAATAAGACATTTCACATCAGTGAATCAGTGAATATATCAGTGAGACAGGTGAGTTGGATACCCACAGATTGTGGGGCCCTGGAGACAGATGAGTTGGACACCCACAAGTTGTGGGGCCCTGGAGACAGATGAGTTGGATACCCACAGATTGTGGGGCCCTGGAGACAGATGAGTTGGATACCCACAGATTGTGGGGCCCTGGAGACAGATGAGTTGGACACCCACAAGTTGTGGGGCCCTGGAGACAGATTAGTTGGATACCCACAGATTGTGGGGCCCTGGAGACAGATGAGTTGGACACCAACAAGTTGTGGGGCCCTGGAGACAGATGAGTTGGATACCCACAGATTGTGGGGCCCTTTTGCCTACCTGTCTGCTCGTTTTTAAAGCCATTATTACTCTGCTACGTTAACAGGCCTATGAAATGTGGGTGAGAAAAATTGTGTAACACCGTATGACTGTAAAAGAATAGCCCAGCATTGCAGGTGTCACAAAAGTAATTGTAATTTCACATCATCATGCTCAATGCAGTTGAACCATATGTTGGCACAGCTCCTGTTGTCCACAGTAGGGTTGATTATTTTCCCGGTCTTTTACAAATGTTCCAACCTGAGAATGAAACACGTTTCTCCCGGGTGAACCGGTATTTCCCGCCAAAACTGAAAGTGTCATTCTAAATCATATAAAGTATACACATATGTCTGGATTTGATTAGAGCTTTTATCGGCTTGAAAATTCAAACCTGATGCTACCTGAACCTGATGAGCCATACATTAAAGACTTTTTATGAGCCCTACATTAAAGACATTTTATGAGTCCAAGCCCAAAAAAGCCCAAATGATTGTGCCATTATCCAATAGGTCTGCATAGCCTATAATATATAGGCTAACGCACATTATGCACAAGTTACAACAGAAAACATAAAAGCCCATAGATGTAGGTATGCTTTCTTGGGTAAATAAATGATACCAGCACCAGTAGGCTAATCTTTTTGAGGGTGGACTGTATTACTGTATTGTATTATACTGGATTATAGGACTGGAATTACGTACATCGTTCAAGGGGCTGCACAGTATTGAACATGAAAAGAGCCGCTAATAAACAAATGATGCACATTTGGGAAGTCTTGATACAACATTTTGAACAGAAATACAATGGTTCATTGGATCAGTCTAAAAACTTTTCACATACGCTGCTGCCATCTTGTGGCCAATATCTAAATGGCATCTGGGCTGGAATAATACATTATGGCCTTTCTCTTGCATTTCAATGATGATGGTACAAAAAATACAAAAAAACTGTTGGTTTTTTCTTTGTATTATCTTTTACCAGATCTATTGTGTTCTATTCTCCTGCATTCCTTTCACATCTCCACAAACTTCAAAGTGTTTCCTTTCATATGGTACCAAGAGAATGCATATCCTTGCTTCAGGGCCTGAGCTACAGGCAGTTAGATTTGGGTATGTCATTTGGGTATGTCATGTTATGTCATTTTAGGAGAAAATTGAAAAAAACGGTCCATTAAGCAATTTATTACCCCTTAACTTATTCAGGCTTGCTATATCAATGGGGTTGAATACTTAATGATTCAAGACATTTCAGCTTTTAATTTGAATTAATTTGTATCAGTTTAGAAAAACATCATTTAACTTTGACATTATGGGGCCAGTGTAGGCCAGTGCCAAAACATAGAAATGTAATCCATTTTAAATTCAGGCTGTAACACAACAAAATGTGGAAAAAGTCAAGATGTGTGAATACTTTCTGAAGGCACTGTAACTCCATTTAGGATACCTTTTTCTTGATGTCCAATGTAATGCATTAATGATTGCTTTATTGAAAAAAACAAGAAGGAATTTTTACTTGACTTCCATCATTATATTTCTGTAGCAAAACTGAAGAGATCAACTAGTTTATCTTGCTGTAATTAATAATAAAAGTTGATCAGACAATAGTTACTGCATGAAGTTAAAAGCCATTGGTTACTAGCTGTTACAAAAATAAGGCAAGTGACATTTATTGAAGAAAATCACATCATTCAGGAGAAGCTAGATATTCTCCACACAGTTCTGGCTGAAAATTAATACATTTCTTGGACGATGTACAGTACCAGTCAAAAGTTTGGACACACCATCTCATTCAAGGGTTTTTCTTTATTTTTACTATTTTCTACATTGTAGAATAATAGTGAAGACATCAACACTATGAAATTACACATATGGAATCATGTAGTAAGTATAAAAACTATTAAACAAATCAGAATCTATTTTATATTAGAGATTCTTCAAAGTAGCCACCCTTTGGTATACTGGCCAACCTCTATTCAAAGTTCTTGAAATGTTCCGTATTGACTGACCTTCATGTCTTAAAGTAATGATGGACTGTCATTTCTCTTTGCTTATTTGAGCTGCTCTTGCCATAATATGGACTTGTTCTTTTACCAAATAGGGCTATCTTCTGTATACCACCCCTACCTCTTCAGGACACAACTGATTGGCTGAAACGCATTAAGAAGGAAAGAAAATACACAAATTAACATTTAACAAGACACACCTGTTAATTGAAATGTAGAATGCCAAGAGTATGCAAAGCTGTCATCAAGGCAAAGGGTGGCTACTTTGAAGAATCTCAAATATAGAATATATTTTGATTTGTTTAACAATTTGTTGTTTACTACATGATTCCATATGCATTTCATAGTGTTGATGTCTTCACTAATATTCTACAATGTAGAAAATAGTTTAAAAAAATAAAAATATTTTTTAAAAACTTTTAATGACTAGGTGTGTCCAAACTTTTGACTGGTATTGTGTATGTTTCATAATCACGGAGAATACATTGAAGTGACTGATCAAGCATGTAATGATTTCTGAAACGTACATGTAATAACATGCACCGTAAGAAAAATAAAACTTCTACTAGTTACATACAGCATATTTTATAGCGGGTGTAGCGAAACGCTTATTGATTTTTTTTTAAACTACACTGAGTGTACAAAACATTAAGAACACCTTCCTCCCTTTTACCTTCAGAACAGCCTCAATTTGTCCGGGCATGGGCTATTCAAGGTTTCCACAGGGATGCTGGCCCATGTTGACTCCAATGCTTCCCACAGTTGTGTCAAGTTGGCTGGATGTCCTTTTGGTGGTGGAACATTCTTGATACACACGGAAAACTGTTGACTGTGAAAAATACAGCAGAGTTGCAATTCTTGACACATTCAAACCTGTGTGCCTGGCACCTACTACCATACCCCATTCAAAGGCACTGAAATATTTTGTCTTGCTCATTCACCCTCTGAATGGCAAACGTACACAATCCATGTCTCAATTGCCTCAAGTCTTAAAAATAATTATTTAACATGTCTCCCCCCTTCACCTACACTGATTGAAGTGGATTTAACAAGTGACATCAATAAGGGACCATAGCTTTCACCTGGTCAGTCTATGTCATGGAAAGCTGTTAATGTTTTGTACACTCAGTGTATATGACATATGATAACAATGAATCTGTAAACTTGGCCCTCATATCCTCTGCATTGATTTCTGCTATTACTGTATAACTGGTAGGAATGCCACACCCGTAGGATCAATGTAAAGCACAAGCAGCATAGCTTACTCTTTTTTATAACATATTAAGACTTGCCTTACCACATATAATCACATGACCCATAGGTCACAGACTGCAGTAGTATAGTAACATTACATATATCACATGACCCATAGGTCACAGACTGCAGTAGTATAGTAACATTACATATATCACATGACCCATAGGTCACAGACTGCAGTAGTATAGTAACATTACATATATCACATGACCCATAGGTCACAGACTGCAGTAGTATAGTAACATTACATATATCACATGACCCATAGGTCACAGACTGCAGTAGCATAGTACCATTATATATATTACATGACCAATAGGTCACAGACCGCAGTAGTATAGTAACATTACATATAATCACATGACCCATAGGTCACAGACTGCAGTAGTATAGTAACATTACATATATCACATGACCCATAGGTCACAGACTGCAGTAACATAGTACCATTACATATATCACATGACCCATAGGTCACAGACTGCAGTAGTATAGTAACATTACATATATCACATGACCCATAGGTCACAGACTGCAGTAGTATAGTAACATTACATATATCACATGACCCATAGGTCACAGACTGCAGTAGCATAGTAACATTACATATAATCACATGACCCATAGGTCACAGACTGCAGTAGCATAGTAACATTACATATAATCACATGATCCTTAGTTCACAGACTGCAGTTGTCACGACTTCCGCCGAAGTCGGTCCCTCTCCTTGTTCGGGCGGTGTTCGGCGGTCGACGTCACCGACCTTCTAGCCATCACTGATCCATTTTTCATTTTCCATTGGTTTTGTCTTGTCTTCCTTCACACCTGGTTCCAATCCCATCAATTACATGTTGTGTATTTACCCTCTGTTTCCCATCATGTCCTTGTCGGAGATTGTTTGATTGTATGTGATGTGCAAGTTATGTGTTGGTGTGCGACGGGTTTTGTACCCACTTTGTTATTTTGTATATTTTGTTTTTTTGGAGTTTTGTCAGCATTTATTAAAGAACTCCGTTTAGTCCAAGTTCGTTCTCCTGCGCCTGACTTCCCTGCCACCAACACACACCCCTTACAGGCAGTGGTATAGTAACATTACATATATCACATGACCCATAGGTCACAGACTGCAGTAGCATAGTACCATTACATATAATCACATGACCCATAGGTCACAGACTGCAGTAATATAGTAACATTACATATATCACATGATCCATAGGTCACAGACTGCAGTAGTACAGTCTAGTAACATTGCATATTTTCGGAGTGTCGAATATTTCCAAGTAGTCAGCAAAAGTCCTGACATTCTCTCTCAGCCAGACATGATTGGTAAGTTAACAAGCTGTTTTACAGGTTAATAACTCAGAGCACTACAGGTGCCATGTACTGTAGTCTGGAGAGAGAGAGAGAGAGAGAGAGAGAGAGAGTGTGTGTGTGTGTGTGTGTGTGTGTGTGTGTGTGTGTGTGTGTGTGTGTGTGTGTGTGTGTGTGTGAGTCTGTATAGAGGAATAACTCACATGGCTCAGATTTTTTTAATAAGGAGGTGATTTATTCAGGAGGTGATTTAGACAGGAGGTGATTTAGACAGGAGGTGATTTAGTCAGGAGGTGATTTAGTCAGGAGGTGATTTAGTCAGGAGGTGATTTAGACAGGAGGTGATTTAATGGAGCTCGGTGTGTCTTCATGGTGTGTCTTCAAGGTGTGTCTTCATGGTGTGTCTTCATGGTGTGTCTTTATGGTGTGTCTTCATGGTGTGTCTTCATGGTGTGTCTTCATGGTGTGTCTTCATGGTGTGTCTTCAAGGTGTGTCTTCATGGTGTGTCTTCATGGTGTGTCTTCATGGTGTGTCTTCATGGTGTGTCTTCATGGTGTGTCTTCATGGTGTGTCTTCATGGTGTGTCTTCAAGGTGTGTCTTCAAGGTGTGTCTTCAAGGTGTGTCTTCATGGTGTGTCTTCAAGGTGTGTCTTCATGGTGTATCTTCATGGTGTGTCTTCATGGTGTGTCTTCAAGGTGTGTCTTCGTGGGAA
This sequence comes from Salvelinus alpinus, assembly GCF_045679555.1. Taxonomy (NCBI): domain Eukaryota; kingdom Metazoa; phylum Chordata; class Actinopteri; order Salmoniformes; family Salmonidae; genus Salvelinus; species Salvelinus alpinus. The sequence continues at coordinate 36,446,434 of NC_092111.1, read as the reverse complement.
TAGGGAGGTCTGATGGTAGCCTGTTAAGATCTGTGTCAGTGTGTGAAAAGAAGACTCTATAACTAATCTATTTACATTTAAATGATAATGCCAGGGACAATCCATGCCAATATATACTCTAAACACCGGCGTTGATGGCATTATCACTTTTATACGACAGGTTACCAACATAGTCAAATAATGATTTTCATATTTGAATTAAAAACGTTATTTTGATGAATTTATTCATACTATTTTATCATTCAGATGTAGTCCAGACAAAAATCTTGGGGTTGCTACCCAATCCGGCTCATCGTTCGTTCTATAGGTTTGGTTGCCAGAGACACCACCCAGTCGTTAAGTCTTTTTGTTCTGTATCTATGGACGCAACCTAGCTGTTGGTTCTAAATGTTCCATTGCCATACTGGCTGGCAACGTTCTTGTCCCTTGCTTGCTAGCTAGCCAACCATGGCTAACTTACAGTCACGTCAAACAGTGCAGCCAGAATAACATCATAGTAGCTGCATTTGCATTCGTTTAAGGTGTTTTCTAGTGACATTTACTTGAATACATCCATAACAATGAGCTAATGATGCACGATTTCACCTGGCATAGAAAATGTGCTCTTCGAGTCAGGACACTGTCGTTCAGAGAATCTAGCCAACAACACAGCAACTTCAAACTGAAACTGGAAAGACTGCAAACTCGCTGCACTTTGTTTCGTTTTACCTGTTTTCTATTGCTATTTCTTAGTATATATCCATAAAAATTTGGTTAATTCATGACTTCGACTGGCTGAGAAAAGTTTCCATCCCAACTCCCAACTCCAGACACCTTCATTACTATGCAACAGCTGGAGACCGATTTTGAATATTGAAACAATGTTGCAAATGTCAGAGACACAGACAACAAGGTTTATACAAATCTCTGGTGTTGAAAACTGAATGTTAGTCTAAAAGAAATGGGAGATAATGTCTAGATGCTTTTTATAGTGGAGATCAAGTTGCCGGGCTGGGTTGATGAGACAGTGGGTTGCTCAGTCAGATGGAACAGAGTAAAAAGGCATTTTAATGTCCTAGATTTAGCTAGTGTTAACTTGTGGAATAGATACCGGCTGGAGTGCGGTTTTAACAGATCAGCATTCGGGCTCCTGAGTGGCGCAGAGGCATCACTACAGTCCCTGGGTCGAATCCAAGCTGTATCACATCTGGCCGTGATTGGGAGTCCCATAGGGCGGCGCACAATTGGCCCAGCATCGTCCAGGTTTGGCTGGGGTAGGCCGTCATTATAAATAAGAATTTGTTCTTAACTGACTTGCCATGTTAAATTAAGGTTAAATAAAAATATATATACATACTATGTAGAGAGAAAAAGTCAAAAACTATCCAGAACTGTTTCAAATTCCTGTGACACCAAGGAAACACTGCAAACACATTGTAAGGGCTCATCCCAAACGGAACACTATGGGCCCTGGGCTCATCCCAAACGGAACACTATGGGCCCTGGGCTCATCCCAAATGGAACACTATGGGCCCTGGGCTCATCCCAAATGGAACACTATGGGCCCTGGGTTCATCCCAAACGGAACACTATGGGCCCTGGGCTCATCCCAAATGGAACACTATGAGCCCTGGGCTCATCCCAAATGGAACACTATGGGCCCTGGGCTCATCCCAAACGGAACACTATGGGCCCTGGGCTCATCCCAAATGGAACACCATGGGCCCTGGGCTCATCCAAAATGGAACACTATGGGCCCTGGGCTCATCCCAAATGGAACACTATGAGCCCTGGGCTCATCCCAAATGGAACACTATGGGCCCTGGTCTCATCCCAAATGGAACACCATGGGCCCTGGGCTCATCCCAAATGGAACACTATGGGCCCTGGGCTCATCCCAAATGGAACACCATGGGCCCTGGGCTCATCCCAAATGGAACACCATGGGCCCTGGGCTCATCCCAAATGGAACACTATGGGCCCTGGTCTCATCCCAAATGGAACACTATGGGCCCTGGTCTCATCCCAAATGGAACACTATGAGCCCTAGGCTCATCCCAAATGGAACACTATGGGCCCTGGGCTCATCCCAAATGGAACACTATGAGCCCTGGGCTCATCCCAAATGGAACACTATGGGCCCTGGGCTCATCCCAAATGGAACACTATGGGCCCTGGGCTCATCCCAAATGGAACACTATGGGACCTGGTCACATCGTAAGGTCTCATCCCAAACGGAACACCATGGGCCCTGGGCTCATCCCAAACGGAACACTATGGGCCCTGGGCTCATCCCAAACGGAACACTATGGGCCCTGGGCTCATCCCAAATGGAACACTATGGGCCCTGGGCTCATCCCAAATGGAACACTATGGGCCCTGGGCTCATCCCAAATGGAACACTATGAGCCCTGGGCTCATCCCAAATGGAACACTATGGGCCCTGGGCTCATCCCAAATGGAACACTATGGGCCCTGGGCTCATCCCAAACGGAACACTATGGGCCCTGGGCTCATCCCAAATGGAACACTATGAGCCCTGGGCTCATCCCAAATGGAACACTATGGGCCCTGGGCTCATCCCAAACGGAACACTATGGGCCCTGGGCTCATCCCAAATGGAACACCATGGGCCCTGGGCTCATCCAAAATGGAACACTATGAGCCCTAGGCTCATCCCAAATGGAACACTATGGGCCCTGGGCTCATCCCAAATGGAACACTATGAGCCCTGGGCTCATCCCAAATGGAACACTATGGGCCCTGGGCTCATCCCAAATGGAACACTATGGGCCCTGGGCTCATCCCAAATGGAACACTATGGGACCTGGTCACATCGTAAGGTCTCATCCCAAACGGAACACCATGGGCCCTGGGCTCATCCCAAACGGAACACTATGGGCCCTGGGCTCATCCCAAACGGAACACTATGGGCCCTGGGCTCATCCCAAATGGAACACTATGGGCCCTGGGCTCATCCCAAACGGAACACTATGGGCCCTGGTCTCATCCCAAACGGAACACTATGGGCCCTGGTCTCATCCCAAACGGAACACTATGGGCCCTGGTCACATCCCAAACGGAACACTATGAGCCCTGGGCTCATCCCAAATGGAACACTATGGGCCCTGGTCACATTGTAAGGGCTCATCCCAAACGGAACACTATGAGCCCTGGGCTCATCCCAAATGGAACACTATGGGCCCTGGTCACATTGTAAGGACTCATCCCAAACGGAACACTATGGGCCCTGGGCTCATCCCAAATGGAACACTATGGGCCCTGGGCTCATCCCAAACGGAACACTATGGGCCCTGGTCTCATCCCAAACGGAACACTATGGGCCCTGGTCTCATCCCAAACGGAACACCATGGGCCCTGGGCTCATCCCAAATGGAACACTATGGGCCCTGGTCTCATCCCAAACGGAACACTATGGGCCCTGGGCTCATCCCAAATGGAACACTATGGGCCCTGGTCTCATCCCAAACGGAACACTATGGGCCCTGGGCTCATCCCAAATGGAACACTATGGGCCCTGTTCAGAACAGAGGGAACAGGGTGCCATTTGGGACACATCTCCTTCCCCAGAGAACATACACCCTGAGTCCTGAGGACACAATGCAGGGTGGGAAGGAGGGGGATGGAATGGAACATGGTTTAGATGTTCTCTGCGGTTTGTTAGAAATGCGATATGGCTGGTAAACATGTGCCCAAGAATCAAGTCCCCCCTCCTCGCCAGCTTTCTGAAAGAAAAAAACACTACTGGGGTAAACAAAGAGGAAGATTCCAGAGGAACATCATGTTTGCATGGTGAATGCTGAGTGGCACCAGCAGGCAGCTCTGGACTGTGTCCCAAATGGCACCCTATTCTCTATGTAGGTCCCATAGGGTCATGGTCAAAAGTAGTGCACAATATACATATTATATATATATATATATAAGGAATATGGTGCCATTTTACAGGAGCTTAGTAAGAGTCGGTGACAATGTTTTGCGAAAGATAAGGTTTCTCATACATACAGGGTTAGAGATGACAGTACTGGACAATAACAAAAAACATTCAGACTACCAACTTAGGAAGTTGGCAGAAGGTCTTTAAGAGAAAATGATTTAGTTTATTTGTCCCACAGTGACTCCCTGGATGGGAGAACAGATGCTGCTGAAAGTGGTGTTGGATGGCCAGTAGGAGGCACCCTTTCCTCTGGTCAATGTTTTTAAAATCCAAATTCCCCTGGGCAGTGATTGGGGACATTGCCCTGTGTAGGGTGCTGTCTTTCAGGTGGGATGTTAAACAGGTGTCTTGGCTCTCTGTGGTCACTAAAGATCTCATGGCGCTTATCGTAAGAGTAGGTGTCCTGACTCTCTGTGGTCACTAAAGATCCCATGACACTTAATGTAAGAGTTGGGGTGTTAACCCCAGGTGTCCTGGCTAAATTCCCAATCTGACCCTCATACCCTCATGGCCACCTAATCATCCCCAGATTCCACTGACTCATTCATCCCCCCTCCTCTCCCTTGCAACTATTCCCAAGGTCATTGCTTTAAATGAGAATGTGTTCTCAGTCAACACATGGTCTCCTCTTGGCCTTAACGAGGAGTTTGACTTGACACCGTTTTTATAGTTTCAATATGTCCAAATTGTGTTTTTTAAAATCCTAATCGAATATTGTATGTGTATGTACACTACCGTTCAAAGGTTTGGGGCCCGTTATCAGCAACCATCACTCCTGTGTTCCAATGGCACGTTGTGTTAGCTAATCCAAGTTTATCATTTTAAACGGCTAATTGATCATTAAATTTTTTTTTACAATTATGTTAGCACAGCTGAAAACTGTTGTTCTGATCAAAGAAGCAACAAAAGTGGCCTTCTATAGACTAGTTGAGTATCTGGACCATCAGCATTTGTGGATTTGATTACAGGCTCAAAATGGCCAGAAACAAATAACTTTCTTCTGAAACTCGTCAGTCTATTCTTGTTCTGAGAAATGAAGGCTATTCCATGTGAGAAATTGCCAAGAAACTGAAGATCTCGTACAACTCTGTGTACTACTCCCTTCACAGAACAGCACAAACTGACTCGCAAGTCCTCAACTGGCAGCTTCATTAAATAGTACCCGCAAAACACCAGTCTCAACGTCAACAGTGAAGAGGCGACTCCGGGATGCTGACCTTCTAGGCAGAGTTCCTCTGTTCAGTATCTGTGTTATTTTGCCCATCTTAATCTTTTATTTTTATTGGCCAGTCTGAGATATGGCTTTTTCTTTGCAACTCTGCCTAGAAGATGTCATCAAGACCATCAACCACCCGAGCTCATCCAGAGGACGAGGTCAGTACAGGTGTATCAAGGCCATCCGACTGTTAAACAGCCATCACTAGCACATTAGAGGCTGCTGCCTATAGGCATATACTTGGAATCACTGGCCACTTTAAGGAATGGAACATGTTTACATACTGTATCTGGCATTACTCATCTTATATGTATATACTGTATTCTATACTACTCTACGGTGTCTCATTCACTTAATAATGTTTACATATCTTGCATTACTCATCTCATATGTATATACTGTATTCTATACTCTTCTACTGTATCTTAGTCCGTTCCGCTCTGACATCGCTCGTACATATGTATATAGTCTTAATTCATTCCTACTTAGATTTGTGTGTATTGGGTATATGTTGTGTAATTTGTTAGATATTACTTGTTAGATATTAAAGCACTGTCGGAGCTAGAAGCACAAGCATTCCGCTACACCTGCAATAACATCTGCTAATCACGTGTACCGATTTGATTTGATTTGATGAACCTGCCTGGAAGTGGATGCATGTGTATTTTGCCCCCACGTACATTCAAAAGGATGGTTCAAGTGGCAAAACAGGTCTCCAAGGATTACAGTTGGAGAATTGCAGAAGTGTGTTACATCTTGGTCTCACCAAGAATCCAGAACTACAATTGGACACCAAATCCATGCCAACAAGTTATTTGGAAGGATTGTCAGAAGAAATCCTCTGCTGTCACCAAACCACAAACGTAAGAGACTGGAGTTTGTTAAATGTCATTGGAACTTTGATTGGGACCAGGTTCTGTTGTCTGATGAGAATAAAATAGAGCTTTTTGGCAACAAACACCAGAGGTGGGTTTGGCGTAATTAGAGCCATGGTCATGTAGAAAATAACCTAATCCCCACTGTGAAGTATGGTTGTGGATCTGTGGATCTTGTGGGACTGTTTTTTACTTCCAAAGGCCCTGGGAACCTTGTTAGGATACATGGCATCATGGACTCCATCAAGTACCAGTAGATTTTAGGCCAAAACCTGTCTGCCTCTGCCAGGAGGCTAAAACTGGGTCGTTGTTGAATCTTCCAGCAGGACAATGATCCAAAGCATACCTCCAAGTCCACACGAAAATGGTTCACTGACTATAAAACTAAGCTTTTGCAATGGCCATCCCAGTCCCCTGACCTAAACCCCATTCAAAACCTGTGGGGTGAGCTGAAGAGGAGAGTCCACAAGCGATGGCCAAGGAATCTGAAGGATCTGGAGAGTTGCTGTATGGAGGAATGGTCTCGAAAATCCTTCCTGTGTGTTCTCCCACCTCATCAAACATTATAGGAGACGACTGAGAGCTGTTATCTTGGCAAAGGGAGGACGTGTTCTCCCACCTCATCAAACATTACAGGATACGACGGCAAAGAGAGGGGGCACAAAGCATTAAATGCAGGGGTGTTAATATTTGTGACATGCATGTTTTTGAATAAAGGTCTGTCTAGATCTGTCTAGTTCTGTCTAGTTATTTCTCGGTCTGTCTATTTCTGTCTATTTCTGTCTAGATCTGTCTAGGAACTAGTTCTGTCTATTTCTATCTATTTCTGTCTAGTTCTGTCTTGTTCTGTCTATTTCTGTCTAGATCTTTCTATTTTTGTATATTTCTGTCTAGTTCAGTCTACATCTGTCTAGGAACTAGTTCTGTATAGTTCTATCTATTTCTGTCTAGTTCTGTCTTGTTCTGTCTATGTCACGTTCCTGACCTATTTCTGTTAGTTTTTGTGTGTTAGTTGGTCAGGACGTGAGGTTGGGTGGGCATTCTATGTTTTCTGTTTCTGTGTTGGTTTTGGGTTGCCTGGTATGGCTCTCAATTGGAGGCAGGTGTTTGGCGTTCCTCTAATTGAGAGTCATATTTAGGTAGGCTGTTCACAGTGTTTGTTTGTGGGTGGTTGTCTCCTGTGTCAGTGTTTGTCGCACCATACGGGACTGTTACGGTTTGTTCATTTCATGTAGGCTATTTTTCCCTGTTCGTGCGTTCTCGTGTTTATGTATGTTCGTCGTTCAGGTCTGTCTACTTTCGTTTTGTTATTTTGTATCATTATCAAGTATAGTTCGTTTTTGTCTTGTCTTTAATAAATATTATGTGTTCACAACCCGCTGCGCCTTGGTTCCCTCACTACTCCTCCTTTTCGGTAGAAGAGGAGGAGGACCGTCGTTACAGAACCACCCACCTATCCAGAGCCAAGCAGCGGTGTAAACGGAGTAAGGGACAGCGAAAGAAGGAGGAATGGACTTGGGACGATGTATTGGACGGTAAAGGTTGCTACACATGGGAGGAGATCCTGGCTGGAAGGGATCGCCTCCCATGGGAACAGGTGGAGGCACTGAGGAGAGCAGAGGCTACTGGGTTGAAGAACCGGAGTTATGAGGGGACGCGTCTTGCACGGAAGCCCGAAAAGCCCGTGAGTAACTCCCAAAAATTTCTTGGGGGGGGGCTAAGGGGTTGTGGGCCAAGGGCAGGTAGGAGACCTGCGCCCACTTCCCAGGCTAACCGTGGAGAGCGGGAGTACGGGCAGACACCGTGTTACGCAGTAGAGCGCACGGTGTCTCCTGTACGTGTGCATAGCCCGGTGCGGGTTATTCCACCTCCCCGCACTGGTAGGGCTAGATTGGGCATTGAGCCAGGTGTCATGAGGCCGGCTCAACGCGTCTGGTCTCCAGTGCGTCTCCTCGGGCCGGCATACATGGCACCTGCCTTACGCATGGTTTCCCCGGTTCGCCTACATAGCCCGGTGCGGGTTATTCCACCTCCCCGCACTGGTCGGGCAACCGGGAGTATTCAACCAGGTAAGGTTGGGCAAGCTCAATGCTCAAGAGTGCCAGTACGCCTCCACGGTCCGGTATTTCCGGCGCCACCTCCCCGCCCCAGCCTAGTACCTACAGTGCCTACACTACGCACTAGGCTACCAGTGCATTTCCAGAGCCCTGTTCCTCCTCCACGCACTCTCCCTATAGTGCGTGTATCCAGTTCGGTGCCTCCAGTTCCGGCACCACGCACTAAGCCTCCTGTGCGTCTCCAGAGCCCTGTACACACTGTTTCTTCTCCCCCTACTAATCCTGATGTGCTTGCCCTCAGCCCGGTGTCACCAGTGCCGGTACCACGCACCAGGTATAGAGTGGGCTTTGAGAGTCCAGTGTGCCCTGTCCCTGCTCCCCGCACTAGTAGGAAGGTGCTTGTCATTAGCACGGTGCCTCCAGTTCCGGCACCACGCACCAGGTCTACAGTGCGCCATATCCGGCCAGAGCCATCCGTCTCACCAGCGCCATCTGAGCCATCCGTCTCCCCAGCGCCATCTGAGCCATCCGTCTCCCCAGCGCCATCTGAGCCATCCGTCTCCCCAGCGCCATCTGAGCCATCCGTCTCCCCAGCGCCGTCTGAGCCATCCGTCTCCCCAGCGCCGTCTGAGCCATCCGTCTGCCAGGAGCCTGCAAAGCCGCCCGTCTGCCATGAGCCTGCAAAGCCGCCCGTCTGCCATGAGCCTACAGAGCCGTCAGCCAGACAGGAGCCGCTAGAGCCATCAGCCAGACAGGAGCCGCTAGAGCCGTCAGCCAGACAGGATCTGCCAGAGCCGCCAACCAGACAGGATCTGCCAGAGCCGCCAACCAGACAGGATCTGCCAGAGCCGCCAACCAGACAGGATCTGCCAGAGCCGCCAACCAGACAGGATCTGCCAGAGCCGCCAACCAGACAGGATCTGCCAGAGCCGCCAACCAGACAGGATCTGCCAGAGCCGCCAGCGAGCCATGAGCAGCCAGAGCCGTCAGAGCGCCATGAGCAGCCAGAGCCGTCAGAGCGCCATGAGCAGCCAGAGCCGTCAGAGCGCCATGAGCAGCCAGAGCCGTCAGAGCGCCATGAGCAGCCAGAGCCGTCAGAGCGCCATGAGCAGCCAGAGCCGTCAGAGCGCCATGAGCGTCGAGAGCCGTCAGCCTGCCATGAGCGTCGAGAGCCGTCAGCCAGCCATGAGCGTCGAGATTCGTCAGTCAGCCATGAGCTGCCCTTCAGCCTGAAAAGGCTAAATACCCAGAACTGCCCATCAGTCCAGAGCTGTCTCTCTGTCCGGAGCTGCCTTTCAGTCCGGAGTTGCCCCTCTATCCTGATCTCCCTCTCTATCTTTATCTACCTCTATAGTCTTATCTATCCCTCTGTCTTGGTTTATCTCTCTGTCCCGGTATTGTCATTATTAGATATGTTATTAGGAGGATTTTGTGGGGGAAGTAAGAGGGTGGACATTCTTGAAGGGAGGGGGCTAGGATGGATTATGGTGGGGTGGGAACCGCGCCCGGAGCCTGAGCCACCACCGTGGTTAGATGCCCACCCAGACCCTCCCCTAGACTTTGTGCTGGTGCGTCCGGAGTTCGCACCTTGTGGGGGGGGTACTGTCACGTTCCTGACCTATTTCTGTTAGTTTTTGTGTGTTAGTTGGTCAGGACGTGAGGTTGGGTGGGCATTCTATGTTTTCTGTTTCTGTGTTGGTTTTGGGTTGCCTGGTATGGCTCTCAATTGGAGGCAGGTGTTTGGCGTTCCTCTAATTGAGAGTCATATTTAGGTAGGCTGTTCACAGTGTTTGTTTGTGGGTGGTTGTCTCCTGTGTCAGTGTTTGTCGCACCATACGGGACTGTTACGGTTTGTTCATTTCATGTAGGCTATTTTTCCCTGTTCGTGCGTTCTCGTGTTTATGTATGTTCGTCTGTCTCAGGTCTGTCTACTTTCGTATATTTCTGTCTAGTTTTGTATACATCTATCTAAGTACTAGTTCTGTTTAGTTCCGTCTTGTCTTTAATAAATATCTATGTAGTTCACAACCCGCTGCGCCTTGGTTCCCTCACTACTCCTCCTTTTCGGTAGAAGAGGAGGAGGACCGTCGTTACAGTCTATTTCTGTCTAGATCTTTCTATTTTTGTATATTTCTGTCTAGTTCAGTCTACATCTGTCTAGGAACTAGTTCTGTCTAGTTCCGTCTAGTTCCGTCTAGTTCCGTCTAGTTCCGTCTAGTTCCGTCTAGTTCCGTCTAGTTCCGTCTAGTTCCGTCTAGTTCCGTCTAGTTCTGTCAAGTTCCCCGTCAGTCAAACTGTGCAACAGCAAAATTGAAACTAACCTTAAATTTAGGCATTTCTTCTGAAATAGTTTTCAGGTTTGGGTTAAGTTCAGGAATTCATTCTGAGTGCTTAAGGTTAGGGTTACGGTTAAAAGACTAAAATGAAAAAGATAAGTGCCTAGCACTGGGAATGGACTGTTGGAAATCGCCATGGAAATAAAATGACTAACCATCATGTAACTTCACCATTTTAAAAGCGGGTTGACAGCGCTTAATCGACTGGGGCTTGGGCTGGTAATAACACTGTAGTACTGTCCATAGGGCCTTCAATCGAAGCACCATCAATTGCCCCAGCTATGCTACTTTTCACACTGTGGGTAATGTCATGTAAAAACAAACAGTGGGCAATAAAGACTTGCTGTGTGATAATTCCTTGGCGTACACTAACGCTACACAAATTAATCACTGAAATAACTTTAATCACTAAATAAGTGTTGCTGTAGTAACAGCAGTCCATGTTGGGAGAATGTCAGATGTTGATGGAAACGGCGGAGTGTATGTGTGTGTACGTGTGTTGTGTGTGTGTGTGTGTGTGTGTACGTGTGTTTGTGTGTGTGTGTGTACGTGTGTTTTCCAGCTAATGGTGATTAGTATTTTTCCTTTGACCCAGTTTTAGAAGCTAAACTGAGAATAGGGACTTGTCTTTCATTACAGTTTGGACGACACCACGCCCCTGGGTTCGATGATCACTTCTCCAATACAATCCATCAGCCTGTAGAAGCTCAATGATCACTTCTCCAATACAATCCATCAGCCTGTAGAAGCTCGATGATCACTTCTCCAATACAATCCATCAGCCAGTAGAAGCTCGATGATTACTTCTCCAATACAATACATCAGCCTGTAGAAGCTCGATGATCACTTCTCCAATACAATCCATCAGCCAGTAGAAGCTCGATGATCACTTCTCCAATACAATCCATCAGCCAGTAGAAGCTTGATGATCACTTCTCCAATGCATTCCATCAGCCTGTAGAAGCTCGATGATCATTTCTCCAATACAATCCATCAGCCTGTAGAAGCTCGATGATCACTTCTCCAATAAAATCCATCAGCCCGTAGAAGCTCAATGATTCAGCCAGTAGAAGCTCGATGATCACTTCTCCAATACAATCCATCAGCCAGTAGAAGCTCGATGATCACTTCTCCAATACAATCCATCAGCCAGTAGAAGCTCGATGATCACTTCTCCAATACAATCCATCAGCCAGTAGAAGCTCGATGATCACTTCTCCAATACAATACATCAGCCTGTAGAAGCTCTGAGTATTAAGTATTAGCTGCCTCCATATTATGCATTCACCAACAGCTAATAGCCCCTTAGTCCACCTGCCATCATTACTTAACTTTTAATTCAGGCACATAAGGGGATAAGATTTAAACAACAACTTATTATCGTGTGACATTTTCATATCTGTATTTTTTTATGCGCACAAACTGTGATGGATTGATGGTGTGATGATTGTGTAACACTTTTGCTTTTAAAGACATATTCTAAGTGCAACTAGCAACAAGTATCTCAATTAATCATAAAGTTTAGTTGCTGGCCAGACTGTTTGACCCTCTCGTAAATAGCCATTTGTGTAAGATCAGTAATTACATTGGTGATTGCACAGTGCTCAGTCTCCCTAATTGCCTTTCAGATGCTGATGTATATTTAAATTGTTCCAAAGCAATTAAAGACAGAGATTTACATCGAGAGGTTTACCATAAACTACAAGACAGGGGTTTCAGCTTGTTTGCTTTCACGTCATTAAATGTATATTTAGTGTGACTCTGTTTTTTTAATCATCCATGTCCTTTTGTTATTGTTCGATCAATCTGAGGTTGAGTCACTTTTTGAATATTTCATATCCCATAGTACCCTTTCTGATGCTTTAATGATTCTGCTCCCCGCTTGGACGCCTGCCATAGCCAATCATCATTCATTGGAATTACAGTTTTACATTACTCCAGGACCATAAATTCATATCTCAACAGCCGCTACACGTTCCTTCTTAAATGTTTTGATGGACGTTAATGTGTGTTGGACACGTCTTGTCTCTTGTTTCACGTCTCTTCTCCTTTGTTTATCTCTGGAAAAGGGCGTAGAGATGTCTGACAGTAGCTACATATTTTAACCTTGACAAAATCATGGAAAGTGGAAAAAGCAACCTCACGTGACAGCTGGGGATTTTGTTTTAGACAATAACCACATATGATTTCAAAAATCATCATTAGCGCATTTGGATTCTATTTGCAGTGTTATACTTCAAAGCCAACACAGAGAGGTGGATCCATGCTGATAGCACTTCCCAAATCCGTCAGCCAGAGTGTGTGATGATCCTCCCAAAATGAATCACACAATTACAGTACAAGCCTTGACACAGATGGCATGTTACTGTACGGCCTCGCAAATAGGACAAACATGTTACGCAAGGGGGATGCACAGAGAGTCAGCTATGCCACGTCAGAGAGCCGGCGAGGAGAGAGCACATTTGTGCGTGTAAAGACATAAAAGAGTGAGCCAGATTTCTGGAATAAATCGAGCAGGACTTGATGGAGGCTGATTCGAGTTTTCTAATCTTAATTATATATTTTTTTAAATAAAAGAGAAAATCATATTCCGGAGCCAGATGCCTCAGAGCTAAATCCCTGTCCATGAGAATGTTTTCACTATTGTTCATCTTTTGCTCATCTCTTCATTTTGACTGCTCATCACCTTTTCACAGTGGTGGAAAAAGTACCCAATTGTCATACTTGAGTAAAAGTAAAGATACCTTCATAGAAAATGACTCAAGTAAAATTGAAAGTCACACAGTAAAATACTACTTGAATAAAAGTCTAAAAGTATTTGTTTTAAAATATACTTAAGTATCAACAGTAAATGTACAATTAATTTGAAAGTCCTTATATTAAGCAAATCAGATGGCTCAATTTTTTTTAATTTATTTTTATTTAGGGATAGCCAGGGTCACACTCCAACACTTAGACATCATTTCAAAACAAAGCATGTGTGTTTAGTGAGTCTGCCAGATCAGAGGTAGTAGGGATGACCAGGGATGTTCTGCTGATTAGTGTGGGAATTGGACCATTTTCCTGTTCTACTAAGCATTCAAAATGTAATGAGTACTTTTGGGTGTCAGGGAAAATGTATGGAGTAAAAAATACATCATTTTCTTTAGGAATGTAGTGAAGTAAAAGTAAAGTTGTCAAAAATATAAATTGTAAAGTAAAGTACAAAAAAACGACTTAAGTAGTACTTTAAAGTATTTTTGCTTGAGTACTTTACACCACTGCCTTTTCTGTGCTGTCTGTGCTGTCCATCTGTGCTGTCCATCTGTGCTGTCCATCTGTGCTGTCCATCTGTGCTGTCCAATACTAGCTGTTTAGGATGTCCACTTGATCCAGAGTAGTTGTCACGCCCTGACCATAGATCGCTTTGTATGTTTCTATGTTTTGTTTGGTCAGGGTGTGATGTGGGTGGGCATTCTATGTCGTATGTCTAGGTTGTCTATTTCTGTATTTGGCCTGGTGTGGTTCCCAATCAGAGGCAGCTGTCTATCGTTGTCTCTGATTGGGAGCTATACTTAGGTAGCCTATTTTCCATTGTGTGTTGTGGGTGGTTGTTTTCTGTTTAGTGTATGTTCACCTGGCAGAACTGTTCGTTTATCATTTTTGTTGTTTTGTTAGTATTCATTAAGAGTAATTATGAGTACTTACCACGCTGCACCTTGGTCTTCTCCTTCTCGATACGACGATCGTTACAGTAGTTCAGACCATCCAGGATCTATGAAGTAATCATGATATCATGTAGAAAATAGATTTCTGAAGAAAAATATGTTATTTTAATTTTATTTTACTGCCTATTGTTCTGTTAAAGAGGAATCTATTTGACAGAGTTCCATCCCTGGTCCCCTGGTAAACAGCAGGCAGCATCAGCAGAACCCACAGAACCATCTGCTTCACTGTAAACACTGCATAAATCTAGAGCTGGAGGAATGTACCAATGCTACAACACACACACACACACACACACTCGCACACTCGCATACAACTAGGTACTAACATGCAATCCAGAATGCCACTACGAGTGACATAACAAATATCTCAGATTTGGTGACATGTAACTGAAAGCTCAGCTTTGGTGACAAACAACATCAATGGTTAAATATCACTATTTTGACATATTGTAATGAAATCATTTTGCGTGATCACATATTATGCAAACTCATGGCATCTCTCGTAGCGAACAAAACATTGTATTGTGGATGGAAACGGACAGTCTAGATATAAATGGTTGAAGATTCTGTTTTGGAAGAGAGTGGAAGATTGACATAGTGTACTGTGGACTAGGGTTGAAAACCGGAAAACAGGTTACTTCTATGAACAGCATGACGTGAAATGGAACTGTTAAACTATATGAGATGTCTACATCTGGCTTCTCTATGGCCTTCTCTCTGCTATCTGTATGATCAATCATCAACGCTCAGGGTGGGGACAGACAGCGCATCTCAGTGGGAGCACAGTTCACAATGCATGTATCATCTCATCATGGTAACTGTAGTTCTTGTGACAGGTAGGACTACATTTGCTGCAGAACAGCCTAGGCTACAGTAATATAAAGACTGAATGTGTGTCTAATTTACACATCTCCATTTGGCATTCGGGGGTCACCTTATTTTAAAATTGTACGTTAGATTTTTTATTTTATTTTATCATTCAAATATAGTTGCTACGGACACGCTCTCGCAGTCCCTCTCTCCATCAATACATTCAATGCAGCATTAGCCATATATCTAACGAATGATGGGTTATGCATAAGTGTAGATAGACTAGAATAGCTTGCTGGAATTTTTTTGGAAGACAGAATGCGTGATGGCAGTATGCTATATCAGTTATTTATTTAGACCCGTCACCCCGAACCATTCAATCTTCTTGAAGAAAAGTGAAAGCCGTCAACATCTTTTTCTCGTAGTCCTAACAATGATGAAGGTAAGGACAACGAAATGTATTTCATTTGAAAGCGATGAAGGAATGAACAAGTCACATAATAAGTTGCATGGACTCACTCTGTGTGCAATAATAGTGTTTAACATGATTTATGAATGACTACTTTGAACCCCACGCATACAACTATCTGTACGGTCACCCAGTCGAGCAGTGAATTTCAAACACAGATTCAACCACAAAGACCAGGGAGGTTTTCCAATGCCTCGCAAAGAAGGGCACCTATTGGTAGAAATAAAAAGAACAGAGGTCAATGGGGACAGATACAGAGTTTATCGGCTGTGATAGGATAAAACTGAGGATGGATCAACAACATAGTAGATACTCCATAATACTAACCTAATTGACAGAGTGAAAAAAAGGAAGTCTGTACAGAATAAAAATATTCCAAAACATGCATCCTGTTTGCAACAAGGCACTAAAGTTATACTGCAACATGGGGAAAAGAAACATACTTTTTTGTCTGAATAGAAAGTGTTATGTTTGGGACAATTCTAATACAGCATATTACTGAGTACCACTGTATTATAACAGCACTCACAGGGTTGAAGAGATGGTGAGAGTATTATAACATTAATGACAGGGTTGAAGAGATGGTTAGTGTATTATAACATTAATGACAGGGTTGAAGAGATGGTTAGTGTATTATAACATTAATGACAGGGTTGAAGAGATGGTGAGAGTATTATAACATTAATGACAGGGTTGAAGAGATGGTTAGTGTATTATAACATTAATGACAGGGTTGGAGATGGTTAGTGTATTATAACAGTAATGACAGGGTTGGAGATGGTTAGTGTATTATAACATTAATGACAGGGTTGAAGATGGTTAGTGTATTATAACATTAATGACAGGGTTGGAGATGGTTAGTGTATTATAACATTAATGACAGGGTTGGAGATGGTTAGTGTATTATAACAGTAATGACAGGGTTGGAGATGGTTAGTGTATTATAACATTAATGACAGGGTTGAAGAGATGGTTAGTGTATTATAACATTAATGACAGGGTTGGAGATGGTTAGTGTATTATAACATTAATGACAGGGTTGAAGAGATGGTTAGTGTATTATAACATTAATGACAGGGTTGAAGAGATGGTTAGTGTATTATAACATTAATGACAGGGTTGAAGAGATGGTTAGTGTATTATAACATTAATCAAGAGGATCTGTGCAGCCTTGCAGGCAGATCCTCTCACCCTTGATATGGAGGTGCCACACACATGTTTTAAGTGAGGGAAGAGGTAATAATTAACATGACTGGTGAACATATGGTGAATGAACAGTGAATATCCGGTGAATATATGGATTGGTGAATATATGGTGAATGTAAGGTAAGGTAAAACTAATGTAAAGTTGGTTTTTTATTTATTTATATTTTTTATTTCACCTTTATTTAACCAGGTAGGCTAGTTGAGAACAAGTTCCCATTTGCAACTGCGACCTGGCCAAGATAAAGCATAGCAGTGTGAACAGACAACAACACAGAGTTACACATGAAGTAAACAATAAACAAGTCAATAACATAATAGAAAAAAAGGGGGAAAAAGTAAGGTAAAGTCATTTTAATGTAAGGTAATAGTAATGTAAGGTAGGGTAATAGTAATGTAAGGTAGGGTAATAGTAATAGTAAGGTAGGGTAATAACAATGTAAGGTAAGGTAATAGTAATGTAAGTTAGGGTAATAGTAATGTAAGGTAGGGTAATAGTAATGTAAGGTAGGGTAATAGTAATGTAAGGTAGGGTAATAGTAATGTATGGTAGGGTAATAGTAATGTAAGGTAGGGTAATAGTAATGTATGGTCGGGTAATAGTAATGTAAGGTAGGGTAATAGTAATGTCAGGTAGGGTAATAGTAATGTATGGTAGGGTAATAGTAAGGTAAGGTAGGGTGATAACAACTTAAGGTAGGCTAATAGTAATGTAAGTTAGGGTAATAGTAAGGTAGGGTAATAGTAATGTAAGGTAGGGTAATAGTAATGTAAGGTAGGGTAATAGTAATGTATGTTAGGGTAATAGTAATGTAAGGTAGGGTAATAACAATGTAAGGTAGGGTAATAGTAATGTAAGGTAGGGTAATAGTAATGTAAGGTAGGGTAATAGTAATGTAAGGTAGGGTAATAACAATGTAAGGTAGGGTAGGGTAATAGTAATGTAAGGTAGGGTAATAGTAATGTAAGGTAGGGTAATAGTAAGGTAGGGTAATAGTAGGGTAGGCTTGTCATATTTAACACATCTTCGTGCTTTATGCAAAACTGAGTTTGAAACTATTCATGAAGTTAGAATAAATAAATAAAATAATACGTAATGCAAGTCTCACTAAGTCTAAACTGTTACACAGAAGGCTACTAGTCTAATAACATAGTTTACTTCTAAGCTACACCTCAGTTGGGTTACATTGCAGTGTTAAGTTTGGTGTTGATGAATTACTCTGGTGATGGGAGGATAAACTGGAGCAAATCATTAGCCTTCCGTCAGGATCAGAAGAGACAGCGTGAGCTGCTGCTAGCCAGCTTCACAGAACCATGGATTAGACAGATTGTTAATTCACTTTTATTTACCTATGTTTTTGTCGATTGTAAGGCTTAAATTCACTAAAATGGCTGTCCCACAGATTTGAACGTTCTTAGCATGGCACTTGCTTTACATTTGGGCTCATATCGCGTAAATTTCATAACGTACAGCATCGGGTGCCTTAGACATGGATAACAGCTGCCACATTAATATTTTCTAATTATTTTTTATGTATTTTGATGACCATATTATTGACAGATTAGTTGACAGATTTGTTTACTGTTTTTATTCATTCTCGCATAGCGTCCATTGTTTGTCACATCACCTACAGAACCAGGTTCGATCCCGGGCTGTATCACAACCGGCCGTGATCGGGAGTCCCATAGGGCAATGCAGCGGCGTCCAGGTTAGGGGCGGGTTTTGCCGGGGTAGGCCGTCATTGTAAATAAGAATTTGTTATTTATATTTAATTTGTTATTTAATTTAACCTTTATTTACATGACGGCCTTCCCCGGCCAAACCTGGACGATGGTGGGCCAATTGTGTGCCACACGGACGGATGTGTAACAGCCTGTGACCTGCGTAGTTAAATAAAGGTTAAATAATCTAAATAAATAAATAAATAAACCTAACACCCTAGTAATAGAGGATACAGTAAGAGCAACTCAATGTAAAGTGTACAGATATGGGTCATACTTCTGGCTCTTGACGTAAGCATTGTGAAGGCTGAATAGAGGAACATTATAGCACTCTGAAAAGTCCTATTGCATCTAGGGCTCTATTTTCAGCTGGCGTAGATGTGGCGCAAGTGTCACGTTTCTTTGTAATTTTGTCATGTAAAAACTGACACGCTGGCATTTTCCAGCCCCAATGGCAGTTTTGGCAATTTTCCTGTCTGATGTCAGCTCGCTTGCTCTGAGAGGGAGGGGTGGAAATATCTGAGGTGTACTTTAAAAACAAGTGGAAAAGTGACAATTTCATGCAGCGCAAAAGGGAAGTTTTAAGACTCACAAAAGGCAGGTCTTAACAGTTTAAAAGTTTTTTGTTTTTTTTACTAGGCCAGTCAGTTAAGAACAAATTCTTATTTACAATGACGGCCTACACTGGCCAAACCCAAGAGGATGCTGGGCCAATTGTGCGCCGCCCTATGGGACTCCCAATCAAGGCCGGTTGTGATACAGCCTGGAATCGAACCAGGGTGACTGTAGTGACGCCTCTAGCACTGAGATGCAGTGCTTTAGACCGCCGCGCCACTCGGGAGCCACACTTGATAATGTAATTTTATTGAGAGCAGAAGCGCAGGAGAGATGTGCCTTTTGTGCCATGAATCTCGTATTTAGAAACATAGAAAAATTGATTGGTTTCTCCCCATTTTGTTTAATTTGATTAAAAACCAAGCATAGCCTACCCCTTAATCAAGGCGTGTTTAGCAGCATTGCATAGGTGGGTATTTTGTATCCTGGACTCAGCCCAGTATAAAAAAAGGACATTTAAATGGTATACTGAAAGTGCTTTGACATTTTTGGGAGGTTTTTGCCCTCATGCATTTTCAATACACACAACTCACATATCTGCATGCCTCATTTCGCTTGTTCAAATAGTCTATCTATCCTCAGAGCGCCCCTCACCCAATTACCGAAGACACGCTCCTCCAAACTATTCAGTCCTCATGTAATGCCATATCAACGGAAGATTTTGGGGAGAATCTGTCTCACACGTAGACAATTATTTAGGCCTACGTGTGCACGCAGTGCCATGGAACAAGAGCAGTGCCATGGAACAAGAGAAGCGATTTATGACATCATGCTATTCATTCTATTTAGAAATATTGTTGTTGTTTCAAAAAACAGATTGTTTTCCATTCCATATTATTAAAACCCAAGCCCTCCATAGGCTACCCTTACCCTAGGCCTAGGCTACTACAACTATAAAGATTTGTGTCTTTTTTATCATGGCCTTGCAAAGCAGCCTATCCATAAAAGGTGTTTAAATGGTCTATTCGTCAGAGTGCCTTGAATTGAAAATATACTGCACACCCTAAAACACACACACATATGCCTGCATACTTAATTTCGCTTGTTCAAGTATCCATCCCCATCTTCAAAGAGCGCCTCTCATCCGGTTACCGAAGACACGCTCCTCCAAACTTATTTAAATGATTCAGTCTTATAATGCAGTAGGCCTAGGCTATATCTGGCTTATTGACAACGTTTTATTGAAGTAGAAGTGTGATACATAAAGACATGAAGGCTTGTTGAAGCCGATTACAACAATGCTGACTTCCAACACTCCAAACATAGGCTACTTTATTCATCCTATTACTCATACTGTAGCCTATGCTATTTAATAAACTGTAGTATCAATCCACAGTAGACCAGGAGGAGAATATTCCGTGACCCCCAGTCGAAATGGAGTTGATGACAATGCAAAGACCATCAATTACCTACAGAACTTGAGACAAACACATGCAGTCTTAAAAAGCGTAGATTGGTCAAGCCTTTTTGACACCTACAATTTGTTTATTGATCAAAACCCAGCCCTTTCATGCCACCGCCAGCTATTTCGCTCATACTTTTGGCTCTGAAAAATACCAAATATTCTGTCTTAAACCCCAGACCTATAGCGCTACCGCCAGCAAACAGATTGACCATTGGGTTAGGTTTGTTAAAATAGATCCCCTAGATTGACCATTGGGTTAGGTTTGTTAAAATAGATCACTTAGATTGACCATCGGATGAGGTTTGTTAAAATAGTTCCCTTAGATTGACCGTTGGGGTAGGCTTGTTCAAATAGATCCCCTAGATTGACCAATAGATCCCCTAGATTGAACATCGGATTAGGTTAGCTCAAATAGATCCCCTAGATTGAACATCGGATTAGGTTAGCTCAAATAGATCCCCTAGATTGACCATCGGATTAGGTTAGCTCAAATAGATCCCCTAGATTGACCATCGGATTAGGTTAGCTAAAATAGATCTCCTAGATTGAACATCGGATTAGGTTAGCTCAAATAGATCCCCTAGATTGAACATCAGATTAGGTTTGTTAAAATAGATCCCCTAGATTGACCATTGGGTTAGGTTTGTTAAAATAGATCCCCTAGATTGACCATTGGGTTTGGTTTGTTAAAATAGATCCCTATGTTGACCATCGGATTAGGTTTGCTAAAATAGATCTCATAGATTGAACATCGGATTAGGTTAGCTCAAATAGATCCCCTAGATTGAACATCGGATTAGGTTAGCTCAAATAGATCCCCTAGATTGACCATCGGATTAGGTTAGCTCAAATAGATCCCCTAGATTGACCATCGGATTAGGTTAGCT
The DNA here is from genome assembly GCF_045679555.1 of Salvelinus alpinus. Lineage (NCBI taxonomy): Eukaryota > Metazoa > Chordata > Actinopteri > Salmoniformes > Salmonidae > Salvelinus > Salvelinus alpinus. Next base: position 36,425,198 of record NC_092111.1, on the reverse strand, counting down.
AAAATAGATCTCCTAGATTGAACATCGGATTAGGTTAGCTCAAATAGATCCCCTAGATTGAACATCAGATTAGGTTTGTTAAAATAGATCCCCTAGTTTGACCATTGGGTTAGGTTTGTTAAAGTAGATCCCCTATATTGACCATTGGGTTAGGTTAGTTAAAATAGATCCCCTAGTTTGACCATTGGGTTAGGTTACTTAAAATCGATCCCCTAGATTGACCATTGGGTTAGGTTAGTTAAAATCGATCCCCTAGATTGACCATTGGGTTTGGTTAGTTAAAATAGATCCCCTACATTGACAATTGGGTTAGGTTAGTTAAAATATATCCCCTAGAATTATCATTGGTTTAGGTTTGTTAACAGGCCAGCATGCCGGAGTCACATCTTCACTGTTGACGTTGAGACTGTTTTTTTGTGGGTACTATTTAATGAAGCTGCCAGTTGAGGACTTGTGAGGCGTCTGTTTCTCAAACTAAACACTCTAATGTACTTGTCATCTTGCTCAGTTGTGCACCGGGGCCTCCCACTCCTCTTTCTATTCTGGTTAGAGCCAGTTTGCGCTGTTCTGTGAAGGGAGTAGTACACAGTGTTGTATGAGATCTTCAGTTTCTTGGCACTTTCTTTTATGGAATAGCCTTCATTTCTCAGGACAAGAATAGACTGACGAGTTTCAGAAGAAAGTACTTTGTTTCTGGCCATTTTGAGCCTGTAATCGAACCCACAAATGCTGATGGTCCAGATACTCAACTAGTCTAAAGAAGGACAGTTTTATTTCTTCTTTAGCAGAACAACAGTTTTCAGCTGTGCTAGCATAATTGCGAAAGGGTTTTCTACTGATCAATTATTAGCCTTTTAAAATGATAAACTTGGATTAGCTAACACAACGTGCCAAATGGGTCTCTGTACACCTATGTAGATATTCCTCTAAAAATCATTTGTTTCCAGCTACAATAATCATTTACAACATTAACAATATCTACACTATATTTCTGATCAATTTGATGTCATTATAATGGACAAAAAAATAGCTTTCCTTTAAAAAACAAGGACATTTCTAAGTGACCCCAAACTTTTGAACGGTAGTGTAGATCCCCTAGTCCCACTTATTCTTGTCGATGCCAACAAGTAGCAGTAAAATCTCCTCTCCAGGGGCCCCAATGTGTATTGCTATGAACCAGCTCACTTTACTAGGCCTTTTAGTAGACGTGTTCTCATGCTCTCACAGGGGGAGGCGAGGGCCTAGGTGCAGCAGGTCTGTCGGCCCCGTGCGGCTACTGACTGTGAGTATGGAGGAGTGTTTGAGTCTATAAACGCCCCGGAGCACTGATGGGCTTCGCCTCCTCTCCTCTCCTTTCTCATCCTCTACTCTACCCTCATCTCCTTTCCTGCTCTGATTAAAGAGCCTTCAGTCTTATAAATGGTTTCTGATTTATCTATGTCATCATGCTGCAGGAATCCTATTCCTCTTCTTGCTGGGATTTCCTCGACACAGAGTTCATGTAAGGAAAGGAGAATCTAGCGCCCCTGTCCTGAGAGAGGTTCTCTCAATATCGCCCTCCTCGCTAGCTAGTTACCTATGATGCATTTATGGTAATAATGACAGAGATTCTAGCGTAACTTTCCTGTGGGGTTGGTTCTCTCTCTTGATTGCATCCTCGATAAGAACTTCCCATGACGCATTTATGGTAATCATTGCAGACACCCTAGCACCCCTGTCCTGTGGGGGTTCACTAGCCCTTCTCACTAGGACTAGAAGCTACTGATGATGCATTCACAATCATGACAGGGCCCGTTCTACCTTACCTCTTACTCCTCAGGGGCACTATGTGTATGAAGGCAAGATTACAACTTTATCACCATCTGCTGTGGGGTGAAGAAGTATTCTGCCTCTCTCATTGGCCTCTTTCAAACATGTCAAAGGGTGGACTTGGCCAGCTGCTTTGGGGTCAAATGAACGCATACATTTTTTTGCTGTTCCTATGACTACGGTCAGTCTGCCCATTGTGCACCTGTGAGTTTCCTGAATTTCCTGCATTTCCTTCATCCCAACAGACCAAAGTCGTCCGTCCTCCCTCTCCTCCCTCATGTGAGATCTGAAACATGCTGGCAGAGGTCCCCAGGGCCTCGCCATGCTGCACAAACACAGGATTGCTTTAATTTTAAAAAAGAAAAGAAAAAAATGCCTATTTCTTTTTGTATGATGGCCAAGCTCATCAATCATTCCCTCAGTGATTTCAGAGGCATATGAAGTCAATTTAGTATCAGAGCTACAAAGGCATGCAGTCAGAGCAGCTAGCCTAGCATCTTCAGACTCTCTCTCTCGCTCGCGCTCTCTCTCTCGCTCTCTCTCTCTCTCGCTCTCTCTGGCAGAAAGAGCCTAAGCTGCCTGATACAATATACATTGTCAAATAATGACCAATTTATTCAATTTGATTGATTTGTAAGGGTTTTTCCAGAAGGAAATGAAGTGTGCGCTGAAAGAGTGAGAGTGCGGTGGATGGCTATTGTTGAAGTGAAGGAGAACAGATGGTACCCACTGGGCACACCACTTTATTTCACTGTGGAAATATGGGTAATATTTGGTAGAGACGTTGATTAATGAGATTTCAACGATTTTTCACCAACTCAAAAAGTCAGGCTGAAGTTTGTTGAATTCCCAATGTGTTATCACTATGCTTTCAACCATCTAAAAGCGCAACCAAATTCCAATGGGACGACAATGTCTTATTTTTGGTTGAGATTTGTATTTAGTCACATGCACAGGGTCGCAGACGCAGTGATGTGAAGTACTTAAGTAAAAATACTACTTAAGTCGTTTTTTCAGGCGTATCTGTACTTTACTATACTATTGATATTTTTCACAACTTTTAATTTTACTTCACTACATTCCTAAAGAAAATAATGTACTTTTAACTCCATATATTTTCCCTGACACCCAAAAGCACTCGTCATATTTTCAATGCCTCTTACAGCTAACCCCCCCCTCCCCCCCCCTTCTTTCAATTTCCGCCTGAAGACATACCCAAATCTAACTGCCTCTAGCTCAGGCCCAGGAGCAAGGATATGCATATTCTTGGTACCATTTGAAAGAAAACACTCTGAAGTTTGTGTAAATGTGAATTGAATGTAGGAGAATATAACACAATAGATCTGGTTTAGATAATACAATGAAAAAACATATGTTTTTTTCTTTTTAATTGTTATATCATCATCTTTAAAATGAACAAGATAAAACAAACATTCAGATATGAATATGGGGACAATTTCAGTGAAAAACATAAGAGGGCAACAGTACTTGTGCAAAGTTTCAGAATGATAACTTCCAAAATGAGTGTGCTACATGACATTTATCATGAAGTCACCCAGGTGTCCCACACAAGTAGCCCAAATGTACCCAAGTGGCCAAATTAGTGAAGGTATACATTTTGAAACAAATAACTATATACAAAATACCAAAATGGTATTCTAACACACACCCCCAAAAAATGGAGGGGAAAAAATTGAAAAAAATATATAGAAAAAAAAGAATATATATATATATATATATACATTTACAAAATAACATGGGTAACTATTTACACACTTTCAATATTTGGAAGACCCTCAGTCCTCTATCAAATCAAATCAATTTATATAGCCCTCAAGAGTGAATATGAACAGTTTACCTCTAGATGGCCCGGGAGGTGTGGCGCCAGAGACAGCAGGGGTCCAGCTGGATGAACCAGCTTCAGAGGGGAATGGACACACGTTGGGGATGGACACGTTGGCGGCAGACACACGCATCTCGACCATGCTCCCTCTAATCCATAATATGTAGACTGAGTTGAGGAAGCATGCGCTGGAGGAAGTATAGCCAATGTATACTTTACACATTTCATTACATTTTTATATATTGCAAATAAAATGTAAAAACAATCACAAATAATATATTATATTATTAATTTCAAACAACGGCATTAGCATGAGAAGAACTTACCAGTCCAAAACAATGTCCTCTCCGTTAAAAAAATATGCTTACATTTGAGTCATGGTCGCTAACTGAGTCGTCTTCCAAAAGCATATGTTTCACTTTCACGATCAATTTCCTCTATAATTTTGTCTACATTCGTATATCTAGTCTTAGATTTAGCTTTCCCTGACTTATTCGCCATGATGTTTGATATATAAACATCTGAAGATGCTTGGTACCGAAACAGTGCTGTGCGTAATGAGTTTGGCTACTTCCAGTATGAAACTTCAATGGCGAATGACGATCTTTACGCCGGAGTTTACTACATGGGTTGGTCTTCCAAAACACAAACATTAGATATTGCCGTTTACCTCTGCTCATTGGCTATCTACCCAGCTAGATTTCAAGACGATCAGTGGTCATTGGGTTAAAATACAGTCAATCAACGAAACAGCGGTCATATAATTTGTGCACAATGAGGTCGTTACTTGTTGTCTTCCAATCGGTTTCTTTGGGTCAATACGTCCCGCGAAATGACCCATCAAGATTGGTTGTGTTACAAACAAACAGTTGATTGCAAGGAAACCAAACATGACTGGATAAAGTCAGGTTTAATCTGTGTATTTACGTCGAATGTTTTGTCGAAAATTGAATGACACGAAATTCAACGAGATAAGCGTTCACAAAATGTTTCGTGTTAGGCTATAAAAATGGATTTAACCGAACAAAAGACCTTTCATTGTGTAACAATGAGCCTTGGGATTGCAAACAGAGCAAGATCTTCAAAGGTAAACGATTTATTTCATTGCTATCTGTGATTTTGTTACGCCTGTGCTGGTTGAAAAAGTAGTTTGGTATGGGGCTCTGTGCTCAGATAATCACATCGTATTCTTTCACAGTAAATCCTTTTTTAAATCTGACAACGCAGTTGGATTAGCAAGATTCTAGGCTTTTGAAGCATGTGAGACACTTGTATTTTCAGGAATGTTTAATATGACTATTTGTGGCGATCACCGTATGTTGTCGAATTCAAACCCGCATCCGGTATCCGTAGATAAGAGAAGTTAATAACGTTCTCCGCAACATGTTGAACCATTTAATTTTGCCTACCTCGATGACATCCTTGTTTTCTCCCACTCAGCCCAAGAACACGTACTCCACGTCCAACAGGTCCTCCAGCGCCTCCTGGAGAACCAGCTTTTTGTGAAAGACGAGAAATGCGAATTCCATCGCTCCACCATCCCCTTCCTTGGTTGCATCCTCGCTGCAGGGAATGTACAGATGGATCCCGGGAAGGTGATATCGGTGGTGGATTGGCCCCAGCCAATGTCCAGAGTGAAGTTGCAACGGTTCCTGGGATTTGGCAATTTGATATCGTCACTTTATCCGGGGATACAGAACTCTGGCTTCCCCCCTGCCTGCACTCACCTCTCTTAAAACCTCTTCGGGCTAGGGGGTGGTATTTTCACGTCCGGATGGAAAGTGGGCCCAAAGTAAACTGCCTGCTACTCAGGCCCAGAAGCTAGGATATGCATATAATTGGTCGATTTGGATAGAAAACACTCAAGTTTCTAAAATTGTTAAAATTATATCTGTGAGTATAAGATAACTTATTTGGCAGGCGAAACCCCGAGGACAAACCATCCAGAATTTTTGTTGTTGTTGAGGTGACCATGTTTTCAATAGGTTTCTATGGGAATCTAGATTTCTAAGGCACTTGCTTTCAGTTCCTATTGCTTCCACTGGATGTCAACAGTCTTTAGAAATTGGATGATGTTTTTCCAATGTTGGGACAGGATGTTGTTCTGTCCCAGCGTTCTGCCCTGGACCTCAAGTTACATCCCTGCACCTTCTCCCATCGCCTCAACGCCACGGAGAGGAACTACGATGTGGGGAATCGGGAGCTTCTCACAGTGAAGATGGCGTTGGAGGAGTGGAGACACTGGTTGGTGGGGGGCGGAACATCCGTTCGTTGTGTGAACGGATCAGAAGAACCTGGACTATCTCCGCACCGCCAAGCGTCTCAATTCCAGGCAAGCTAGGTGGGCCCTGCTTTCACCCGTTTTAACTTATCCCTCTCCTACCGACCAGGATCCATGAATATCAAGCCGGATGCGCTGTCACACCGCTATAGCCCCGCGGCTACTCCCTCGGACCCTGATACCATCCTTCCCACCACCTGCCTAGCGACGGCACTCAGCTGGGGAATAGGGAAGCAGGTCCGTGAGGCGCAGCTGGGACTCTATCCTTATGTTCTATCTTTCCCTGGGGGGGGGGGCCCCAGATAACCGGATCTTCGTTCCTGACACTGTCCACCCCTCGGTCTTGGAGTGGGCCCACTCCTCCAGACTTACCTGCCACCCAGGCTCCCGTCGGACCCTGGCCTTTGTGTGGCAACACTTTTGGTGTCCTACCATGGTTCCGGACGTCGCCGCGTTCGTCGCCGCCTACACGATCTGTGCGCAAAACAAAACTCCTCAGCAAGCTCCGGCTGGTCTCCTTCAACCACTGCCTGTCCCTCACCACCCTTGGTTTCACATATCCCTGGACTTTGTTACGAGTCTGACCCCTTCTGATGGCAACACCGCCATCCTGACTGTGGTGGACCGGTTTTCCAATGCCGCCCATTTCATTCCGCTCTCCAAGCTAACCTCTGCCAAAGAGACGGCCCAGCTCATGGTTTAGCACGTTTTCCAGATCCATGGACTCCCGGTGGACATGGTCTCCGACCAGGGACCTCAGTTCTCCTCCCGGTTCTGGAAGGCGTTCTGCACACAGTTATCCACCCTCAGTCCAACGGCCAGTCGGAGCGAGCCAATCAAGACCTGGAGACGACTCTTCGCTGTCTTGTCTCCGCCAACCCCACCACCTGGAGCCAGCAACTCGTATGGGTTGAATACGCCCGCAACACCCTCCCCTTGCTCTGCCACTGGGCTCTCACCTTCGGAATGTTCCCTGGGTTATCAGCTCCCGCTCTTCCTGGATCAAGAGGAAGAGGTTGGGATACCCTCGGCCCAGATGTTTGTACGCCGCTGTAGCTGTACCTGGAAGAGAGCCCGGTCGGCCCTTCTCAAAACCACCTCCAGGTATCGGCAACAAGCGGACCGCCACCGGACCCCGGCTCCCAGGTATCGTCTCAGGCAGAGGGTATGGCTGTCCACTCGAGAGCTGCCTCTCCGGGTGGAGTCCTGCAAACTTTCCCCCTGTTTAATCAGCCCTTTCCCCATCTCCAAGATCATTAGCCCCTCTGCTGTTCGTCTTTTGTTGCCCCGTACCCTTCGTATACATCCCACTTTTCATGTGTCTAAGATTAAACCTATGGCTTACAAAGCGAGGTCCATACAGAAATGGTTTGTCAAGATCGGTGTGGAAGAAATTGACTGGCCTGCACAGAGCCCTGACCTCATGCCCATCGAACACCTTTGGGATGAATTGGAACACCGACTGAGTCAGGCCTAATCGCCCAACATCAGTGCCCGACCTCACTAATGCTTTTGTGGCTGAATGGAAGCAAGTCTCCGTAGCAATGTTCCAACATCTAGTGGAAAGCCTTCTCAGAAGAGTGGAGGCTGTTATAGCAGCAAAGAGGGGACTAACTCCAAATTATTTCCCATTTTGGAATGAGCTGTTCAACGAGCAGGTGTCCACAATCTTTTGGTCATTCATGTTTTATTTTTCATTAATCTTTTGAAAATGTTTTGAATTTTCCTCCACTTTGACATTACAGAGTATTTTATGTAGATTGTTAAAAAAAAAAAATTAAGAGAATTAAATACATTTTAATCCCAATTTGTAACACAACAAAATGTGGAAAAAGTCGAGGGGTTTGAATAATTTCTGAAGGCACTGTAATTATGCTTCTTACTAGCCTTGTGACCATTCGTATACACATTGTCCAAGAACCCACCCACATGAACAGCACCCATATTCAGAAAGCATCTAGGATGAGTTTAGTCAGTAAGACGGCAGCACTCCAACTCTATGTTGCTTCATGAATATGGTCCTAGCTAGACACCAGATAATTGCTAATTCACCTAACATATGCCATTTATCTGACGCTTTTATCATTTATGCATACATTTTCCGTACGGGCGGCCCTCAGTGGGAATTGAACCCAAGATCCTAGCGTGGCTGTGAGAGACAGAGTGGATATTAGTCAAGTGTCTTTCATCTTGATCAGTGATGGGGCGAAGAAAGACAGAGACATGAACATAGAACAGTCTGAGAGTCCATCCAGGTGGGTGGTGTGAGGGCAGAGCATCTCCCATTACTGTAGAATAACACATCTTCTGACTGACTCCCACTCACCATAGGAAAGCTACAAATCTATTACTATGCACTTACAAAACAATGACTATGTAATAACAATGTTGTTACTGTAGTAATTACATCTTACTTTACGGTTGTAAAAGCAACTCACTGCAAATTATTATTACCAAAGTGGGATGGGTGGGGGGGCGTGATGGCAGGGGGGGGGGGGGGGGGGCAGCATACTTACCAAACACTCACAGACACAAACTCTGTTGGACAAGAACGCTACTCAGTCATGTCTGTGGTTGGTATATGCAGCAAAGCCGGCGTGTTCTGATGTCTCCCAGTGTGTCCTTTCCCCGACCTCGGCGTTCATATTGATTTTCCTGCTGAAATGTTCATTAAAAGGCCTCATGCGAGTACTGCTGTCTCGCAATGCTACCCATTGGTCATGGTTCTGATTGAACATGGAGCGCAGGTCGACCATTGGAATTGGGCGGCACCCTCCAGCGTTGTTCATCTGGTGAGGGGCGTAGCCTGAGCCCGATGAGGAGAAGAAGTGGCAGGTTCATTCACAGAGTCGGCGGTACGGAGGTTCCCATTTGAAAGTTAAACCCTATGTAGCCTGCAGGCCGGTAGTCTGTTGAACAGTGATGTCTTCCATGCAGGTTTCTGTAAAGATGAACTGACGCAACAGCGGCTGGAGATCAAAGTCTGGATCTTTGCAACAGGGCCCTGTTGTCCTGACGCTGTGTTGAATGCACTATCACAGGGAGAGAGGGAGAGAGAAAGCTTTTAAAAGAACTGGGACTATTCTCTCTCTCTCTCTCTCTCTCTCTCTCTCTCTCTCTCTCTCTCTCTCTCTCTCTCTCTCTCTCTCTCTCTCTCTCTCTCTCTCTCTCTCTCTCTCTCTCTCTCTCTCTCTCTCTCTCTCTCTCTCTCTCTCTCTCTCTCTCTCTCTCTCTCTCTCTCTCTCTCTCTCTCTCTCTCTCTCTCTCTCTCTCTCTCTCTCTCTCTCTCTCTCTCTCTCTCTCTCTCTCTCTCTCTCTCTCTCTCTCTCTCTCTCTCTCTCTCTCTCTCTCTCTCTCTCTCTCTCTCTCTCTCTCTCTCTCTCTCTCTCTCTCTCTCTCTCTCTCTCTCTCTCTCTCTCTCTCTCTCTCTCTCTCTCTCTCTCTCTCTCTCTCTCTCTCTCTCTCTCTCTCTCTCTCTCTCTCTCTCTCTCTCTCTCTCTCTCTCTCTCTCTCTCTCTCTCTCTCTCTCTCTCTCTCTCTCTCTCTCTCTCTCTCTCTCTCTCTCTCTGCTGCTTCTATATATCCATATCATAAACATTCCCCAGTTTTATATTTCATTTAGTGTGTAATGGTCCAGGAAGCACCAGGGGGGCTTTCTCCTCTCTGAAGCTTCTGTCTCTCAACGTAGAGGAGAGGATTCTGCCTCAGATAGGCTTATAGCATACATTGCCTTCAGAAAGTCTTCACACTCCTTAGAGTATATATGATTTAGTAGGAGGTGAGGTTGCAGGTGGATTCATTCTGCTGTGCCCTGGACTGTTTATGCACTCTATTCATATACTGAAGTAAATGACATACAGTCACGGTAAGAAACTAGCAAATCTCTGAAAAAGAAGGAGAGATACTGTTCAAAGCCTTGACAACAAATCAATAAACCATGAGACAACAATGATACATTACACTTCAAAGTATCAAGACAAGTGGCCAATTTACTCCTCTCTCTGTTTTCTTTCTCTCCCCCCCCCCCCTCTCCCTGTGTGTCGCTTGTCTCCTGCTTGGCATGGGCTGCCATTAGAGACCTGACGTGCTGATGAGGATAAGTAAACAGTGTGACAAGACGAGCTCAGTCTCGCCTTGTGGCTCACACTGTGCTGCGCTCACACTCCACTTGCTTAATGGACTGGGACATCAGACAGAGTTGACAGGCAAAGGTTAGAAAGCTCATTGTTTGCAAAAGATCAAGCTTTTAGCATACGTGCAGGAAAGGCATCGCTGTTCAGTAATGATAAAATTGAATCCATTAAGAGGGGGAAAAGCTTTTGCTCCGTATGTCAGGAGAGTGAGGCAAGTGATAAAATGAGAATCATTTGTTTAAACACATCGAACTTTGTTTTGTGTGTGTGTGTGTGTGTGTGTGTGTGTGTGTGTGTGTGTGTGTGTGTGTGTGTGTGTGTGTGCGTGTGTGTACATGCGTGTGTGTTTTTCTGTATGTGTGAATGTGAGTGCGTGCGTGCGTGTGTTAGTTAGTGGGAATCAGTGGGAGTCATTGGGAGTTAGTGGGAATCAGTGGGAGTCATTGGGAGTTAGTGGGAATCAGTGGGAGTCATTGGGAGTTAGTGGGAATCAGTGGGAGTCATTGGGAGTTAGTGAGAATCAGTGGGAGTCATTGGGAGTTAGTGGGAATCAGTGGGAGTCATTGGGAGTTAGTGGGAATCAGTGGGAGTCATTGGGAGTTAGTGGGAATCAGTGGGAGTCATTGGGAGTTAGTGGGAATCAGTGGGAGTCATTTGACAACAGTGTTATTCCCCATTAATATTATTAGGATAAAAAATAGACGATAGTATATATGTAGGAGTTTTTCCTGGCCCTGTGACCCGTCCATAGTCAAACGGTAAACCCATAAGTAGGACCCACAGTCGTACCAGGTCAGGTCACAGGGTCGCGAAAAAGGTCTCTGCCCAAAAAAACATGGGAGGTTCTGAACTCTGAACTGATCCACCTTTTGAACCTCTGAAACCACTCTTGTCGACCAATTAGACAATGTAATAATGTGATTACAGTACAGCTGCACAGCGGGACTGACGTCAGTACCACGAGATAACACTTTACCGCTTTTTGTCACGGCACAATGCCTGCTGGGTGGATGTTAAATCTGCTTTCTAATTGACATCCCATTCCATTGATTGACAGAGATGATAGACATCAGTGACACAGGGAAAATGTACCTGGTGATTCTGGAGCCATAACAAAGCTTTTCAAAACAACTGTATGTTGTACCTGTTCTGTACAAATGGATATGAACATGAAAAACTCTGTATTCATTATTGATACATAGCTATTAATGAATTAATAAGCACGCCAAAACTGTGATATTAAAAGCTGCCCTTCCCTCAAAAAATATCAGTCACATTGCCTATTCTATTTTTGGCAGTAAGGCTGTGCAATGTTTTTTTCAATGTTATGCTACAAAAAAAACATGTTAACCAGTTTAGCATAAAACATGGCATAAAACCAAAGATGATATCATCAAAATGATTGAATGTGATGAAGAGAGTTGGGACGGAGAGTTAGGAGTTATTAGGAAGATTTGTTTTTATCAGGTCAAGACAAAGTAGGTACGAGACTATCAAACAGATGTTTTGTTCTGCCCTGGGCCAGTGCTGTAAAGTACTTAAGTAACAAATACTTATAAGTACTACTTTTTTTAGGGTATCTGTACTTTAATATACATTTTTTTGAATACTTTTACTTCACTACATTCCTATAGAAAATAATGTACTTTTTACTCCATACATTTTCCCTGAAACCCAAAAGTACTCGTTACATTTTGAATGCTCAACGGGACAGGAAAATGGTCCAATTCAAGCACTTATCAAGAGAACACGTGGTCAACCCTACTGCCTCTGATCTGGCGGACTCACGAAACACGAATGCATAATTTATAAATGATGTCTGCGTGTTGGAGTGTGCCCCTGGCTATCTGTACATTTTAAAAACAAGAAAATGGAGCCGTCTGCTTGGCTTAATATAAGGAATTTGAAATTATTTATACTTTTACTTTTACTTTTGATACTTAAGTATATTTTAGCAAATACATTTATACTTTTAGACGTTTACTCAAGTAGTAATTTACTGGCTGACTTTTAACTTTTACTTGAGTAACTTTCTATTTGTCGGGGACCGACGCTGGAGACGAGAAGCAAGTACAAGGAGGGAACATTTAACTGAAAACGGACATCAAACAAAACACGGACAGCGTCTGGACAGGGGTAACAAAATGACATTACGACAATAATGCTGACACGGGGAATAAAACTGAGGAACAAACAGATATAGAGGGAGCAATCAACAACGTGAAAGAGTCCAGGTGAGTCCAATGAGCACGGATGCACGTAATGATGGTGACAGGTGTGCATAATGAAGGGCAGCCTATTAAGGTATTTATACTTTTACTCAAGTATCACAAATTGGGTACTTTTCCACCACTGTGTCCCAAATGGCACCCTGCTGAATCTGAATCATGGTGCCGGAGAAGATGGCTGACGTTTTACGTGCTCCTAACCAACTGTGTTTTGTTGTTCGTTTTTTTTGCGTTGTTTTTAACTTATTTTTTAAACTTATTTTGTACATAATGTTGCTGCTACCGTCTGTTATGACCGTAAATAACTTCTGGACATCAGAACAGCGATTACTCACCTCATGGCTGAACGACGACACTACGTACATATGGTCACTGTGAGGATGACGTCATTGATGCGCTTATTGATAAAGCAAATGACTGATGTGGTGTACTCCTCAATGCCATCGGAAGAATCCCGGAACATATTCCAGTCTGTGCTAGCAAAACAGTCCTGTAGCTTAGCATCTGCTTCATCTGACCACTTTTTTATAGACCGAGTCACTGGTGCTTCCTGCTTTAATTTTTGCTTGTAAGCAGGAATCAGGAGGATAGAGTTGTGTTCAGATTTGCCAAATGGAGGGTGAGGGAGAGCTTTGTACATGTCTCTGTGTGTGGAGTAGATTTAGCATGGGTCCTCAGATCCTCTGAAGGTTCTACAGCTGCACCATCGAGAGCATCCTGACTGGTTGCATCACTCCCTGGTATGGCAACTGCTTGGCCTCCGACCGCAAGGCACTTCAGAGGGTAGCGCGTACGGTCCAGTACATCACTGGAGCCAAGCTTCCTGCCATCCAGGACCACTATACCAGTTGGTGTCAGAGGAAGGAACTAGACTCCAACCACCCTAGTTATAGACTGTTCTCTTTGCTACCGCACGGCAAGCGGTACCAGAGCAACAAGTCCAGGTCCAAGAGGCTTCTAAACAGCTTCTACCCCCAAGCCATAAGACTCCTGAACATTGACGTGATTTTAATGGCCCCAAAAAATTGCTTTTCTTTCAAAAACAAGCACATTTCTAAATGACTGCAAACTTTTGTACATGTACATATTACTTCAATTACCTCGACTAACCGGTGTCCCAGCCCATTGACTCTGTACCTGTACCCTCCGGTACTCTACTCTCGCTATTGTTATTTTACTGCTGCTCTTTAATTACTTGTTCTTTTTATTTCTTATTCGTATTTTTGGTTAGGGGCTTGTAAAATAAGCATTTCACTGTAAGTTTGTATTCGGCCCATGTGACTTATTATTATTATTATTTATTGATTCTTTTGATTTTTTTCCCCCTGCATGGTACCTATGGCTCTGGTCAAAATTTGTGCACTATGTAGGGAATAGGGTGACATTAAGGACGTAACCATGGCTGTGGGGAAATAGTAGATCTTAATGCCTTTGTTCTAGGGTCCACTCACTGTATATCATGATATAAATGAGTGTATCACTTGTTTATGACTATGGAAGTGGTATTTCAATGATGTAACACATCTCGTTCACCATCTTTGTTCTGTCACTACTGGGGGACATTTTTGTATTGCAAAAGAATTGTGCAAAAATTGAAAAAACCACCACAGTGTCCCCTGACAAACCTTGTATCAGCCTCAAGTATCTATGCTGCAATAGTCTATGTGTCGGGGTGCTAGGGTCAGTGTATTATATCTGGTGTAAATCTCCTGTCTTATCTAGTGTTCTGTGTGAATTGAAGTATGCTCCCTCTAATTCTCTCTCTCTCTCTCCCTCCCCTCCCGGAGGACCTGAGCCCTTGGATCATGCCTCAGGACTACCTGGCCTGATGACTCCTGGCTGTCCCCAGTCCACCTGGTCGTGCTGCTGCTCCAGTTTCAACTGTTCTGCCTGTGACTATGGAACCCTGACCTGTTCACCGAATGTGCTACCTTGTCACGGACCTGCTGTTTTCGACTCTCTCTCTACCGCACCTGCGGTCTCGAACTCTGAATGCTCGGCTATGAAAAGCCAACTGACGTTTACTCCTGAGGTACAGACCTGTTGCACATGTAACAGTATAACTTTAGACCGTCCCCTCGCCCCGACACGGGCGCGAACCAGGGACCCTCTGCACACATCAACAACTGACACCCACGAAGCGTCGTTACCCATCGCTCCACAAAAGCCGCGGCCATTGCAGAGCAAGGGGAAACCCTACTTCAGGTCTCAGAGCAAGTGACGTAACCGATTGAAATGCTATTAGCGCGTACCCGCTAACTAGCTAGCCATTTCACATCCGTTACACTCACCCCCCCTTTCAACCTCCTCCTTTTCCGCAGCAACCAGTGATCCGGGTCAACAGCATCAATGTAACAGTATAACTTTAGACCGTCCCCTCGCCCCGACACGGGCGCGAACCAGGGACCCTCTGCACGCATCAACAACTGACACCCACGAAGCGTCGTTACCCATCGCTCCACAAAAGCCGCGGCCATTGCAGAGCAAGGGGAAACCCTACTTCAGGTCTCAGAGCAAGTGACGTAACCGATTGAAATGCTATTAGCGCGTACCCGCTAACTAGCTAGCCATTTCACATCCGTTACACACCCTCTACAACCACTGTGATTATTATTTGACCCTGCTTGTCATCTATGAACGTTTCAACATCTTGAAGAACAATCTGGCCTTAATGGCCATGTTCCTCTATCGGTTTCTTCCTAGGTCCCTGCCTTTATAGGGAGTGTTTCCTTCTACATCTGCATTACTTGCTGTTTAGGCTATTAGGCTGCGTTTCTGTATATCACTTTGTGACATCTGTCGATGTAAAAAGGGCTTTATAAATACATTTGATTGATTGATAAACCTCATTGTAATCTTTCAGTGTGATTTGATAAGTTTCTTCAACAATGTGCATAATTATTCAGCTGGAGTTGAGTAAACTGAGCAATACATTAATAGTCACTTCTTTATAATGCACATTGAAGAGAACATTTCAAATTACATCATCCTGACAGATTATAAAACAGTTTATGCTAATTTATGCAATTTGCACAATTATTTTAAACTACAAAGATGTTGCCCTAGGCTGCTGTATTTTGGTTGGTCCAAAAAGAGGACATAAACAAGTAACCAATATTTATGTTTAAACAATTCTAAAAGCCCTGCAAAAGTGTATCCACCCCTCCATCACCTTCTTCTATTGCCATATAGATGAAGTCAACTGAAAATGCAGGAATCATCTTTTTCTAACGGTTAACGTTGCCTTTGTCTAATTGGCAGTAGAAGAGGTTAGGGACATTACACCTGAAAAAAAAATATTTGTGGCATGAGGCCCACAGCCAGGAACACACAGCCAGGAACACACAGCCAGGAACACACAGCCAGGCCTGGACCAGGAACCCTCACACACAGAGAGAGACACAGCAGTAAGAAACAATAGTACACATTACAGAGAGAGAGACACAGCAGTAAGAAACAATAGTATACATTACAGAGAGAGACACAGCAGTAAGAAACAATAGTACACATTACAGAGAGAGACACAGCAGTAAGAAACAATAGTACACATTACAGAGAGAGACACAGCAGTAAGAAACAAGAGTACACATCACAGAGACCGAGAGAGAGAGAGAGAGAGAGAAAGAGAGAGAGACAAACAGAGAGAGAGAGAGAGAGAGACAAGAGAGAGAGAGAGAGAGAGAGAGAGAGAGAGAGAGAGAGAGAGAGAGAGAGAGAGAGAGAGAGAGAGAGACAAACAGAGAGAGAGAGAGAGAGAGACAAACAGAGAGAGAGAGAGAGAGAGGGGACCCAGGGAAAGGACGTAATAGGATAAGGCTTCACCGTACAGTTAGTCTCTGGTACGAATGGAAGGATCAGGATCCGATCAGAGACACTCCATCAGACAGAAAAACACCGGCTACAGCAGACTTCTATATAATTTAATCTCATCCCGAGGAAGGATCAGAGAACAGGGAACAATAGCAATCAGTCTGGGCCTTGAGGAGTAATGAGTTCCAGGCTCTGACCCCACGGCACCTCTACCTGTGATCACTCTGGAACCCCATCAATACTTGATGTCTGACAACGGGGCCCGTTTTACTATTTAATGTAGCCCGCGACTGACGACTTCGGTATGCAGACTGTGAAGGGAGGGAGACTCTGCGGGAGAGAGGTGGGGGAGGACAGGGAGAGAGGGAAAGGTGCAGAGAAAGAGAGGGACAGACAGACAGATAGAAGGACAGAGAGACAGAGAGAGGGAGAGAGAGTGTGTGTGGGGGGACACAGACATCAGGTTAACGTCTAGTTTTGATTTACATTTGGTTGAGTTGTCAACTAATGTGAATTCAATATGAAATCAACTCAACATTTCACCATGTTATTGAATTTAGGTTAAAAGTTTAGTTTAAAATAGTGCTCATGTAACAGTATAACTTTAGACCGTCCCCTCACCACGACACGGGTGTGAACCAGGGACCCTCTGCACACATCAACAACAGTCACCCACGAAGCGTCGTTACCCATCGCTCCACAAAGGCCGCAGCCCTTGCAGAGCAAGAGGAACCACTACTTCAAGGTTTCAGAGCAAGTGACGTCACCGACTGAAAGGCTGCTAGCGCGCACCACCGCTACCTAGCTAGCCATTTCACATCGGTTACACTCAGCATATGTGGGAACTCCTTCAAGACTGTTGGAAAAGCATTCCTCATGAAGCTGGTTGAGAGAATTCCAAGAGTGTGCAAAGCTGTCATCAAGGCAAAAATTCTGAGATTTCCATACCCAACTATAACACTTTCCGTCAAGATAGAACTGCCAAAGGGGGAGGAGTTGCAATCTACTGCAGAGATAGCCTGCAAAGTTCTGTCATACTTTCCAGGTCTATGCCCAAACAGTTCGAACTTCTAATTTTAAAAATGAATCTCTCCAGAAATAAGTCTCTCACTGTTGCCGCCTGCTACCGACCCCCCTCAGCTCCCAGCTGTGCCCTGGACACCATCTGTGAATTGATCGCTCCCCATCTAGCTTCAGAGTTTGTTCTGTTAGGTGACCTAAACTGGGATATGCTTAACACCCCGGCAGTCCTACAATCCAAGCTTGATGCCCTCAATCTCACACAAATCATCAAGGAACCCACCAGGTACAACCCTAAATCCGTAAACATGGGCACCCTAATAGACATTATCCTGACCAACCTGCCCTCCAAATACACCTCTGCTGTCTTCAATCAAGATCTCAGCGATCACTGCCTCATTGCCTGTATCCGCCACGGGTCCGCGGTCAAACGACCACCCCTCATCACTGTCAAACGCTCCCTAAAACACTTCTGCGAGCAGGCCTTTCTAATCGACCTGGCCCGGGTACCCTGGAAGGATATTGACCTCATCCCGTCAGTTGAGGATGCCTGGTCATTCTTTAAATGTTACTTCCTCACCATATTAGACAAGCATGCTCCGTTCAAAAAATGCAGAACCAAGAACAGATATAGCCCTTGGTTCACTCCAGACCTGACTGCCCTCGACCAGCACAAAAACATCCTGTGGCGAACTGCAATAGCATCGAAGAGCCCCCGCGATATGCAACTGTTCAGGGAAGTCAGGAACCAATACACGCAGTCAGTCAGGAAAGCAAAGGCCAGCTTTTTCAAGCAGAAATTCGCATCCTGTAGCTCTAACTCCAAAAAGTTCTGGGATACTGTAAAGTCCATGGAGAACAAGAGCACCTCCTCCCAGCTGCCCACTGCACTGAGGCTAGGTAACACGGTCACCACCGATAAATCCGTGATAATCGAAGACTTCAACAAGCATTTCTCAATGGCTGGCCATGCCTTCCTCCTGGCGACTCCAACCTTGGCCAACAGCCCCGCCCCCCCCGCTGCTACTCGCCCAAGCCTCCCCAGCTTCTCCTTTACCCAAATCCAGATAGCAGATGTTCTGAAAGAGCTGGAAAACCTGGACCCATACAAATCAGCTGGGCTTGACAATCTGGACCCCCTATTTCTGAAACTGTCCGCCGCCATTGTCGCACCCCCTATTACCAGCCTGTTCAACCTCTCCTTCGTATCATCTGAGATCCCCAAGGATTGGAAAGCTGCCGCGGTCATCCCCCTCTTCAAAGGGGGAGACACCCTGGACCCAAACTGTTACAGACCTATATCCATCCTGCCCTGCCTATCTAAGGTCTTCGAAAGCCAAGTCAACAAACAGATCACTGACCATCTCGAATCCCACCGTACCTTCTCCGCTGTGCAATCCGGTTTCCGAGCCGGTCACGGGTGCACCTCAGCCACGCTCAAGGTACTAAACGACATCATAACCGCCATCGATAAAAGACATTACTGTGCAGCCGTCTTCATCGACCTGGCCAAGGCTTTCGACTCTGTCAATCACCATATTCTTATCGGCAGACTCAGTAGCCTCGGTTTTTCTAATGACTGCCTTGCCTGGTTCACCAACTACTTTGCAGACAGAGTTCAGTGTGTCAAATCGGAGGGCATGTTGTCCGGTCCTCTGGCAGTCTCTATGGGGGTACCACAGGGTTCAATTCTCGGGCCGACTCTTTTCTCTGTATACATCAATGATGTTGCTCTTGCTGCGGGCGATTCCCTGATCCACCTCTACGCAGACGACACCATTCTATATACTTCCGGCCCTTCCTTGGACACTGTGCTATCTAACCTCCAAACGAGCTTCAATGCCATACAACACTCCTTCCGTGGCCTCCAACTGCTCTTAAACGCTAGTAAAACCAAATGCATGCTTTTCAACCGTTCGCTGCCTGCACCCGCACGCCCGACTAGCATCACCACCCTGGACGGTTCCGACCTAGAATATGTGGACATCTATAAGTACCTAGGTGTCTGGCTAGACTGCAAACTCTCCTTCCAGACTCATATCAAACATCTCCAATCCAAAATCAAATCAAGAATCGGCTTTCTATTCCGCAACAAAGCCTCCTTCACTCACGCCGCCAAACTTACCCTAGTAAAACTGACTATCCTACCGATCCTCGACTTCGGCGATGTCATCTACAAAATAGCTTCCAACACTCTACTCAGCAAACTGGATGCAGTTTATCACAGTGCCATTCGTTTTGTTACTAAAGCACCTTATACGACCCACCACTGCGACCTGTATGCCCTAGTCGGCTGGCCCTCGCTACATGTTCGTCGTCAGACCCACTGGCTCCAGGTCATCTACAAGGCTATGCTAGGTAAAGTGCCGCCTTATCTCAGTTCACTGGTCACGATGGCTACACCCACCCGCAGCACGCGCTCCAGCAGGTGTATCTCACTGATCATCCCTAAAGCTAAAACCTCATTTGGACGCCTTTCCTTCCAGTTCTCTGCTGCCTGCGACTGGAACGAATTGCAAAAATCTCTGAAGTTGGAGACTTTTATCTCCCTCAACAACTTTAAAAATCTGCTATCCGAGCAGCTAACCGATCGCTGCAGCTGTACATAGTCCATCTGTAAACTACCCACCCAATTTACCTACCTCACCCCCCATACTGCTTTTATTTATTTACTTTTCTGCTCTTTTGCACACCAGTATCTCTTCTTGCACGTGATCATCTGATGATTTATCACTCCAGTGTTAATCTGCTAAATTGTAATTATTCGATTTATTGCCTACCTCATGCCTTTTGCACACATTGTATATAGATTCTCTTTTTTTCTACCATGTTATTGACTTGTTTATTGTTTACTCCATGTGTAACTCTGTGTTGTCTGTTCACACTGCTATGCTTTATCTTGGCCAGGTCGCAGTTGCAAATGAGAACTTGTTCTCAACTAGCCTACCTGGTTAAATAAAGGTGAAATAAAATAAAAAATTAAAAAAAAGGGTGGCTACTTTGAAGAATTTCAAATATAAAATATATTTGGATTTGTTAACACTTTTTTGGTTACTATATGATTGCTTATGTGTTATTTCATAGTTTTGATGTCTTCAATGTAGAAAATAGTAAAAATAAAGAAAAACCCTTGAATTAGTAGGTGTTCAAACTTTTGACTGGTACTGTATATGATTGTAGTCAGTTAATACTCAATGGTTATAGTCGATACAGTCTGTGAGTAAAGGTGAGTAAAGTGAGAATATCTTGTAATCAGCAGGATTCATATGAAGTAATGTTTTATTCCACCATCATTCTGTAAGTACAGAATCTGGGCTAAGATTGATGAATAATACATTTTAGTAGTAGTTTATATACAAAAGAAACATGTGACTCACCAAATATTCATTGTCTTTTTGGATTGGAAACACAGAATATTAATTCTGGGACATTTGTTTTAGTCATGGTTTAGGTATTGCATAGGATTAATGCCAATCTGTAACGATTTCCCTCCTCCTCTTCATCCTCTTCATCCATTTAAACAAGACAAAAAAACGAACTATACTTGATACTAAACAAAATAACAAAACGATGTAGACAGACCTGGACGTAAGAACTTACATGTAACGAAGAACGCACGAACAGGAAAAATGACTACACAAAACGAACGGACAAACAAACCGAAACAGTCCCGTGTGGCGCAACAAACACAGACACAGGAAACAACCACCCACAACAAACAATGTGAAACCACCTACCTTAATATGGCTCTCAATCAGAGGAAACGTAAACCACCTGCCTCTAATTGAGAACCATATCAGGTCACCCATTAACCAACATAGAAACACATAACATAGACTGCCCACCCAAACTCACGCCCTGACCGACTAACACATACAAAATAAACAGAAAACAGGTCAGGAACGTGACACAATCAAATAGTCAAATATGACTAATGGACAAATAATGCTTTAAAATCTTTAGGTTCCACATGTGGTATACACATCCAAAATACACATACATCAACTACATTCAGCTGCGGGACAATGTTTTGTTGAGAGTGTGGTCAGGGTTTCAGAACATAAGGGCAAATCATTTGTAGACTTTCAAACCTTGCTTACATTTTTATACGATCACATATACACTATAAATATAAACGTATTTGTGGACACCCATTCCAATTAGTGGATGTGTCTATTTCAGCCACACCCGTTGCTGACAGGTGCATAAAATTGAGCACACAGCCATGCAATCTCCATAGACACACATTAGTAGTAGAATGACCTTACTGAAGAGCTCAGTGACTTTCAACGTGGCACCGTCATAGGATGCCACCTTTCCAACAAATCCGTTCGTCAAATTTCTGCCCTGCTAGTGCTGCCCTGGTTAACTGTGAGTGATGTTATTGTGAAGTGGAAACGTCTAGAAGCAACAACGGCTCAGCCGCGAAGTGGTAGGCCACACAAGCTCACAGAACTGGACCGCCGAGTGCTGAAGTGCGTACTGACTTCCAAACTGACTCTGGAAGCAAAGTCTGCAAAGGAACTGTTCGTCGGGAGCTTCATGAAATGGGTTTCCATGGTCTAGCAGCCGCACACAAGCCTAAGATCACCATGCGCAATGCCAAGCATTGGCTGGAGTTGTGTAAAGCTCGCAGCCATTGGACTGAAATGCGTTCTCTGGAGTGATGAATCACGCTACAACATCTGGCAGTTCAACGGACTAATCTGGGTTTGGCGGATACCAGGAGAACGCTACCTACCCCAATGCATAGTGCCAACTGTAAAGTTAGTTGGAGGAGAAACAATGGTCTGGGGCTATTTTCATGGTTCAGGCTAGGCCCAGGAAATTACAATAAATGGAAATCTTAACGCTACATACATACAATGACATTCTAGACGATTCTGCGCTTCCAACTTTGTGGCAACAGTTTGGGGAAGGCCCTTTCCTGTTTCAGCATGACAATGCCCCCCGTGCACAAAGTGAGGTCCACACAGAAATGTTTTTTTGAGATCGGTGTGGAAGAACTTGACTGGCCTGCACAGAGCACTGACCTCAACCCCATCAAACACCTTTGGGATGAATTGGAACGCCAACTGCGAGCCAGGCCTAATCGCACAACGTCAGTGCCCGACCTCACTAATGCTCTTGTGGCTGAATGGATGCAAGTCCCCGCAGCAATGTTCCAACATCTAGTGGAAAGCCTTCCCAGAAGAGTGGAGGCTGTTATAGCAGAAGATGGGGGACCAACTCCATATTACAATTTTCCACAATTGTTTACACAGTTGCTGAATCTTTGGCCCATTTTCACAAAACTCTACAAATCTCTAGCAAAAGCAAACACTGCATTCAAAACTGTTTATCTCTTTCCAAAATGTTTTTTTTTTCATCGAAATTACACACAAATCATATGAATAGATCTGTCTACCAACCAACAACACACTGATGTGCGCAACACAAAACACTACTATGAATATCCCATCAGTAGGTTTAGGCCTTTTGCATTTTCAGTGTTTCACTGTAGCCGGTTGTAAAAGTTTGTTACAGTAATATAGACCTACTCAAATATACATAAATAAACACACAAATGCAATACGGTAACAAAAACTGTCATTTATTTCCAAAATGCAGTATTTTTTAACACTTGTGTTTTGTATGTAACACTTTCCATACCCAACAGGATAAAAACAGGAAAAACTTTCAGTAAGATAAAGGGTTTTCTGTACAAAAATAAAACATGAAAGTGCCTCATTCTTTCAAAACTCTAAACACAAAAATGCAGAGACACATGCAAAATGTAAGAAAAAAGACATTAGGCTGTGTCACGTCTGCTCCTCCCCTCACTGTACACAGATTTTATTATTGTGTTATTTGAATGTACATTTGTTTATGTGTAACTCTGTGTTGTTGTTTTTATCGCACTGCTTTGCTTTATCTTGGCCAGGTCACAGTTGTAAATGAGAACTTGTTCTCAACTGGCCTACCCTGGTTAAATAAAGGTGAAATAAATAAACGACGTCGCCAGAGTACTAACCACAGGTCTTGGGATTCAAATCAAATCAAATCAAATTTTATTAGTCACATACACATGGTTAGCAGATGTTAATGCGACTGTAGCGAAATGCTTGTGCTTCTAGTTCCGACAATGCAGTAATAACGACAAGTAATCTAACCTAACAATTCCACAACTACTACCTTATACACACAAGTGTAAAGGGATAAAGAATATGTACATAAAGATATATGAATGAGTGATGGTACAGAACGGCATAGGCAAGATGCAGTAGATGGTATAGAGTACGGTATATACATATGAGATGAGTACTGTAGGGTATGTAAACATAAAGTGGCATAGTTTAAAGTGGCTAGTGGTACATGTATTACATAAAGATGGCAAGATGCAGTAGATGATATAGAGTACAGTATATACATATACATATGAGATGGGTAATGTAGGGTATGTAAACCTTATATTAAGTGGCATTGTTTAAAGTGGCTAGTGGTACATTTTTACATAATTTCCATCAATTCCCATTTTTAAAGTGGCTGGAGTTGAGTCAGTATGTTGGCAGCGGCCGCTAAATGTTAGTGGTGGCTGTTTAACAGTCTGATGGCCTTGAGATAGAAGCTGTTTTTCAGTCTCTCGGTCCCTGCTTTGATGCACCTGTACTGACCTCGCCTTCTGGATGATAGCGGGGTGAACAGGCAGTGGCTTGGGTGGTTGTTGTCCTTGATGATCTTTATGGCCTTCCTGTGACATCGGGTGGTGTAGGTGTCCTGGAGGGCAGGTAGTTTGCCCCCGGTGATGCGTTCTGCAGACCTCACTACCCTCTGGAGAGCCTTACGGTTGTGGGCGGAGCAGTTGCCGTACCAGGCGGTGATACAGCCCGACAGGATGCTCTCGATTGTGCATCTGTAGAAGTTTGTGAGTGCTTTTGGTGACAAGCCGAATTTCTTCAGCCTCCTGAGGTTGAAGAGGCGCTGCTGCGCCTTCTTCACAACGCTGTCTGTGTGGGTGGACCAATTCAGTTTGTCCGTGATGTGTACACCGAGGAACTTAAAACTTTCCACCTTCTCCACTACTGACCCGTCGATGTGGATAGGGGGGTGCTCCCTCTGCTGTTTCCTGAAGTCCACAATCATCTCCTTTGTTTTGTTGACGTTGAGTGTGAGGTTATTTTCCTGACACCACACTCCGAGGGCCCTCACCTCCTCCCTGTAGGCCGTCTCGTCGTTGTTGGTAATCAAGCCTACCACTGTAGTGTCATCCGCAAACTTGATGATTGAGTTGGAGGCGTGCATGGCCACGCAGTCGTGGGTGAACAGGGAGTACAGGAGAGGGCTCAGAACGCACCCTTGTGGGGCCCCAGTGTTGAGGATCAGCGGGGTGGAGATGTTGTTACCTACCCTCACCACCTGGGGGCGGCCCGTCAGGAAGTCCAGGACCCAGTTGCACAGGGCGGGGTCGAGACCCAGGGTCTCGAGCTTGATGACGAGTTTGGAGGGTACTATGGTGTTAAATGCTGAGCTGTAATCGATGAACAGCATTCTCACATAGGTATTCCTCTTGTCCAGATGGGTTAGGGCAGTGTGCAGTGTGGTTGCGATTGCGTCGTCTGTGGACCTATTGGGTCGGTAAGCAAATTGGAGTGGGTCTAGGGTGTCCGGTAGGGTGGAGGTGATATGGTCCTTGACTAGTCTCTCAAAGCACTTCATGATGACGGAAGTGAGTGCTACGGGGCGGTAGTCGTTTAGCTCAGTTACCTTAGCTTTCTTGGGAACAGGAACAATGGTGGCCCTCTTGAAGCATGTGGGAACAGCAGACTGGGATAAGGATTGATTGAATATGTCCGTAAACACACCAGCCAGCTGGTCTGCGCATGCTCTGAGGACACGGCTGGGAATGCCGTCTGGGCCTGCAGCCTTGCGAGGGTTAACACGTTTAAATGTTTTACTCACCTCGGCTGCAGTGAAGGAGAGCCCGCAGGTTTTGGTAGCGGGCCGTGTCAGTGGCACTGTATTGTCCTCAAAGCGGGCAAAAAAGTTATTTAGCCTGTCTGGGAGCAAGACATCCTGGTCCGCGACGGGGCTGGTTTTCTTTTTGTAATCCGTGATAGACTGTAGACCCTGCCACATACCTCTTGTGTCTGAGCTGTTGAATTGCGACTCTATTTTGTCTCTGTACTGGGACTTAGCCTGTTTGATTGCCTTGCGGAGAGAATAGCTACACTGTTTGTATTCGGTCATGTTTCCGGTCACCTTGCCCTGGTTAAAAGCAGTGGTTCGCGCTTTCAGTTTCACGCGAATGCTGCCGTCAATCCACGGTTTCTGGTTTGGGAATGTTTTAATCATTGCTGTGGGTACGACATCGTCAATGCACTTCCTAATGAACTCGCTCACCGAATCAGCATATTCGTCCATGTTGTTGTTGGACGCAATGCGGAACATATTCCAATCCGCGTGATCGAAGCAGTCTTGAAGCGTGGAATCAGATTGGTCGGACCAGCGTTGAACAGACCTGAGCGCGGGAGCTTGTTGTTTTAGTTTCTGTTTGTAGGCTGGAATCAACAAAATGGAGTCGTGGTCAGCTTTTCCGAAAGGAGGGCGGGGGAGGGCCATTCATCATTACGCACACCACACCTGGACTCCATTACCATCATCATTTCCTCCCCTTTATATGTCACTCTCCCAGGTTCACTCACAAGTTGGTATTGTTCTTGTGTATCGGCGTTCTGCCTTATGTTAGTGTCATATTCTTGGTTTTGTTGTTTCATTTAAAACGTTGCACCTGCTTCCAACTCACTCGTCATTACAGGCTGCATCCTGCCTCCTATTTTGGTCTGACCACAGCACCTCATCTACATCACAAGCCATGTTCTCCCTGGCTAAACAGCAGGGGAACAATCTTCTGGAGTGTCGGATCCAGCCGCCGAAAGCCCCACATCAACTTCACCACATGCATCCTCCATTCCCTGGAGAAGAGGCATCCGTGCGAGGGGATGGTGGTCATACACCTTCCATCGCCATGCCGGGGAAAGAAAACACTTCAATTGTGTTTAGGAATGGGGAACATGCTGGGAGGTATAGAACAATACATTGTGGGTGGTCGATGGACCAGAGCTGCCCGGTGGAAACTCACGCTGTCCCAGATGACAACATACCTGGGCTGCTCTGGTCCACCCCTCTGCTCGGCTGGAATGAGGATTCCATGTGGTGTGTCCAGGAATGTGATGAGAAGGGCGGTGAAGACCAAGGTTGGCATGGTGATGGAGGACGCCTTGCTGGCTAACGGCTGAACACATGGTGATATTCCCTCCTCGCTGTCCAGGGACATTCACAATGGCACTGTGGACAATAATAGTCCGTCCCCGTCTTTTGGCTAGGTTGAAGGCAGCCTCATCAATGTAAATATAAATGTGCTGAATTGCAGCAGCATCCAGCTCCATGACTCTCTGAAACAGACAACATGTGACATAGACCTAGTAGACCTAGAGCAGTCAATATGGTGAGGCACAATACACTGGATCACAGTACTGTAATGTGTCTATACAGTGCTGTTATGATAGTAAATTCACAGTATAGTACTTACTTGCACATATTCATAGCGCTGTACTGTAACCCTCTGAGTTTCGCTCAAATAATACACGGTCCAATGTAGACAAGCCCACCTGGTGAATGTTGTTGAATATTGTGTTGTCTGCAATTGTGGTTCTGGATTTCTCGTAGTCTAATGGTATTGTTTGCCACAACCATGTTCACAACATGGTGAACAGCCAGTGTCTTCCACCATGGCCTGGCCGTCTCTCAGTTCTGCAGAAGATCCACAATTATGATTGGTTACAGTAAGATAAAATATATTTTATTTCAATATGAATTACATTACTGTAACTTTGGCCAACAATCACTGAGTAACATAGGCCTACTGATATGTTGGACTGCAGTATACTACAGTATACATACATAAAGAGCATAGTGTAGATGGTAGGTAACTTACCGGTTGTCATTTCTGAATGTACGGATGATAGATGCAACCTTGTAGCAGCTCAGGTTGGGCTGAACTCTCTGCCCAGCCTCCCTCATACTCAACCCATGGTTGAGCACATGGTGTGGCCCTGATCTCATCTGAGACAACAGTCCTTCCTCGTTCTCGTCCTCCTCTTCCTCCTCTTCCTCTCACTCCTTCACCTCTAGCTCTTGCTTCACCATTGACTTCCGTTTTCCTCCAGAACAGGAGAGCTCATCTGTGGCCTTTTATAAGGCTAAAGCTCTGATTTCTCAGTGAACAATTCAGCAACTAGTGTTTACACCTGTGAGGAGTGGGTGTTGCTAATCGGTGTATAGAGCTTGGCATTGTGATTGGCGGTGCTTTCCAAAGGGACTGAAGAGATTTTAATTTTTAATGTTGTGCCTAATGTAGAGAACTGTGTGTAGTGTTTTGCAAAAAGTGTGATATAGAATTGAAAACTGAGTGTAAAGCAGGAATTGTGCTTGCAATTTTGCAGACAGGTTTAGGGATTTTGGTACATGAGTTTCAGGTTTCGGTGATTGCGTTTCAAGTTCCAATTTGAGTGTGTAAACAATTGGGAAAAACTGAAATGCCTATGATTTTGGAATGAGATGTTTGACGAGCAGCTGTCCACATACTTTTGGACATGTAGTGTATCTCTCTATTATGCGTGGGACATGTTTTAAACAGATTTCCCAAATTAAAATAAATTGGGGCTGATTTTCTGGTGTTTTATGTCCAGCAATAAAAGAAATTACATTTTTATTTTAATTGTTTTTGCTCAGAAAACTTGGGAAACCCTGTTGGGAAACCCTGCTGATGAACCCTGCTGATGAACCCTGCTGATGAACCCTGCTGGGAAACCCTGTTGGGAAACCCTGCTGATGAACCCTGCTGGGAAACCCTGTTATAATTCAACCTGTACAATAGTTATACATCCAACACGCAAATTCTGACTTCTTTCACTAGTAGTATTTCACATCCTGTCTATTGAAACGTCTCTGACGGCATACCTACCTCTGCTTCATCCCAGATTTAAACTCTCATTTAGCTATACAGTGGAATTGGATAATGTGTCAGACAGAAAGTGACTAAAATGTAAAAGTCGAGTCTGGTAATGGTGTTGGCTGAGTGAATAATGTAAAGTGATCTGATGGTCGCTCTGGATAAGAGCGTCTGCTAAATGACTTAAATGTAAATGTAAATGATGGTGGATGATTTGATAAAGTGGGGCCCAGACAGATGTGTGACAATATCTAGCTTTCTGAGTAGTCACATTAGCTCACGATGATGATGATGACTGTCATTACTGAATCGGGAAACGCCTGAGCTATGGCTCTTTCACACAGTTCCCTCACACCAGCTACCAGAGAGGAGTAGGACCCAGTTAACATGAGTAGAACTCAGCTCCCAGAGAGAAGTGGGAGCCAGTTAACATGAGTAGAACTCAGCTCCCATAGAGGAGTGGGAGGAAGTTAACATGAGTAGAACTCAGCTCCCATAGAGGAGTAGGAGGCAGTTAACATGAGTAGAACTCAGCTCCCATAGAGGAGTAGGAGTCAGTTAACATGAGTAGAACTCAGCTACCAGAGAGGAGTTGGAGCCAGTTAACATGAGTAGAACTCAGCTCCGATAGAGGAGTAGGAGCCAGTTAACATGAGTAGAACTCAGCTCCCATAGAGGAGTGGGAGCCAGTTAACATGAGTAGAACTCAGCTCCCATAGAGGAGTAGGAGGCAGTTAACATGAGTAGAACTCAGCTCCCATAGAGGAGTAGGAGGCAGTTAACATGAGTAGAACTCAGCTCCCAGAGAGGAGTGGGAGGCAGTTAACATGAGTAGAACTCAGCTCCCAGAGAGGAGTGGGAGCCAGTTAACATGAGTAGAACTCAGCTCCCATAGAGGAGTGGGAGCCAGTTAACATGAGTAGAACTCAGCTCCCATAGAGGAGTAGGAGCCAGTTAACATGAGTAGAACTCAGCTCCCATAGAGGAGTAGGAGGCAGTTAACATGAGTAGAACTCAGCTCCCAGAGAGGAGTGGGAGGCAGTTAACATGAGTAGAACTCAGCTCCCAGAGAGGAGTGGGAGCCAGTTAACATGAGTAGAACTCAGCTCCCAGAGAGGAGTGGGAGGCAGTTAACATGAGTAGAACTCAGCTCCCATGGAGGAGTGGGAGCCAGTTAACATGAGTAGAACTCAGCTCCCATAGAGGAGTAGGAACCAGTTAACATGAGTAGAACTCAGCTCCCAGAGAGGAGTGGGAGCCAGTTAACATGAGTAGAACTCAGCTCCCATAGAGGAGTGGGAGTCAGATAACATGAGTAGAACTCAGCTCCCAGAGAGAAGTGGGAGTCAGTTAACATGAGTAGAACTCAGCTCCCAGAGAGGAGTGGGAGCCAGTTAACATGAGTAGAACTCAGCTCCCATAGAGGAGTGGGAGTCAGTTAACATGAGTAGAACTCAGCTCCCAGAGAGGAGTGGGAGGCAGTTAACATGAGTAGAACTCAGCTCCCAGAGAGGAGTGGGAGCCAGTTAACATGAGTAGAACTCAGCTCCCATAGAGGAGTAGGAACCAGTTAACATGAGTAGAACTCAGCTCCCAGAGAGGAGTAGGAGCCAGTTAACATGAGTAGAACTCAGCTCCCATAGAGGAGTGGGAGCCAGTTAACATGAGTAGAACTCAGCTCCCAGAGAGGAGTGGGAGTCAGTTAACATGAGTAGAACTCAGCTTCCAGAGAGGAGTGGGAGCCAGTTAACATGAGTAGAACTCAGCTCCCATAGAGGAGTAGGAACCAGTTAACATGAGTAGAACTCAGCTCCCAGAGAGGAGTAGGAGCCAGTTAACATGAGTAGAACTCAACTACCATAGAGGAGTGGGAGTCAGTTAACATGAGTAGAACTCAGCTCCCAGAGAGGAGTAGGAGCCAGTTAACATGAGTAGAACTCAGCTCCCATAGAGGAGTAGGAGCCAGTTAACATGAGTAGAACTCAACTACCATAGAGGAGTGGGAGTCAGTTAACATGAGTAGAACTCAACTCCCAGAGAGGAATGGGAGCCAGTTAACATGAGTAGAACTCAGCTCCCATAGAGGAGTGGGAGTCAGTTAACATGAGTAGAACTCAGCTCCCAGAGAGGAGTGGGAGGCAGTTAACATGAGTAGAACTCAGCTCCCAGAGAGGAGTGGGAGCCAGTTAACATGAGTAGAACTCAGCTCCCATAGAGGAGTAGGAACCAGTTAACATGAGTAGAACTCAGCTCCCAGAGAGGAGTAGGAGCCAGTTAACATGAGTAGAACTCAGCTCCCATAGAGGAGTAGGAGCCAGTTAACATGAGTAGAACTCAGCTCCCAGAGAGGAGTGGGAGTCAGTTAACATGAGTAGAACTCAGCTTCCAGAGAGGAGTGGGAGCCAGTTAACATGAGTAGAACTCAGCTCCCATAGAGGAGTAGGAACCAGTTAACATGAGTAGAACTCAGCTCCCAGAGAGGAGTAGGAGCCAGTTAACATGAGTAGAACTCAACTACCATAGAGGAGTGGGAGTCAGTTAACATGAGTAGAACTCAGCTCCCAGAGAGGAGTAGGAGCCAGTTAACATGAGTAGAACTCAGCTCCCATAGAGGAGTAGGAGGCAGTTAACATGAGTAGAACTCAGCTCCCAGAGAGGAGTGGGAGGCAGTTAACATGAGTAGAACTCAGCTCCCATAGAGGAGTGGGAGCCAGTTAACATGAGTAGAACTCAGCTCCCAGAGAGGAGTGGGAGTCAGTTAACATGAGTAGAACTCAGCTTCCAGAGAGGAGTGGGAGCCAGTTAACATGAGTAGAACTCAGCTCCCATAGAGGAGTAGGAACCAGTTAACATGAGTAGAACTCAGCTCCCAGAGAGGAGTAGGAGCCAGTTAACATGAGTAGAACTCAACTACCATAGAGGAGTGGGAGTCAGTTAACATGAGTAGAACTCAGCTCCCAGAGAGGAGTAGGAGCCAGTTAACATGAGTAGAACTCAGCTCCCATAGAGGAGTAGGAGCCAGTTAACATGAGTAGAACTCAACTACCATAGAGGAGTGGGAGTCAGTTAACATGAGTAGAACTCAACTCCCAGAGAGGAATGGGAGCCAGTTAACATGAGTAGAACTCAGCTCCCATAGAGGAGTGGGAGTCAGTTAACATGAGTAGAACTCAGCTCCCAGAGAGGAGTGGGAGGCAGTTAACATGAGTAGAACTCAGCTCCCAGAGAGGAGTGGGAGCCAGTTAACATGAGTAGAACTCAGCTCCCATAGAGGAGTAGGAACCAGTTAACATGAGTAGAACTCAGCTCCCAGAGAGGAGTAGGAGCCAGTTAACATGAGTAGAACTCAGCTCCCATAGAGGAGTAGGAGCCAGTTAACATGAGTAGAACTCAGCTCCCAGAGAGGAGTGGGAGTCAGTTAACATGAGTAGAACTCAGCTTCCAGAGAGGAGTGGGAGCCAGTTAACATGAGTAGAACTCAGCTCCCATAGAGGAGTAGGAACCAGTTAACATGAGTAGAACTCAGCTCCCAGAGAGGATTAGGAGCCAGTTAACATGAGTAGAACTCAACTACCATAGAGGAGTGGGAGTCAGTTAACATGAGTAGAACTCAGCTCCCAGAGAGGAGTAGGAGCCAGTTAACATGAGTAGAACTCAGCTCCCATAGAGGAGTAGGAGCCAGTTAACATGAGTAGAACTCAACTACCATAGAGGAGTGAGAGTCAGTTAACATGAGTAGAACTCAACTCCCAGAGAGGAATGGGAGCCAGTTAACATGAGTAGAACTCAGCTCCCAGAGAGGAGTGGGAGTCAGTCAGAGGCAATTTTAGCATGTAAATCTTGGTGGGTTAAACAAACAAAAGTGTTTGGGATGCATCCCAGCAAAGCCACAACACAACACAACACGAAACAATACATTAATTGCACAATAACGATGACAAACAGTGCCCACAAACTGTTAGGGCCTACATTAAGCTGTCCCAACAGCAGTCCCAACACCTTACCACTGCTACCCCAGGTTAGCAGCGGAGCCTTGTTTCGCAGCGAAACAGTTCATTCAGCCTCATTTACTGCCTTTAAAAAAAACATTGCTGATATGGCCGACTTGCTTAAACAAATGTGGTTTCTACTGACAGTTGAGATGTACAAACTACGGCATAAGGGGACGACAAGCGGATAAGAGGCCATCTGTAATTTCGATTAAGACATTAATGAGCGAGCTAGGACGGACGTAGTCAATGTAACTATTTGTTCAGCACTTTTGAAATGTACAGCGACAGAATTCAAAACATGGGCCGTTCTTGCAGTATTCTCCCTGAACACCAAGTCAGAACTGTAGGATAAATAAAGGGGGGATTTAAGCAGACAATGAAAGTTCTTACAATATTCTATGATTACATTTCTCTAAAACAAGTTGTAAGCTACATGTGCACAACCAAGTCAGAACAGTAGGCACAATTTAGAGGTGGAAAATAGACCAACTTATTAGGGTGAGGCACTTGGGCTACTAACAGCTTACTACACCACATAGACTTAGTATTACTTTCTTAGCTACAGTATACATATCTCCATGGTATATTACATAATTTATAAAGCAGCGTACAACACATTTTTGGACTCACCTTAGCTTTTCGCTACACTCACATTAACATCTACTAACCATGTGTAAGTGACCAATAAAATGCGATTTGATTTGATGCTGTGCTCACTTGAACAGGAAGGTGGCGCAGCGGTCCTTTGTGGGCAAATTTAGTCATCAAATTTTGTCATCAAAGTCTAGCATTCTCTGGATTTATGGTGCTTTCAAGACAACTGGGAAATCAGAAAAAAACAAGGTTGAGTCATGATGACGTCAGTGATCTTCAGGTCGGAGCTCTGGAAAGAGGTCGAAGTTCCCTACTTACAATACCGAGTTGGATGACTGTTCAAAATGTATTTTCCTCAGTCAGAACTCATTTTTTTCAGAGTTCTCAGTTGTCTTGAACTTACTGAAGTCAGATTTCCCACTCCTGAGTTAACAGCTGTTTTGAGCGCGGCAGAAATCATGCTGGATTGACAACATGGCCAATGTAGAATGTTTATCCTTTAAGCTTGGAAAAGAGACCCTTAAACCCTGACTTGGGACCACACAGCCACTCCACTAAATAGCAGGCTAGTGATTGCTTTGCAATGCTTGCAGTTAGCCACTGATTCGTTCCAAATTACCCATTGTGGAATTTGCGATTTCCAACTTGTTGTGTAATGTTTATATCCAATTGCCAATGAGCACCGATACGTTTTATCTATAATTTGTCTTCATTATTTATATTCATATAACAAGGATTAGAAAGGATTTGCCAGTAGTTTGTTGACTTCATTCATGATGATGACTGCTAGCTAAGATTTTGAAAATATGATGTTGACATGTTCAGTCCAATCAAAGCTACTGTACATATAACGTGATTTGACATAATTTTATCTGTGGCCAATGACCTTGAGCCTTCTTGGATGGGCACTTCTAATGTAACTCTATGGCAGCACCCAAGGGGCTTGAATTTTCGAGCTCTACCCTTAGATTTGGCGGTGACGTAGTGTCCCAATGAGTGACAGAGCACTGAGCCAATCACGGTGCAACTATAAAATATTACCAACCACTACGCTCCATATTTTCCACTGGCTGCACCACCACCACAGAAAGCACTGAGCTGGGCTGAAACATCTGCATTCTGGATCTGCCTTACCCAAGAAACCAAAGGAGACCATGTTTGTAAGCGGCTTTCTCAATAATTGTTTCTTTTTTTTTTTTACATTGTTTTGCAAACTGATATGTGACACGTGTTAATGCCAAAATAGCAGGCAAAACTGATATGTGACATGTGTTAATGCCAAAATAGCATGCAAAACTGATATGTGACACGTGTTAATGCCAAAATAGCATGCAAAACAGGCTACCCCCAATTAAAAAAAGTAATTTATTGTTTGTTTTTTTAGCAAAAAATGGGGGGCAAAAGAGCAAAAAAGAGACAATGTTTGTATGCGGCTTTATTAACTCAAAGATTTTTTGATTTTTTTATTACATTGTTTGTAAACTGATATGTGACACGTATTAATGCCAAAATAGCATGCAACACCGGAAACCCCCAACTCGAAAAAGTTTTTGGTTTGTGTGGTTTTTTTGCAAAACAATTGGGGCGACTGTCACGACTCCTACCGAAGGTGGCTCCCATTCCTGTTCGGGTGGCGCTCGGCGGTCGTCGTCACCGGCCTACTAGCTGCCACTGACTTTTTCCTCCCCCTCCTTTTTTGTTTATTGGGTACACCTGTTTTTAGTTAGGGTGATTAGTAGGGCTTTATTACCCAGCAGGCCCGCCTGTTGGGTGTGCGGGATTGTTTTGTGTACTGTTTGTACATACGTGTATGTCACGGTTCGTGCTAGTTGTATTTTCTGAACTTTTTGTTCCCCTTGTATGTTGGGGCATTTGATTGGAGTGGCGTCGTGTTTCACCTTTGTGGTGATTAAAAGTTACGCTACTCTGAACTCTCTGTCTCCTGCGTCTGACTCTTTCCTCCACTACACCCCGGGCATTACAGCGACCCCTGAATGACGGGTCACCACTGGAGCCAGTTAACATGAATAGCACTTAGCTGTATTGTGTCATACAGTATAGTACACACTGCAGTGTACTGTTCTTAAAGGGAACATCTGCAGTTGCTTCTTCATTTTGGGATTTCTAAATTAAGGATATGTACCCATTGACTCTTGCAGAATATAACTTCTAAATGCTTCATGAGCTTAGTTCAACTTCGTACCCTATCAGAACCCAAAATATAAGCTTGTTTTACTCCATTGTTTGTAAACAAAGTAAATGTAAACAAGCACAATATAGCCTCAAAACATGGTTAAAACTATAATTTTGACTATAAGTCCTTGCATCCATAGCTCTGTCTATAAATTTGAAAGTGGTTACATTTCTCTAGCACCATCCCTCAGCTTTTTACCGAAAAAGGGTTGGAGAATACACATTGTTATTGTTTCAACTGCTGATTGTCGCTTTAACCATGGGTCCTCCCTCCCTAGTTACTACCATGAGCATAGCATCACCTCCCATAGGCAGGCAGTACACTTACAGAATGTCTCTCTCTCTCTCTCTCTCTCTCTCTCTTTCTCATTTAATTCAATTCAATTTAAGGGCTTTATTGCATGGGAAACATATGTTTACATTTCCTAATCAAGTGAAACAGATAATTAACAAAAGTGAAATAAACAATATAAAATTAACAGTAAACATTACACTCACAAAAGTTCAAAAATAATAAAAACATTTCAAATGTCATATTATGTCTATATACAGTGTTGTAACAATGTGCAAATAGTTAAAGTGCAAAAGGGAAAATAAATAAACATAAATATGGGTTGTACTTACAGTGGTGTTTGTTCTTCACTGGTTGCCCTTTTCTTGTGGCAATAGGTCACAAATCTTGCTGCTGTGATTGCACACTGTGGAATTTCACACAATAGATATGGGAGTTTATCAAAATTGGATTTGTTTTCACATTCTTTGTGGGTCTGTGTAATCTGAGGGAAATATGTGTCTCTAATATGGTCATACATTGGGCAGGAGGTTAGGAAGTGCAGCTCAGTTTCCACCTCATTTTGTGGGCAGTGTGCACATAGCCTGTCTTCTCTTGAGAGCCATGTCTGCTTACGGCAGCCTTTCTCAATAGCAAGGCTATGCTCACTGAGTCCATAGTCAAAACTTTCCTCAAGTCTGGGTCAGTCACAGTGGTCAGGTATTCTGCCACTGTGTACACTCTGTTTAGGACCAAATAGAATTCTAGTTTGCTCAGTTTTTTTGTAAATTTGGTTGTGTATAATTGTGTTGCTGTCCTGGGGCTCTGTTTGTGTTAGTGAACAGAGCCCCAGGACCAGCTTGCTTAGACCAGCTTGCTTTTGCTGTTTGTTCTTTGTTATAGGGCCAAAAATATTGAAGAAGTGGTTTATTCATACATATCCATTTTGGATAGATAATTCTTCGTGTTGTTGTTTGTTTAGTGTTTTCCAATTCTCCAAGAAGTGGTTAGCCTTTCTGATCTACCCATCCCGGTATCGGGATAATTGTCATCAGCAACGCTGAATAGCATAGCGCCACAGTCAAATAATATTACTAAAAAATATTCATATTCATGAAATCACAAGTGCAATATTGCAAAACACAGTTTAGCCTTTTGTTAATCCACCTGTCGTCTCAGATTTTGAAATTATGCTTTACAGCGAAAGCAATACAAGCGTTTGTGTAAGTTTATCAATCGCTCAACAAAACATTAAGTACACTTAGCATCAGGTAACTTGGTCACGAAAATCAGAAAAGCAATCAAATGAATCGTTTACCTTTGATGATCTTCGGATGTTTTCACTCACGAGACTCCCAGTTAGACAACAAATGTTCCTTTTGTTCCATAAAGATTATTTTTATATCCAAATACCTCCGTTCGTTTGGCGTGTTATGCTCAGAAATCCACAGGAAAGAGCGGTCACGACAACGCAGACGAAAATTCCAAATAATATCCATAATGTCCACAGAAACATGTCAAACGTTTTTTATAATCAATCCCCAGGTTGTTTTTCAAATATCTATTCGATAATATATCAACCGGGACAGTTGGCTTTTCAATCGGACCGGGAGAAACAATGGCTGCCTTTCTCTGTTACGCAAAACTCACTCTGAGAGCCCCCACCTATCCACTTACGCAATGTGATCGTTCTCGTTCATTTTTCAAAATAAAAACCTGAAACTATGTCTAAAGACTGTTGACACCTTAGGGAAGCCATAGAAAAAGGAATCTGGTTGATATCCCTTTAAATGGATGATAGGCATGCATAAGAACAGAGAGGTTTCAAAAAAGAGGCACTTCCTGATTGGATTTTCCTCAAGTTTTCGCCTGCAATATCAGTTCTGTTAAACTCACAGACAATATTTTGACAGTTTTGGAAACTTTAGAGTGTTTTCTATCCTAATCTGACAATTATATGCATATTCTAGTTTCGGGGGCTGAGAAATAGGCAGTTTCAAATGGGTACGTTTTTTAGCCAAAAACGAAAATACTGCCACCTTAGAAAGAAAATGAGAAACCTATCCAACCAAAACATAGAGACCCAGAAAACCTAAGCCATCCGCCTTCACTATGATGAATCACTAAAACATTAGAGAAATACACTACTGAAAAAGAAGGAACAGCACATCAGAAATCAGCTCAATGAAATTGAAGAATCCATAGAATCTAATGCAACTGCTGTGTCAGGTTTCAAAAAAACTTTACGTAAAAAGCACACCATGCAATAATCTGAGTCGGCGCTCAAATATAACAACAACTCCATGTTGGAGTCAACAGAAATATGAAATTACATCATAAATATTCCCTTACCTTTGATGATCTTCATCAGAATGCAATCCCAGGAATCCTAGTTCCACAATAAATCATTGTTTTGTTCGATAATGTCCATTACTTATGTCCAAGTAGCTACTTTTGCTAGCATGTGTAGTACACGTGTCCAAACGCTCGCGCAGATGCAGGAAAACGTCGGACAAAAACTTCAAAAAGTTATGTTAAAGGTTGAATAAACTTGTCAAACTAAGTAGAGAATAGATCTTCAGGATGTTGTTATCATATATATCCAATAACGTTCCAACCGGAGAATTTCTTTGAGTATCTAGAAGTAATGGAACGCAAGGCGATATCATGTGGAATGCGTGTGACCAAGAACTGGCACTCTGCCAGACCACTGACTGAAACACCTCCCATCCGGTCCCACATCACAGTAGAGGCTTCATTCAGCGTTCTACAGACTGTTGACATCTAGTGGAAGGCGTAGGAAGTGCAAATAGATCCATATATTACAGGGATTTGAATAGGCGATTGACCAGCCTCAGAATTCTCACTTCCTGTTTGGATTTTTTCTCAGGTGTTTGCCTGCCATATGAGTTATGTTATACTCACAGACATCATTCAAACAGTTTTAGAAACTTCAGAGTGTTTTCTATCCAATAGTAATAATAATATGCATATATAAGCATCTGGGACAGAGTAGGAGGCAGTTCACTCTGGGCACGCTATTCATCCAAAAGTGAAAATGCTGCCCCCTGTCACAAAGAAGTTAACTTCTTGATGCACGGATCCCTTTAGCGGGATCATTTTCGTAAACAACCGCTGAATTGCAGAGCGCCAAATAAAAAAAATAAAAATGCAATTTTTTTTTATATTCATGAAATCACAAGTGCAATATAGCAAAACACAGCTTAGCTTGTTGTTAATCCACCTGTCGTGTCAGATTTTGAAAATATGCTTTACAGCGAAAGCAATCCAAGCGTTTGTGTGAGTTTATCGATCACTAGACAAAACATTAAGAACACCTAGCAGCAATGTATATTGGTCACGAAACCCAGAAAAGGAATAAAATGAATCGCTTACCTTTGATGATCTTCGGATGTTTGCACTCCCAGTTACACAATAAATGTTCCTTTTGTTCATTAAAGATTATTTTTATATCAAAAAACCGTTATGTTCAGTATTCCACAGCCTTAGGCAGGTCATCAAGGCTTGACGAAAATTCTAAATAGTATCCGTAAAGTTCGTAGAAACATGTCAAACATTTTTAATAATCAATCCTCAGGTTGTTTTTAACATCAATAATCAATAATATTTCAACCGGACTGTAAACTATTCAGTACTGGAGAGAAAGAAAATGTCGAGCAACCAGTGTCGAGCGCATGAACTAATGTAAGGACATCCGTCTATCCACTGACGTGTTTTGATAAATCTCGTTTTTCAGAAAAAAAGCTTGAAACTATGTCTAAAGACTGTTCACACCCTGAGGAAGCCATTGGAAAAGGAATCTGGTTGATATCCCTTTAAATGGACGAAAGGCAGGCAATTTTCAAAATAAGAGTCACTTCCGGGTTGGATTTCCTCAGGTTTTCGCCTGCAAAATCAGTCTTGTTATACTCACAGATAATATTTTGACAGTTTTGGAAACTTTAGAGTGTTTTCTATCCTACTCTGTCAATTATATGCATATTCTAGTATTTATTTTTCCAAACATTCTGCCCCCTAGCTTCATGAGGTTATTAAGGTCAGTGATAAAGTAGTCTACAGTAGCCAAGTGATGAGCTATAGGTGTAGAAGAAGCTTTTTCAATCATTCCCTTGAGTGTTGTGGCACCCTTTCCTGCTGTGCTCTCAGGTTGTTTGTGCCTGTGTGTATTATTATGTGGCTCTAATTGGTCCTCAGACAAAGGTCTGGGGCGCGTTTAGAGACTGTGTTTGGGAAAAAGTTTATTTTCTTGTATATATTTCCCATTTGAGTCCATAAGGAGTACAATCTGTGGCTTGTGTATGTCCTCAGTGGGTGTGGGGGAGGGGGGGAGGGAGGGCTATCAGGGGGGCTGACAGGGGGGTGCTCAGAAGGGGTGCCTGTATATAGCCGTATATAGCCGGTGCCTGTATATAGCCTCGCTACAGTTATAGCCTCGCTACTGTTATTTTTCGCGGCCTTTTTACTGTTGTTTTTATTTCTTTACTTACCTATTGTTACCTACCTGTTATTCCTTATAAAGTTAAATACATTGTTGTAATTCATTTTTGTTCTTGGCTTTAAAATTAGCTTCAGACTAAACATCACTCACTCACTCAGTTCCAGGTTGGATGGTGTTTTCAGTTTTCTGATGTACTTCTTTTGCTGGTCATTGGTTTGCCAGAGCATTTGCTATATAGTCCTTGGGAATAATAATTTGTGTTAGTAGGAATCCTTCCAGGTATTTTTTTGTCCAAAATCAGGTTGTAGGTTTGGACTTTTGATTTGGAGTGAAGGTTATGTTGTGGAGGGTAGTATCCTTTTTGTAAAAACATGCTGAAAAATGCAGGTGCTCATGACCTCTCTCTTGAATTAGTCTCTCTCTCTCTCTCTCTCTCTCTCTCTCTCTCTCTCTCTCTCTCTCTCTCTCTCTCTCTCTCTCTCTCTCTCTCTCTCTCTCTCTCTCTCTCTCTCTCTCTCTCTCTCTCTCTCTCTCTCTCTCTTTCTTTCTCTTTCTCTTTCTCTCTCTCTCTCTCTCTCTCTCGCCTGGTTGCTTTTAGCAGAAATTCTTTGAATGTGGGTTGAACTGAATATAGCTAGGGCTTTGGCACAAAATAAGATATGCACTATTTTAATTCAAGGTATAGACACTACTAAACATTGACCCACAAAGACCTGCAAGGTTCTATACAGTGAGATTATTATTTAATTTGTACTTTTTTTGATACTGTTACAAAATGGCAACCTTTGGTGGTGGAGATGAAGAATCAAAACTGAGGTAACTGTAGCCTGCAATGGCCATGGGTCATGAGCTGCACACACCAGTGGTCAAAATGGAAGATTGAATTTACATAACATGACCTCACACGGCTATATTTTGCAGAATGTGAAAGCAACAACTCGGACACAATTAGAATTCTCTAACAGAAAATGAGTCCTGTGAATTTAGGCTGGTTGTGTGGCATATGTTCCACGGTTCAGGGTGAGAGAGAGAGAGAGAGAGAGAGAGAGAGAGAGAGAGAGAGAGAGAGAGAGAGAGAGAGAGAGAGAGAGAAAGATAGTTGTTTTGCTTGGCACGGGGAGCGTGGGATGGAAAGAAAGTGAGCCCTTGTGTAGTCCAAACCACTTTCTACTCGTTCTACTCCTGTTGTTTACTTGGAATTTCCTAATGACTTCACACTTTCCGTCTCATGGTCTGATCCGTCTCTCCTCAGTTCCTCGCCTCTTCTCAACTCTCTCCTCAGTTCCTCTCCTCATCTCAACTGTAGCTCTAACTCCCGTGTTTCTCATTTGGTAGGGCATGGCGCTTGCAACGCCAGGGTTGTGGGTTTGATTCCCATGGGGGAACAGGAGCAAAATGTATGCACTCACCCTGGATAACAGCGTCTGCTGACTGACAAAAGTATAACCCTAAACTACTCTCTCTTCAATTCGCGGAAGCTAGCTGTGGCCTTTAGTGTGTGGGGAGAGGATGAACAACCTCACTTGAAATCGGCATGCTTCATTCAATACCGCTGAACATTAAGGATGAAAAGCTTTCCATTTTACCAAGACGTATTGATACTTTTCCTTTTCAAATATACATGATTCATATGGTCTGTATATGACATCAGCAATCAAATCCCTGGGGAATACGGACGTTTTCCTCTAGCACACAGTTTCACCCATTCTGAGTTGACCTCTCTGTCTCCATCACAGCAGGGTGTTTTTCAAAGACAGTTATGCCTCTGCAATTATCCTTGCACTAACCCCTTTAACCGTTGCAATGGGGAAATGTGGAAATATTGGATTTTCTTAAATGCATATATTGAGTGGTTCTGAAATACGCTTTTTTTCTAAATACTATCCTGTGCTATCACAGACCCTGTGCTATTTCAGACCCGGTGCTAACGCAGACCCTGTGCTATTTCAGACCCAGTGCTAACGCAGACCCTGTGCTATCTCAGACCCTGTGCTATCTCAGACCCAGTGCTAGCGCAGACCCTGTGCTATTTCAGACCCAGTGCTAATGCAGAACCTGTGCTATTTCAGACCCAGTGCTAACGCAGACCCTGTGCTATTTCAGACCCAGTGCTAACGCAGACCCTGTGCTATTTCAGACCCGGTGCTAACGCAGACCCTGTGCTATTTCAGACTCGGTGCTAACGCAGACCCTGTGCTATTTCAGACCCAGTGCTAACGCAGACCCTGTGCTATTTCAGACCCTGTGCTATTTCAGACCCAGTGCTAACGCAGACCCTGTGCTATTTCAGACCCTGTGCTATTTCAGACCCGGTGCTAATGCAGACCCTGTGCTATCTCAGACCCGGTGCTAACGCAGACCCTGTGCTATTTCAGACCCGGTCCTAACGCAGACCTATGCTATTTCAGACCCGGTGCTAACGCAGACCCTGTGCTATTTCAGACCCAGTGCTAACGCAGACCCTGTGCTATTTCAGACCCGGTGCTAACGCAGACCCTGTGCTATTTCAGACCCGGTGCTAACGCAGACCCTGTGCTATCTCAGACCCGGTGCTAACGCAGACCCTGTGCTATTTCAGAACCGGTGCTAACGCAGACCTATGCTATTTCAGACCCGGTGCTAACGCAGACCCTGTGCTATTTCAGACCCAGTGCTAACGCAGACCCTGTGCTATCTCAGACCCAGTGCTAACGCAGACCCTGTGCTATCTCAGACCCAGTGCTAACGCAGACCTATGCTATTTCAGACCCGGTGCTAACGCAGACCCTGTGCTATTTCAGACCCAGTGCTAACGCAGACCCTGTGCTATCTCAGACCCAGTGCTAACGCAGACCCTGTGCTATCTCAGACCCAGTGCTAACGCAGACCCTGTGCTATTTCAGACCCAGTGCTAACGCAGACCCTGTGCTATCTCAGACCCAGTGCTAACGCAGACCTATGCTATTTCAGACCCGGTGCTAACGCAGACCCTGTGCTATTTCAGACCCAGTGCTAACGCAGACCCTGTGCTATCTCAGACCCAGTGCTAACGCAGACCCTGTGCTATCTCAGACCCAGTGCTAACGCAGACCCTGTGCTATTTCAGACCCAGTGCTAACGCAGACCCTGTGCTATTTCAGACCCAGTGCTAACGCAGACCCTGTGCTATTTCAGACCCAGTGCTAACGCAGACCCTGTGCTATCTCAGACCCAGTGCTAACGCAGACCCTGTGCTATCTCAGACCCAGTGCTAACGCAGACCCTGTGCTATTTCAGACCCAGTGCTAACGCAGACCCTGTGCTATCTCAGACCCAGTGCTAACGCAGACCCTGTGCTATCTCAGACCCAGTGCTAACGCAGACCCTGTGCTATTTCAGACCCAGTGCTAACGCAGACCCTGTGCTATTTCAGACCCAGTGCTAACGCAGACCCTGTGCTATTTCAGATGCGGTGCTAACGCAGACCCTGTGCTATTTCAGACCCAGTGCTAACGCAGACCCTGTGCTATTTCAGACCCGGTGGTAACGCATACCCTGTGCTATTTCAGACCCAGTGCTAACGCAGACCCTGTGCTATCTCAGACCCGGTGCTAACGCAGACCCTGTGCTATTTCAGATGCGGTGCTAACGCAGACCCTGTGCTATCTCAGACCCAGTGCTAACGCAGACCCTGTGCTATTTCAGACCCAGTGCTAACGCAGACCCTGTGCTATTTCAGACCCAGTGCTAACGCAGACCCTGTGCTATCTCAGACCCAGTGCTAACGCAGACCCTGTGCTATTTCAGACCCAGTGCTAACGCAGACCCTGTGCTATTTCAGACCCAGTGCTAACGCAGACCCTGTGCTATTTCCAATGCGGTGCTAACGCAGACCCTGTGCTATTTCAGACCCAGTGCTAACGCAGACCCTGTGCTATTTCAGACCCAGTGCTAACGCAGACCCTGTGCTATTTCAGATGCGGTGCTAACGCAGACCCTGTGCTATTTCAGACCCGGTGCTAACGCAGACCCTGTGCTATTTCAGACCCAGTGCTAACGCAGACCCTGTGCTATTTCAGACCCAGTGCTAACGCAGACCCTGTGCTATTTCAGATGCGGTGCTAACGCAGACCCTGTGCTATTTCAGACCCAGTGCTAACGCAGACCCTGTGCTATTTCAGACCCAGTGCTAACGCAGACCCTGTGCTATTTCAGACCCAGT
This sequence comes from Salvelinus alpinus, assembly GCF_045679555.1. Lineage (NCBI taxonomy): Eukaryota > Metazoa > Chordata > Actinopteri > Salmoniformes > Salmonidae > Salvelinus > Salvelinus alpinus. The sequence goes on along the minus strand of NC_092111.1, from coordinate 36,381,395 downwards.
GCTAACGCAGACCCTGTGCTATTTCAGACCCAGTGCTGACGCAGACCCTGTGCTATCTCAGACCCAGTGCTAACGCAGACCCTGTGCTATTTCAGACCCAGTGCTAACGCAGACCCTGTGCTATTTCAGACCCAGTGCTAACGCAGACCCTGTGCTATTTCAGACCCAGTGCTAACGCAGACCCTGTGCTATCTCAGACCCAGTGCTAACGCAGACCCTGTGCTATTTCAGACCCAGTGCTAACGCAGACCCTGTGCTATTTCAGACCCAGTGCTAATGCAGACCCTGTGCTATCTCAGACCCAGTGCTAACGCAGACCCTGTGCTATTTCAGACCCAGTGCTAACGCAGACCCTGTGCTATTTCAGACCCGGTGCTAACGCAGACCCTGTGCTATTTCAGACCCGGTGCTAACGCAGACCCTGTGCTATTTCAGACCCGGTGCTAACGCAGACCCTGTGCTATTTCAGATGCGGTGCTAACGCAGACCCTGTGCTATTTCAGACCCTGTGCTATCTCAGACCCCGTGCTATTTCAGACCCGGTGCTAACGCAGACCCTGTGCTATTTCAGACCCGGTGCTAACGCAGACCCTGTGCTATTTCAGATGCGGTGCTAACGCAGACCCTGTGCTATTTCAGACCCTGTGCTATCTCAGACCCTGTGCTATTTCAGACCCTGTGCTATCTCAGACCCCGTGCTATTTCAGACCCGGTGCTAACACAGAACCTGTGCTATCTCAGGTTTGTGAAGCTAAGTCTGCTATATGTGATTTGCCGTAAATGAGGAAACGTGACTGTCACTGGTAAGAACGTAATATTTTAGCCAACATGTTTAAAGTGAACAGTCACATACATGTCCCAAAGTTGTCATGTTCGGTTGCTGGAAGTAGAAATGTATTTTTAGTAGCTGTGCTGTGTACTGGCAGAGCTGTGTTCATTTCATCATCATGTTGCTTGTATTCTAGTCTATGCGCGTGTGGACAAACTTGACTGCCTCTAGCTGTGTTTGTTTTTTCAGCGAGACTACAATGTAGAGAGAGAGAACCAAATGTCAAAACGTTACACTGACATCCAGAAATACATTTAAGGTTAAAGTTGACCTCCAGCTCACTTTTATTCTCGTTAAGATCAATCAGTTTTATCGCAAGACTGTAATTCAAGGCTATCAAAATATTTTGCCTTCCCTTTTTTTATGTATATTTATGTGGAATCCTCATTGGGATCATTGTCATGGTCATGGTCTGTGTGCATTTGCAGCTGCTCTCCATCATGGTCAGCTGCCCATGATGGTGGGCAGCTGCAAATGCACATAGATTCATTAACTTAATGACAGTTTTTCAGAGTCTTTGAAACGCAATGACAGTTCTCTAGTCTTTGGAAACTTAATGACAGTTCTCTAGTCTTTGGAAACTTAATGACAGTTCTCTAGTCTTTGGAATTGCCACTTATGTCCCTCTTAATCCACAGAGTCTGCTGATTGGCTATTCGATGAGTTAAAGTTTTGGGGAATACATCTTTAACTATGCTTGCGAGTTGCTTGACCGTTTATAGCTGGATGGCGAGAGGTTGAATAATATCTTTGGACTTGGTGTTAAAGCTGTAATGGCTGTTGGAATGAGAGGATCAAGGTGCAGCGTGGTACGTGTCCATATTTATTAAATGAACACTGAAATAACAAAAATAACAAAGAATAACGACCGAAACAGTTCTGGCTGGTACAGACACACAACAGGAAACAACAACCTACCTAAGGTAGGCTACCTAAGTATGGTTCTCAATCAGACACAACGATAGACAGCGGCCTCTGATTGAGAACCACACTCGGCCAAACACATAGAAATATAAAACATAGAACAAAAACATAGAATGCCCACCCCAACTCACGCCCTGACCAAACCAAAAATAGAGACATAACAAAGGAACTAAGGTCAGGGCATGACTGGCTGCTCCGGACAGGAGGGAGACTCTGGCTGCTCCAGACTAGAGAGCGTCGCTGGAGGCTCCCGACTTGAGGGCGTCGCTGGAGGTTCCGGACTAGAGGGCGACGCTGGAGGCCTCATGCCATAACTCCTCACTGGAGGCTTCGTGCCATGGATCCACACTGGAGGCTTCGTGCCATGTATCATGACTGGAGGCTTCGTGCCATGGATCATCACTGGAGGCTTCGTGCCATGGATCATCACAGGAGGCTTCGTGCCATGGATCACCACTGGAGGCTTCGTGCCATGGATCATCACTGGAGGCTTCTTGCCATGGATCATCACTGGAGGCTTCGTGCCATGGATCATCACTGGAGGCTTCGTGCCATGGATCATCACTGGAGTGGATAGACACACAGGAGGCCTGGCTCTGGGAGAAGGCACAGGACTCACCAGGCTGGGGAGACATGCAGGAGGGTTAGGGCTTAGCACAGGTACAGGACTCACCAGGCTGGGGAGACATGCAGGAGGCCTTGTCCTTGGCCGAGGCACCGGATGCACTGGGCCGTGGAGGCGCACTGGAGGTCTCGAGCAACGAGCCTGCACAACCTGTCCTGGCTGGATGGTGACTTTGGCCCTGCACGTGCGGGGCGCAGGCACAGGACGCACTGGGCTGTGCAGACGCACTGAAGACACAGTGCACAGAGCCAGCGCGGGATATCCTGGGCCGTAGAGATGTACTGGAGGTCTGGATAGCAGGGCTGGCACAAGCCCTCCTGGCTCGATGCCCACTCTAGCCCGGCCGATGCGAGGAGCTGCGATGTAGAGCACCGGGCTATGAACATGTACTGGAGACACCGTGCGCTCCAACGCATAACACGGTGCCTGACCATTACGACGCTTCAACCGGTAAGCACGGGGAGTTGGCTCAGGTCTCCTTCCTGACTCCGCCAATCTCCCCATGTGCCCCCTCCCAAAAACATTCTCGGTCTTCCTTGCCAGCCGTGTTCCCTCGTACAGCTGGTTCCCTTCTCCTGCTGCCTCCGCTCTCCTGGCTGCCTCCACCTGTTCCCATGGGAGGCGATCCCTTCCAGCCAGGATCTCCTCCCATGTGTAGGATCCCTTCCCGTCCAGAATGTCCTCCCATGTCCATTCCTCCTTTTTTCCACGCTGCTTGGTCCGTTGGTGGTGGGTTTTCTGTAACGGCTGTTGGAATGAGAGGACCAAGGTGCAGCGTGGTACGTGTCCATATTTATTAAATGAACACTGAAATAACAAAAATAACAAAGAATAACGACCGAAACAGTTCTGGTTGGTGCAGACACACAACAGGAAACAACAACCCACAAAACACAGGTGGGATGAGGCTACCTAAGTATGGTTCTCAATCAGAGACAACGATAGACAGCTGCCTCCGATTGAGAACCACACTCGGCCAAACACATAGAAATATAAAACATAGAACAAAAACATAGAATGCCCACCCCAACTCACGCCCTGACCAAACCAAAAATAGAGACATAACAAAGGAACTAAGGTCAGGGCGTGACAGAAGCATTGAAAGGAAAAGCATGTTGCAGGTTTTATCCCAGAACCTCCTGATATTCATGAACAGACATCGTACTAGAACTTGGAGATAAAGCAACACCTAAACTTAAGCTTGATAAATCATAAAATAACTTGGTTGGAGTTGGTCTTTTAAGCCCTGATGATTATCACCTGAGTGCTTTGAATAGTTTGGTTAAAAAAAAACACAAACAGACATTGTTTGGTTTGTTTGATGCTTTTTGACGTTTGTTTCTGCATTAATCTAGGCCCTAGAACGCAGCGTTTGTTATGCAGTGACACATTTGGACCACTGTCCAAATTGATATATATGCTTACACCTATAGGCCTACAACACACTCTGAAAAGATCACTCTCAACCACCATCATTAGTTTGTCTTGTGAGCTATAATACAATAGGCCTGTGATGTTGAGTCCCAGAATGGTCCATCTGAAAAGGCACTACCCTACTACCCACAGATAAAATCCAATCATGGTGTTTGTGGTTGGAAAGTTTCATGGCTGAAAAACGAGTTTGGCTAGAGAAGATAAAGAACGTAGCTGTGGTGGTTAGATCTCTTGAGCAAGAGGGAACGCAAAATCAAGATGTATGACTGCTCTTAAGACAAAACGGAGCTCGCAATCCATCTGTCTTGTCACTATGGAGCATTAGATTACATGTATTACGTCACAAGAGTACTTTAAAGATCATGTAACCATTTTGTCTTGGGCTGTTACTGCAGAACTTTGAAAGACATTGAAGAACCCATCTAGACTACATACCCTCTGCTCGCCTGATGTCAGGCTAAGATTATTTACACACATAAACCCCATGAAATCCAGTCTTCACTGCTGATCGATGAGACCAACACCCTACCAGGCGAGCTTAGTCTGAATCACTGGGTGGCTACTGGTACTGCCGTCTCTGACGAAGGGAGACCTAACAGTGAAATTCTACATAAAACATCCATATCAGACTGAGTGGGGAGAGCTCCCTGTGGCTATGATGTGAGGGCCTATTTGAAATGTCTCCCTGTTCCTATGGGGCACCTCTTTTGTCCAAAGCGTGCGCTTCAACTGGGAGTGCAGTATCCTTTTCAACGGTAGACCTAACAGGAAAATTATAAGTCAAGCTTTCATATCAGACTAGATGGAGAGAGCTCCCTGTGGCTAAGTCTTCTGACTGCATGTCCCTTCTGATTACATGTCCCTGCTGACTACATGTCTGACTACATGTCTCTTCTGATTACATGTTTCTGCTGACTTTATTTCTCAACCGACTACATGCAGAGGTGAGAAATATAGGTGGGACATGCCGACTACATGTCCCACCTCCCCCTACCTCTAGGGTAGGAGGTGGTGGGGAGGAAGGGTAGGGGGAGGTGGATGTGGTTGGGAGGGTAGGAGGTGGTGGGGAGGAAGGGTAGGGGGAGGTGGTGGGGAGGTGCTCAGGACAGATTGTCTTTGATAGATGTTAAAGCAGTCAAAAAATGTGTCGCTTCATCAGCATCAGATTATTCTGTAATCCACAAATGTATTTTCCAGCTAAATGCTGTCATCTGATATTTCTGGAACATATCTCTTCACGTAAACATCCCTCTCTGCGTGCTTCCCATCTTCTGGTATTACTCTCAATCCGAGACCAGGCCCATTTTCTGTTTCATTCTTTACATACATGAATGTAGATTAGAGCCATTTGTTATAAGTATTCTTCTACTCTGCATTATGTTAAGGATCACATTTCATAGCTTCATCTCAACAGTAAAAATAATACCTTAGTGCAGTTGGTGTAGTTAAACTGGATACCTGGTGTAGTTAAACTGGATACCTGGTGTAGTTAAACTGGATACCTGGTGTAGTTAAACTGGATACCTGGTGTAGTGCAATTTACCTGGAGGGGGTTGGGGCAATGCACTGTCATGCCATCCATACATAAGGAGTTATTCACACTGTGTGAACCATTCATGGCTTCATCTGTGATCTCGGTCAGTATAATGCTGCATCACATACATGATGAGAAGTTTACAAGATTCAAAGTGACAACATTATTGAGGAAAACACCGTAAGGTTCAAAATCCTCCCAGAGTGAATAGAATCACTTTTTATTTTATTTTATTTAGTGTCATGAGTATGAAGTTTATTCTGTTGCACTTCATTCACACTCTGAACACATGCTATGAAAGATGCCGTGAACAACCCGCCGTCGTCGTCGACAACAGCAACCACAACAAAGCATGCCTCTGTAACGTTGTTATTTTCTTGATCTGAGGTAATCAGCAGGATTATAGTGATTTGAATGAAGACTCTGTTCAAGCAGTCCAGCCAGTGACCGATGGCTACTATCAACTCTGTTGTGACTGACCTAAACGATGTAGTGGTCAGCTCTGTCGCCTGGGGATGGAAAGTTGTGGGTTGGAGCCTCGGTTTGAGTCAACACTGTTCTAAATCCCCCCAAAAAGGGGACACATCGGTCAGCCAGACAGACCACAGAGATATCCGGCAGCCCTGGGGTTCCCTTGCCTTCTCATGAAGCTTTCCCTCCACAAACACAATGGAGGTTGGAAGAAGGCGTGGCACGAGGAACACTGTAAAAGACATTAGCTGGGAATAGCAAGCGGTGGTGGTCTGCTTTGTGCAGAGCATTCAAAGGGCGGCTTTTGTGAGCAAATATATACTTTTTTTTGTGTTGTTGCTGCTTTTGTTCCCTTTTCATGCGTGTGTGGACAACCCCATCACCCCCCTCATTCTTTCCTTTGTAAGAATGTTTTGAAACTTTGAACTGTTTGATGAGGTTACCCTCTCCTCTCCTCCCTCCCCGCACTCTGTTTGATTAACCTTGTTAACATTTACAGAGAAACCCTGAGGATCTGGTTCATGGGGAGGCCTCTCCTCTTCCTCTCCTCTCCTTTACTCTACTCTTCCTCTCCTCTCCTCTTCCTCTCCTATCCTCTACTGCTCTCCTCTTCCTCTCCTCTCCTCTCCTGCTCTCCTCTGCCTCTCCTCTTCCTCTACTCTACTCCTCTCCTCTTCTCTCCTCTCCCTCTCCTCTTCCTCTCCTCTTCCTCTCCTCTTCCTCTACTCTACTCCTCTCCTATCCTCTACTGCTCTCCTCTTCCTCTCTTCTCCTCTACTGCTCTCCTCTTCCTTTCCTCTTCCTCTCCTCTACTCTACTGCTCTCCTCTTCCTCTCCTCTTCCTCTACTCTACTCTACTCCTCTCCTCTTCCTCTTCCTCTTCCTCTCCTCTACTCCTCTCCTCTTCCTCTACTCTTCCTCTCCTCTCCTCTTCTGCTCTCCTCTTCCTCTCCTCTCCTCTTCCTCTCCTCTCCTCTACTGCTCTCCTCTTCCTCTCCTCTCCTCTTCCTCTCCTCTACGCCTCTCCTCTACTCTCCTCCACTCTACTCTACTCTTCCTCACCTCTCCTCTTCCTCTTCCTCTACTCCTCTCCTCTCCTCTCCTCTCCTCTCCTCTCCTCTCCTCTCCTCTCCTCCTCTTCCTCTCCTCTCCTCTCCTCTCCTCTCCTCTCCTCCTCTTCCTCTCCTCTCCTCTCCTCTCCTCTCCTCTACTCTCCTCCACTCTACTCTACTCTTCCTCACCTCTCCCTCTTCCTCTTCCTCTACTCCTCTCCTCTCCTCTCCTCTCCTCTCCTCTCCTCTCCTCTCCTCTCCTCTCCTCTCCTCCTCTTCCTCTCCTCTCCTCTCCTCTCCTCTCCTCTACTCTCCTCCACTCTACTCTACTCTTCCTCACCTCTCCTCTTCCTCTTCCTCTACTCCTCTCCTCTCCTCTCCTCTCCTCTCCTCTCCTCTCCTCTCCTCCTCTTCCTCTTCCTCTTCCTCTTCCTCTCCTCTCCTCTCCTCTCCTCTTTCCTCCTCTCCTCTACTCTGTCGTCTCGTCTCCTCTCCTCTCCTTCCTCCTCTCCTCTCTCCTCCTCTCCTCTCCTCTGCCATTTTGTCTCCTATCCTCTCCTCTTCCTCTCCTCTTCCTTTTCTCTTCCTCTCCTTTCCTTTTCACCTCTCTCCTCTCCTCTCATCTCCTCTATCCTCCTCTCCTCTACTCTGTCGTCTCCTCTCCTCTCCTCTTACTATCCTGTCCTCTTCCTCTCCTCTTCCTCTCCTTTCCACCTCTCTCCTCTCCTCTTCCTCTCCTCTTCCTCTTCTTTCCTTTTCTCCTCCTATCCTATCCTTTACACTGTTGTGTTGTTTCCTCTTCTCTTCTTTCTCATCTCTTCTCCTCTCCTCTCCTCTCCTCTCCTCTCCTGCTCTCCTCGTCCTCTCTTCTCTTCCCTTCTAATTTGTGGACGGGACCATTTCCAGTCCTAGGCCCTGACTTGCATTTGTCAGAGAGGCTAGTGTTACTCTTATTGTTACTTTTTAGCACAGCTCTTAAACTATAAGCCCATTTTTAAAGGCTGGTGTCTGCAGTAACACTCTGCAACTCACCACTGACCCTGCTCCCTCAGGGTGAGGGGCTCAGGGAGCAGGATGAGTGGCTAAGGGAGCAAGGTTAGGGGCTCAGGGAGCAGGGTGAGGGGCTCAGGGAGCAGGGTGAGGGGCTCAGGGAGAAAGGTGAGGGGCTCAGGGAGCAAGGTGAGGGGCTCAGTAAGCAAGGTGAGGGGCTCAGGGAACAGGGTGAGGGGAGCAGGGTGAGGGGTGAGGGGTGAGGGGAGCAGGGTGAGGGGCTCAGGCAGCAGGGTGAGGGGCTCAGGGAGCAAGGTGAGGGGCTCAGGGAGCAGGGTGAGGGGCTCAGGCAGCAGGGTGAGGGGCTCGGGGAGCAGGGTTAGGGCCTAAGGGAGCAGGGAGCAAGGTGAGGGGCTCAGGGAGCAAGGTGAGGAGCTCAGGGAGCAGGGTGAGGGGCTCAGGGAGCAAGGTGAGGGGCTCAGGGAGCAGGGTGAGGGGCTCGGGGAGCAGGGTTAGGGCCTAAGGGAGCAGGGAGCAAGGTGAGGGGCTCAGGGAGCAAGGTGAGGAGCTCAGGGAGCAGGGAGCAAGGTGAGGGGCTCAGGGAGCAGGGTGAGGGGTTCAGGGAGAAGGGTGAGGAGCTCAGGGAGCAGGGAGCAGGGTGAGGGGCTCAGGGAGCAGGGTGAGGGGTTCAGGGAGAAGGGTGAGGGGCTCAGGGAGCAAGGTGAGGAGCTCAGGGAGCAGGGAGCAAGGTGAGGGGCTCAGGGAGCAGGGTGAGGGGTTCAGGGAGCAGGGTGAGGGGTGAGGGGCTCAGGGTACAGGGAGCAAGGTGAGGGGCTCAGGGAGCAAGGTGAGGAGCTCAGGGAGCAGGGAGCAAGGTGAGGGGCTCAGGGAGCAAGGTGAGGGGCTCAGAGAGAAGGGTGAAGGGCTCAGGGAGCAAGGTGAGGGGCTCAGGGAGCAGGGTGAGGGGCTCAGGGAGCAGGGTGAGGGGCTCAGGGAGCAAGGTGAGGGGCTCAGGGAGCAAGGTGAGGGGCTCAGGGAGCAGGGTGAGGGGTGAGGGGAGCAGGGTGAGGGGTGAGGGGTGAGGGGTGAGGGGAGCAGGGTGAGGGGCTCAGAAAGCAGGGTGAGGGGCTCAGTAAGCAAGGTGAGGGGCTCAGGGAACAGGGTGAGGGGAGCAGGGTGAGCGGTGAGGGGCTCAGGGAGCAGGGTGAGGGGCTCAGGCTGCAGGGTGAGGGGCTCAGGGAGCAAGGTGAGGGGCTCAGGGAGCAGGGTGAGGGGCTCAGGGAGCAGGGTGAGGGGCTCAGGGAGCAGGGTGAGGGGGGATCAGGGAGCAAGGTGAGGGGTGAGGGGAGCAAGGTGAGGGGCTCAGGGAGCAGGGTGAGGGGCTCAGGGAGCAGGGTGAGGGGCTCAGGGAGCAGGGTGAGGGGTGAGGGGATCAGGGAGCAGGGTGAGGGGCTCAGGGAGCAAGGTGAGGGGTGAGGGGAGCAGGGTGAGGGGCTCAGGGAGCAAGGTGAGGGGCTCAGGGAGCAGGGTGAGGGGCTCAGGGAGCAAGGTGAGGGGCTCAGGGAGCAGGGTGAGGGGCTCAGGGAGCAGGGTGAGGGGCTCAGGGAGCAGGGTGAGGGGCTCAGGGAGCAAGGTGAGGGGCTCAGGGAGCAGGGTGAGGGGCTCAGGGAGCAGGGTGATGGGTGAGGGGAGCAGTATAGTTTTTTTCAGATTATTGATGAGAAGTAAAAGTAAAAGTTGTCAAAAATATAAAAAGTCAAGTAAAGTACAGATACCCCAAAAAACTACTTAGGTACTACTTTCAAGTATTTTTACTTAAGTACTTTACACCACTGTCTACACACAATACAACATAATGTGCCAGCTTTCCTCCAAACGTGACACATTATTTATTTTTTATTGTAATTTTTTTAAAGGGGTGGATCAGCTTAATATTGCGGAAATAATGTTGCTTCCAATGTAATTGTCGTTTCTTTGCTATCGTTAAATTGAAGACTTATAGTTTTTATCATAGATTCCTGTAATTAGGGATTACGCGATCACTTGAGTAATACAGTTTTTCTCAGTCGCTTTGGTGCATTTTTCACATCATCCCTAACATGTGCAAAATAATAAGTGCATTTCTCAGAACAATTTGTACAAACTGCAATATACAATAGATATGTTTCTAAAGCTAGTCAGTCACTGAAAATCCTTAGTACATCTCTCAAAAGTAAATATTCATGCCAATGATCATGTCAGTGTCATCAGAATGATAAGTCATTGAGTCATTGTTCACGAACAAGGTCGTCAAAATGTTTAGGCATGTTGTCAATGTAACTGTGTACTTTGACAGTATTACCTGATGTAAACTTAGGCTACAGTTTGGATGACAGTTACTGTATTGAAAATGCACAAGGCTGCACTTCTATGGCATCTATCAATTTCAACAGTACTATTTACATATGACTGTATGTGGGTTATTGATTGAAAGAGACTGGACAACCCAAGGGGCACAAAGGGAAAAAAACGAAATTAGAAAGAAACACAGGAAACCACCCCTAAGGCACAACTTTGCCCGCAGCACTGTTGTGCTGTCTCTACACATCCAGACGTTCCTGTCTGTCGGCCCACATATTCTCATCCACATCACACCGGATATTTTCCCTTCCAATGCAACGTGGAAAGAATCTTTTGGAATGCCTTATCCATCCTCTGCAGGTGTCTACTGTGATGTCCTCACATGCTGCATCCATTGCAGCCAGCAGGGTCATCTGTGTGTGTGGCTGACGATCGTACACCTTCCACCTCCATGCTGAAAACATAACTCCTCAATTGGGTTAAGGAATGGTGAATAAGGTGGGAATAATTCTATGAGCATCCTCGGGTGGGTCACAAACCATTGCCTTATGATGTTTGATCGATGGAAACTCACATTATCACAAATGACCACATACTTTGGCAAATCCTCTCTAAACAGACCCCTCTCATCATCAGGGATGAGAGCCCTGTAGAGAGTCTCTAAAAAGTTGAGTAGATGCTGGGTGTTGTATGGCCCTATAAGGGGGATATGGGTTAGGACACCATGCTCCGAAATAGCAGCACACATGCTGATATTTCCTCCCCGTTGGCCTGGCAAATCCACAGTAGCTCTGTGACCGATGATATTCCGACCCCGCCTTCTGCATTTGGTCAGGTTGAAGCCAGCCTCATCCACGTATACAAAGTTGTGAGAGGGTTCACTTGATTCCAACTCCATTATACTCTATATCCCAGAACACACAGTTTAATTTGTTTTGGTAAGGAAGAGTGACATAAAATTTACATATATTGCATGTTCCTTCCACAGCAATGGAAATGTGTGCAGTTTATGCTTACTGTACTATGTATCACTATAAAATGTTGCTGTAAAGTAGTTACATAGATATATGTTTTACCTGTACATACTGGTACCGTAGCTCCTTAACTCTGTCCTCATTCCTTTGGAATGGTACACGGTACAGCTGTTTCATACTCGTCTGGTTTCTATGCAGCACCCTGTCGATGGTTGAGATGCTAACCGTATGGATGTTTTCAAAGACATCGTTGTCTTCTATAATGGTCCTTTGTATTTCCCTGAGTCTCATGGCATTGTTTGCTCGGACCATGGTGCAAATAGCCTCCTCCTGTTGAGGTGTGAAAAGGCGTCCTCTGCCACCGGTTTGAGGTAATCTTGCAGTCCTATGTGGGGAAAAATGCAGTGATGCATCGCACACTTTCACATAGACAAAAACTATGCAAACACACATTTTACTGTAAAACATACAGGTGGGTGCATGTAAGGTGCAGTATGTATCTGTATAGAGTATATTTCTGTATGCTGTGAAATACAAGTGGACTACTGTAATATGAAGCATTGTAGGAAGTATACAGTATACTGCTTATATACAGTAACAGTGCATTGGTGGACATACCTGTTCTCTCTTCGAAACGTTTGAACTATTGAGGACACGGTTGATCTCCCAATATTCGGCTGCACCCTTCGACCCGCCTCAGCCATTGTAAGGCCATGATTGACAACATGGTCTACAATAGTGGCCCTTATGTCATCAGATATGCGCCTATGTCCTCTTCTGCCTCTTCCTCTGTTTTGCCTTCCACCACGCATCCTTGCTCCTCTTCTTCCTCCTCTTGGCTGTTGACCCTGTTCGTTTCCTGGTCCATCCATTATTGGAAAATTGCAACTCTGTGTTGTGGTCTGTCTATATATGCTTGCCAATTGATTCTTCATGAGATGCACCTTTGAGCAATTTAGACAACTGGTTGATTGTTGGTTGAACTAACACTTTACATTCCTTCATGAGTGAGGGTCAATTTCACCTGCACGATTCATCAACTCACGTTTTTGTAGAAAAGGTCTAATAGAAATGTGTAAAACTATGCTTGACAGTTTATGACAAATAGTTCAACAATTTTGCATGTAATGGCTTATGCAAGGAACTAATGCATAGATGTTTTGAGGGGTAAGACTATTCAACAGAGAACCATCTACTATAGTTTGATCAACATGACATGAGCAATTGATAATGTGGAAAAAAGCTGACACTTGTACATTATCAATTGCAATTTGTTCAAAGGAATAAGAAATTGCTTTAATGATGTGCACAAGTGACTAGATGATTTGGAATTTGTACAAGTAGTATCAAGAATTGCACTTTTGATCTAAGAAATGCACCAAAGCGACTGAGAAAAACTGTAACGTAATTAATTAACTATGAATTCGAGGGCACCAGGGAAAGTTATTAGATTACAAAGTTATAATTTCCCAATATAACCTTTCAGATATTTTCATATCTGATCAATAGTCTTCTAATTAATGATTTACTGAGTCTACTTCATAGCTATGTTACGACGGAAGTACTATAAGTATTGGACCAGTCGTACGTGGTGTGATCATGGTTAATGATTCTAATAATTTTCCTCCTGAATGAAGGATTCTATTTATTAGTGGCATGTGTGTTAACCATTGGAAGAGTGCACTGGAGATTCCCTTCCCTGTGTTGCACTCTGAGTGACTCCTATGTCGCTATTGTCAAGGGTAATTTGATTGGTTAGGTCTCTAACCTCCTTACTGATTGTAGCTAGACTGACTGTTGCTGGTATTGGTACTGGTGCTCAAAGGGGCCAGTTATCCTACCGATTTATTTTGAAATATTATACTACCGGAACACATGATTGAAGCATTTTACTAGTTGTATTGTAGTTGAACCTACACATGGCAAGGAATGATTATTGTTGCCATTTGTTTTGGAGGTGGACAAGTCCACTGGACTTCCTTTACGACCAGTGCGGTACACCTCAGTACTATTTTTAGATGTGCTCTAAGATAATCCCCGTCTAGGGGCCTGTCTGCTCCTCAATGTTCTCATAGGGGAGTTTACAACTAGATTTGGTTTATGCTCTGGCGGCCTCGTACGGTGTTGTCCGTAGTCTTGACCCCCCCACCGGCCTCGATGAGGCTCATCATGGGTCTGGGCTACTATTCCCCCCCTTTGTGTCTCGGGACCCCCCCACCAGCGGGTGGTGTTGGTGTCCGAGGCGCAAATGAAAAGATCGGACCCGATGTACGAGTTGTCAGCGGCCGCGTTGTTATGAGAATGGCTGTAACCTTTCAACCAAATCTCCTGGTGTTTATGCTTCAAAACGCTCAGTGGCTGTCGAGGCATGTCAGTCCCCACCGCGTGTGGCAACCTCTTCAGTACCTGCGAACTGAGACGAGGATATCGGTCTGTGATTTCGCAAAGTGTTTCACCAGTGGGAATCATCGGGTCAGTTGCTGGACTGACGCCATTAGTGTCATTGTAAGGGTTGACAGTCCCCAACAAAGCGGAAGGTGTATCATCGGAAGCAGAGTATACTCTGCGCATCGATGTTTTTCTTGCTGAGACGGCCGCAGTGCTTGCGGAAATGTCTGAAGGGCAAGAGGAGTTCATCTCAACTACCGTATTGCACGACTGCACGGAGGAGGGAAGTTGCTTATTAACAGAGACAGCTGGCTCGAAATCATGAACAGAATGGTCAATCAGGTTGGCTGATGGAATGTGTCGAGATATTGTAATATCTCCTTGGATCGGATTCTGCACCAAGAGGTTTTTAAACGTCTTTTTCCCGAGGGGTGCTTTTGACAGATATCCCTCGTGACTGACTGCGTTGCAGCTAGCGTTAGGGGAAGACAGTGTGGTCAGTGGAGAAGGCAGGGTGGCCTGTGACCATACCTGGTTGGTTTTCCAATCCATCAATGGGAGTAACCGATCCATCAAGTCTGCTCCAAGTAGCAGGGGTACGGTTTCAAGGCTGGTAACGTACACAGGGTGAATGAGCGATACGTCCTTGAAGTGTAGTTTCAGCATGACTCTCAATGTGAGAGGCGAGGTAGTCTGAGTGACCCCTCGAGGTGTAGTGTCGCATCGTTCCACTTTTAACCAACGTTTAGTTGGCTTCAAAGCCCTTTTGAGATTATCAAACAATGTTTGAGAGATGAGTGATATTGTCGCACCCGAATCAATTAGCGCATGACAAGTTAAGCAGTCCTCCAGGACTGTTTCCAGGTACGGGCGTTTAGATTCGTGGTTAGTGGACATATTCCCCACAAAGTGGAGTGATTGTTCGCAACAACGTGAAGTGTCAATTCTGTTCAAGGTGGAAGCAGATCGACTTTTACGATTTTGAGTGGGCTTGGCTTTAACGAAGCGTTTGACCTTTTTCTTCGCAACCTTTGTATCAGAGTCTATAGACAAAGCCCGGGGGCTTGTTTCTTGATCAAGCGGGCCCTGGATAGGGTCTTGAATGAGAGCGGGAGAAATTTGAACTTTAACGTCCTTGCTATGGGTGTTAATTCCTGCGGACCTGGTGTCCGGTAATTCCCCGTCTAGTCCTTGTGACTTATCTTTTACCCTTTTCTCAAATTGTTCTCGCTTTAGTTCTTCCCGTAGTGGAACTTCTGGAGAACTTTGGTCTACGTTTTGATTGTCCTTCAACCCTTTGTTACCCTTGTGCTCTGACACTTTTTGTGGGTTGGGTGCAGGAACGTAGCGAACAGGTCGATTGTAGCGGTAGTCATGTTGATTGCGACGTACTTTACAGTTATTTCGACCGCGGAGGTTATTGGAATCTTGGTTTCGTGGTAGAAACTGTTGTTGTGTGTCATCTCTCAACGCTCCAATACCTGATAATGCACCCTCTAGCTGGAGTGAGTGCTCCTGGTCAAACTTCAAAACCGAGTGGTCAGGGCTCTTAGCGTTGTGAACTTTTGATGCCTCAAAAGCTGTGCTTGCAAGCTCTCTGAGTTGTAAGATAGGCAAGCCAACGTGGGCGGCAGGGCCCAAGTAGGTAATGAAGGTAGGATACATGTTCGACAGGAACATTTGTTTAAAAGGTAACAGGTCTTCCATGCCTGTTTCAGTGAGTAGGCCAAAGTAAGCTGAACGAAGCCTATGATAGTAAGCTTGTGGGTGTTCGTTCCGAGCTTGTTTGACGGTGTTAGCCAGTGAGCTATTGTGTTTGCGAGTCGCAGAACCACTGAATTCTACTTTCAAAGCTGTGGCAAGTTTAGCGTAGTTATTTAGCACGTGTTGCTGTTGTAGACGAATGAACCTTGTCACGTGTCTATTTGACGTTCGCTTCAACAGGTAAACCCTGTCAGAACCTGTAGCGTTCGGGTAGCCATCCAACGCGTCCTCTATGTAAGTTAGGAACGTCTCAGTATCGTTTGGCTGACCTGGAACGGGGTCAAAGGTGGGGAAATACTTGACGAGTTTGTCAAGGTATTCCGCGCCAAGCGGGCGGAGAGGGTTGGCTTCATCCTGTGGAGAGATTGGGGCCGAAAGGCCAAGAGAAGAAGCCAAGCCTTGTTGTTGTTGGCCAAGAGGTGCAATATTACTCAGTGCCGAATGGCCAAGAGGAGAAGACTGAGGGACACATGAGGGAGGCAAGGTCTGAAACCTATCGTCTTTACTCCTGTGAGTACAGGGCTCCGGTTGCTTGGATTGGTAGTTGCGCTGTAGAGCGTGACCATTCTGGACTTCATCCAGATGGTACCTAAGGGTGGTATTCTGCTGCATTGCAGAGTCCACTTGAGCGCTTAGAGTACTGATTTTGGACACGTGAGTGTCACACTTGCTCCTTTCGGTCTCAAACTTATCTGTCATGGTTTGCAAATAGAGGTCTCGAGTACGGAGCGAGAGATTCAGTGATGAGATTTCCGCTGCTTGCTTAGAAATCAATATTTCCATCTTCATCACCTGAGTTCTCTCATCATTCATTTGGTCAGCGACTTCAATGAGTTCTGCTGATTTGTCATCCAACTTTGACATTGTGTTCATTAACTGACCGTCTTTGGTCTGCAGCGTTTTGAGTAGAACCGTGTTATTTTGAGTAACGTTCAACATAACTGCATGCATGTTATCAAGTTGAGCGCTCCTGTTTGTAGATAACTCTTCAGATTTATCTAGTTTGGCGTGGACATCATCGTATTTAGTTTTGTATAAATCGAGTTGTTCCAGTAGCATTTGATTTTGTTCCTGTAGAAGACGGTTTTGTTGAAGAGCTTGTGCTTGTTCATCGTCATACGTTTTTGCAATTTTATTTAATTGTTCAGTTTTCAAGCGCAGCTCCATAGCTAGCAGAATTTTTCAATTTTCTGCATTTGTCATTAGTTTCCCGGTTCTCTCCACCTGTCCCTCCATGTCTACCATCACCTGCTCGTGCTTCAGCTGTGCACTGCGGTGTTGGACAGATGCCAATCTCGGGTGGCAAGACATCAGGGCTAGACTGGAGAGAACCTTTACGAGGATTGCGCCTGATGGTTGATTTTGGAAAGTGTTGTCTGCTTTTCCACTAAGGGCATAATTAGTGTTGGTATCGCTGCTGAGGTCAGAGATCAATACATTTGCGGGTGGAGGTTCACTAATTAGCGGGCGGGTGGGGATTACCCCCTCTGATTGCTTGCACATTATTAGAACATTTTGAAAGGAAAAATGTTTTTCCTAATTTTCCTAAATTTGGTTTTGGAATATATTGGAAGCTGCAAAGACAAGTTTAATCTATTTATAGACGTTAATGAGCTATCAGTACTGGACAGTACTGTGGAAGTTGGACGTGAATGAATTTGCAAAAGCAAATTGAATTAATTAATCAATGCCAATGATTAATCCTACCTGTGTAGGCTATCTGGGTATTAAACTTTAATTAACATGAGATGTGGCTTCATCGAGGTTAATATGATAAGTTTAAAAGTGTCTCATTTGATTGGAAGAACATTAAATTATGTTCAACAATTTAACTTATTAAATTGAATGAGACGATAATCCATAAAATCTCTGTTGATTGGATGTCATAAGTGTAAACAGTAGACCAAATGTTGGGCAAATTCAACACTGTGGCACTTCTCCCTAAGGCCGAAACCACATGGGATTCCCGCTGGGGCGGGGCTTCTGTCAGTACTGGATTACTGAATGGGTTTTGAAAAACCCACATTTTACTGATTGATCAATTTAATGATAAATCAAAGCTGTATAGGCAATTTGTGAATTAAACTTTAATTAACCTGAGAAGTGCTTAATCTAGGTTAATATGAGAAGTTTAAGATGTCTCATTTAATTGGAAGAACCTAGAAAGGTATGTCCGACAATTTAAATAAATAAATTGAATGAGACCCACACAATTGATATTGCTGGATTATTTAAACGTGATCCACGTTTGGATATTCGCCACTTCTTTTAAGGGATGTACTTGCGGTTCTTTACCACCAGGATGCGGAAATCAAACGGAAGTACAAAGGGCGGGACTTCTGTCGCGCGAGGCTGAGGAATTTAAACAGCACACAGAACGTGAAAAAAAAATTCCCTCTATTTTAGCTTGCACCTCGTGGATTTCCCACCTCGTGCTTACCCTATGTTGTTCAGAAATATCACGCTTTAAGCACAAAATAGGTTTAGGTTTAGTAGGTTTACTAGTGACGTCTCACATTAAACCCTTCAGCCTACTATGTTGACCGGAGCGACACGGTACATAATAGGGTTTGCCTGTAGTCAGTCCACACTGGTTTAGTGTGGTAGGCAGACAATTTACTTCGGCTCAGTCACCGAACGAATATCTTCTAATTTCTAACCTTATTGGCTCTAGAAGTTAATATTGACAGACAGACATAGTACCGTTTGGCCTAACGGACTAAGTCTGATTTACCACTCACTGCTCTGACACTAAAAGACCGGAGGCGCAATGTAGCCTCTTCAAATAGGAATACACACACGCAACCAATTTTTATAGAAAGTAGTCTGTTTGTTTTGTACGATTTCTGTTTGCACAATTGATATTTGGAATTACACAGCAGAGTCTAATTCTATCTTAGATCCCTCTCAGGGGGCGTCATATAGTATGTCGTGTCTTTGCTATCGTTAAATTGAAGACTTATAGTTTTTATCATAGATTCCTGTAATTATCACTTGAGTAATAACGTAATTAATTAACTATGAATTCGAGGGCACCAGGGAAAGTTATTAGATTACAAAGTTATAATTTCCCAATATAACCTTTCAGATATTTTCATATCTGATCAATAGTCTTCTAATTAATGATTTATTTACTCTACCTCAACGTCAGTCTCATTCCAAACGTCGTAAATCGTTGATTATCTGCACGAACCCAGTCTTCACTATGAGTCATCCATACATCAATTGTCTTAAATCATTTATTTATTACTAACTAATTAATTCACAGAAATGCATAAACAAACAAACAAACTTAAAATAGTTACATGAAATGATAGGAGAAATATGCCCTAGTGGGCTGAACCGGCATGGCGGCTGTTAGACAAAGGGAAAATGGCGTTCGACTAAGAATTCACTACAGAGTCCATAATTATAACAATTGACATGCTAATCCTTACACATGAACGCTCACTCATTCGGGAACAATTGCAATCAATATATATATATTTACGCTCGGTGTGTTGTCTTGATCGTTGGAGAGAAGTTCGTTTTTGTTGGAGTTATTGTGGAGAGTTCAGAGTGACATTCGTTATAGAATGGATGTTTCGGCGGTTGTCTTTCTTCGCGTTCAATGATACCGAATTCCTAGCTGCAGACTAGTAATTAATATCAAAGACTTGTTCTTATTCTGTCGGTATCGATAGTCTAAGAGTTTAACCACGTGGGATGGTTAAAAGATTCAGCAGTCTGGTCTCAAACCTTGGCCCTCTCTTTATCGAGGTAAGCTGGTCTGCAACCTTTGTCCTCTCGTGATTGAGAGAAACATGGTCTAAAATGGTAATTTCTTAAAGTTGGCTTTTATTCAGATAGCAGAGAGGGGTGGTCCCATGGTCTCTGACCCAACTGGCTCAGGGGCGGTACTTGGATTTAGTTCAAATACAACAGGGAGTTGTATTTTCCTTCATTAAACAGTTCAAAATCATATTACACAATTATACAAACAGTATCATACTCACTCATTCATTTTATACAACAAACAGGTGTAAACCTCATATCTGAGGTTATTATATAAACAGCGGTATGGTAATGTGGTCAACCCGTCTCTCCTGAGTTTCCCACATGGGGACAAATGGACATGTTAATAGCTGGGATCTTCACCGATCTTTCCTACTTGTGCAGGAATATGAAATATGTTCGTACCTCAAGTTCTGTGAGGTGGAAGAGAATTCCTTTGTCCTGAAAGTTTACCCTCTCTCTTAATACTGTTTGTGGTGGGGAGATTCTCAGGAATTTACGACATCTCTCTGTGATCACCGCATGGGTTGTGGTGGAAAGGGAGAGGCAGGGAGAGGGGGATGGGGTTTGCAGTACCCAAGCAGGCAACATCATGACATAATTGTCTGCATCATTTCCAATCCCCCATATTTTTTGGGGTAAATATATATATCCATACATGTATGCATACATATAAACATAACGTGATACTTGGTATTCAGGCCAAAGAGTTCAATCTTGGTTTCATCAGACCAAAGAATCTTGTTTCTCATGGTCTGAGAGTCCTTTAGGTGCCTTTTGGCAAACTCCAAGCGCGATGTCATGTGCCTTTTTCTGAGGAGTGGCTTCCGTCTGGTTAGAGTAACCGACCCTTACCATAAAGGCCTGATTGGTGGAATGCTGCAGAGATGGTTGTCCTTCTGGAAGGTTCTCCCATCTCCACAGAGGAACTCTGGAGCTCTGTCAGAGTGACCATCTGGTTCTTGGTCACCTCCCTGACCAAGGCCCTTCTCCCCCGATTGCTCAATATGGCCGGGCGACCAGCACTAGGAAGAGTCTTGGGGATTCCAAACTTCTTCCATTTAAGAATGATGGACTCCACTGTGTTATTGTGGACCCTCAACGCTGCAGAAGTGTTTTGGTACCCTTCCCCAGATCTATGCCTCTGTAACAGTATAGCTTCCGTCCCTCTCCTCGCCCATACCTGGGCTCGAACCAGGGACCCTCTGCACACATCAACAACTGACACCCACGAAGCATCGTTACCCACCTGTTTTTGCTGTGTCATTAAGAAGTATTGTGTGTAGATTGATGAGGAAAAACATTTATTTAATCCATGTTAGAATAAGGCTGTAACGTAACAAAATGTGGAAAAAGTGAAGGGGTCTGAATACTTTCTGAAGGCACTGTATAAAATGTGTGGGCATGTGGGCTGAGCAAACATTTACAAAAATAACACAAAAAAACTTAAAGCACAGTACGCCTTTTTAGGACTTTTTAGCTCTGACGACCCATTTATTGTACCAAAAAAAAAGACTGTGGATGCATACATTGTATAGACATTTTACATACTTTTGAATAATGGCTTCCCCTTAAACACTGTGGTTGGTTTATATTACCGTATAAATGAAATTAAAGCATAGTGGCTGGTGGAGGTCTACTTTGTGTGAGTGGGTCCTCAGAGACACTGAGATGGGATGAGGACAGGCCCCACACACACCTCTGATGCCCTCCCAGTCACCCCATCCCAACCCAGTCACCCCATCCCAACCCAGTCACCCCATCCCAACCCAGTCACCCCATCCCAACCCAGTCACCCCATCCCAACCCAGTCACCCCATCCCAATCCCCTGGATGTAGACCTTCTCCATTCTCACCAATAACCACCATTAAATCTTAAATGTAATGACAAACCTGGAATAATAATGGTTCGATATCCTTTCCTAATTTGTTCAGAACTCTTATTCATTTGACCAAGGGTCAAGTCATTAAAAAAATGAAGAAGATTATAATTAACCTTTCACGAGCCTCTACCCCGGGTCCGGGATCACCCCCCACCCCCCCACACACTGATTAGCATAGCTAGCATAGCTTCACAAG
Source organism: Salvelinus alpinus (assembly GCF_045679555.1). Lineage (NCBI taxonomy): Eukaryota > Metazoa > Chordata > Actinopteri > Salmoniformes > Salmonidae > Salvelinus > Salvelinus alpinus. The sequence continues at coordinate 36,360,217 of NC_092111.1, read as the reverse complement.
TAGATAGTAGCATCTAAATATCATTAAATCACAAGTCCAAGACACCAGATGAAAGATACAGATCTTGTGAATAAACCCATCATTTCTGTTTTTTAAAATGTTTTACAGGGAAGACACAATATGTAAATCTATTAGCTAACCACGTTAGCAAAATACACCACTTTTCTAACTCCATCAGTTTCTTACTACTTCAGGTGCTATCACCAATTCGGCTAAACTAAGATATTGATAGCCACTAACCAAGAAAAAACCTCTTCAGATGACAGTCTGATAACATATTTATGGTATAGGATAGGTTTTGTTAGAAAAAAGTGCATATTTCAGGTAGAAATCACAGTTTACAATTGCACCGACCATCACAAGACGACTAGAATTACTATAGAGAGCAACGTGTATGACCAATTTACTCTTAATAAAACATTTCATAAGAATAGACAAAGCATAGCAATGGAAAGACCCAGATCTTGTGATTCCAGACAATATTTCAGATTTTCTAAGCGTTTTACAGCGAAAACACAATAAATCGATAAGTTAGCATACCACATGTGAAAACGTTACCAGAGCATCGATTCCAGCCAAAGAGCGCTATAACGTAATCACCGCCAAAATATATTAATTTTTTCACTAACCTTCTCAGAATTCTTCCGATGACACTCCTGTAACATCATTTTACAACATACATATACAGTTTGTTCGAAAAGGTGCATATTTAGCCATACAAAACCGTGGTTACACAATAAAAATACTAGGAAATCAAGCCTCAATATGTCTGACGTCATCTATCAGAGTGATCTAGTTTAATTGAAAGCTAATCATATACTTGACTAAAAAATACAGGGTTGACAGGAATCGAAAGACAAATTAGTTCTTAATGCAACCGCTGACTTACATTTTTAAAATTATCCTTACTTTTCAATATAAGGTTCGCCAAGTGACGCGATAACAAACAAAATGGCGAAATATGCGTTTAAAATATTTCGACAGAACAACGATTTATCATATTAAATATTGCTTACTTTGAGCTATTCTTCCATCAGATTCTTGGGCAATGTATCCTTTCTATGTTGTAATCTTCTTTTGGTCGATAGATGTCCTCTGTCCTTCGAAATATCCACTAACGATCGAACGGGACCACAAAACGTGTCCAAAGTTTCAGAGTGCACGACAAATAAATTCCTCAGAATCGCACTAAACGGATATAAATTGCTATAAAACGGTTCAAATTAACTACATTATGATGTTTTTAACAACTATAACGACTGAAAACATGACCGGAGAAATATTGCTGGTTAGACAACGATTTGGAATGAGGCAAGTCCGATGTCCTTCACGCTTCAGGCGCGCGACGAGAAAGGGAGGTACCTATACGTTTTGTTCTTTTATAATGGCTGTGATTGTGCAATCGATTCCATTCAAAACGTGATGACGTACAGACACCCAGAGGAAGACGTAGGCAGTGTCGGTTTCTTCATAGCATTCACTGTCGCCTTAAAAACAGACTCCAGATCAGGGGTAAAAATTTCTGAAATCTGACCCCTGTCATGAAAAGTGCTGTAGATATTGTTCTGTACCACTCAGAGACAAAATTCCAACGCTTATAGAAACTAGAAAGTGTTTTCTATCCAATAATAACAATAATATGCATATTGTACGATCAAGAATTTAGCACGAGGCAGTTTAATTTGGAGACCCAAATATGCTAATGCGGAACAGCACCCCCTATAGTTCCAAGAAGTTAAGTCCTTCCTTCCTTCTCTCTCTCTCCCAAACCAAATCCATCCCTCTCCCCCACCCCCTTCCTGTACTCCTGTACTCTCTTCCTCCTTTACCCACCAAACCCAGTGTATCACCACCCCCCCTCCTTGTCCTCCTTTACCCACCCAGACCCAGTGTATCACCACCCCCCCCTCCTTGTCCTCCTTTACCCACCAGAAACAGTGTATCACCACCCCCCCTCCTTGTCCTCCTTTACCCACCCAGACCCAGTGTATCACCACCCCCCCTCCTTGTCCTCCTTTACCCACCCAGACCCAGTGTATCACCACCCCCCCTCCTTGTCCTCCTTTACCCACCAAACCCAGTGTATCACCACCCCCCCTCCTTGTCCTCCTTTACCCACCAGACCCAGTGTATCACCACCCCCCCTCCTTGTCCTCCTTTACCCACCCAGACCCAGTGTATCACCATCCCCCCTCCTTGTCCTCCTTTACCCACCAGACCCAGTGTATCACCACCCCCCCTCCTTGTCCTCCTTTACCCACCAGACCCAGTGTATCACCACCCCCCCTCCTTGTCCTCCTTTACCCACCCAGACCCAGTGTATCACCACCCCCCCTCCTTGTCCTCCTTTACCCACCAAACCCAGTGTATCACCACCCCCCCTCCTTGTCCTCCTTTACCCACCCAGACCCAGTGTATCACCACCCCCCCTCCTTGTCCTCCTTTACCCACCAGAAACAGTGTATCACCACCCCCCCTCCTTGTCCTCCTTTACCCACCCAGACCCAGTGTATCACCACCCCCCCTCCTTGTCCTCCTTTACCCACCCAGACCCAGTGTATCACCACCCCCCCTCCTTGTCCTCCTTTACCCACCAAACCCAGTGTATCACCACCCCCCCTCCTTGTCCTCCTTTACCCACCAGACCCAGTGTATCACCACCCCCCCTCCTTGTCCTCCTTTACCCACCCAGACCCAGTGTATCACCACCCCCCCTCCTTGTCCTCCTTTACCCACCAGACCCAGTGTATCACCACCCCCCCTCCTTGTCCTCCTTTACCCACCAGACCCAGTGTATCACCACCCCCCTCCTTGTCCTCCTTTACCCACCCAGACCCAGTGTATCACCACCCCCCTCCTTGTCCTCCTTTACCCACCCAGACCCAGTGTATCACCACCCCCCTCCTTGTCCTCCTTTACCCACCAGACCCAGTGTATCACCACCCCCCCTCCTTGTCCTCCTTTACCCACCCAGACCCAGTGTATCACCACCCCCCCTCCTTGTCCTCCTTTACCCACCCAGACCCAGTGTATCACCACCCCCCCCTCCTTGTCCTCCTTTACCCACCAGACCCAGTGTATCACCACCCCCCCTCCTTGTCCTCCTTTACCCACCCAGACCCAGTGTATCACCACCCCCGCCTTTGTCCTCCTTTACCCACCAGAAACAGTGTATCACCACCCCCCCCCTCCTTGTCCTCCTTTACCCACCAGACCCAGTGTATCACCACCCCCCCTCCTTGTCCTCCTTTACCCACCCAGACCCAGTGTATCACCACCCCCCGTCCTTGTCCTCCTTTACCCACCAGACCCAGTGTATCACCACCCCCCTCCTTGTCCTCCTTTACCCACCAGACCCAGTGTATCACCACCCCCCCTCCTTGTCCTCCTTTACCCACCAGAAACAGTGTATCACCACCCCCCCTCCTTGTCCTCCTTTACCCACCCAGACCCAGTGTATCACCACCCCCCCTCCTTGTCCTCCTTTACCCACCAGAAACAGTGTATCACCACCCCCCCTCCTTGTCCTCCTTTACCCACCCAGACCCAGTGTATCACCACCCCCCCTCCTTGTCCTCCTTTACCCACCAGAAACAGTGTATCACCACCCCCCCTCCTTGTCCTCCTTTACCCACCCAGACCCAGTGTATCACCACCTCTGTCTTTCCCCTCTCCCAACCTCTCGTACACATCACCACCCCTCTATATATACTCCCACTCATCCATTCGCACAGAACACACAACACCACGCGTCCGCATACATCCACATTTACCCTCCCTCACTCTACCATTCATATGCACAGACACGTACCCACACACACACACACACACACACACACACACACACACACACACACACACACACACACACACACACACACACACACACACACACACACACACAAACACACACACACACACACACACACACACACACAATTGTTGACATGCTATATTTCCTCTTTTATATTGTCCTTTCAATGTCCATGTATCTTATTGGTTAATTCTATCGTTAAAGTTCCTTGGGGACACTAGAGTCAAGGTTGTATTGGAGGAAGGAGGAAGAATATTGCCTCATCTTACACTAAGCTGATCTTGGACATCACTGTACGTAGCCTAGTGTGGTTATCTGTTTTTTTTAATGTTTCTGCCTCTCTTCAGGGCACTGGACTCTCTTTTTTCAACTGGAAAGGTTTCCTGCAGCCTGCTCAGGGCTTCATCTGCACTTGTGAACTCAATTCTCTGTGTTCCCTTCCATATTTACAGTATTGCCGGGAATCAAAGTTGAGACTTGATTCATTTTTCCACCGGTCTAATCGAAATGAATTGCTGTCGTTCTTTGCTTCAATCTAGCAGACAGGTCCTGGACGAATCGAATCGACTGGCCCTGGACCTTGATCTCCTTTCACCCTTCAGCCCTCAGAATGTTCTGATACTTCCACCACAGCTTAAAGATGACCATATGAGGATATTTAGTATGATCCGATGGCATCGCTCCAGATCTCTCGGTGATGCATCCATGCCAAGCTCCTCCAATATCAGCGTAACAATGTAGCTGAAAAGGTAGCATGTTTCCTCGTCCTTCGGTAAGGACAATATTCTCATATTATTTTGTCTAGATCTGTTTTCTAGTTGATCCAGAAAATCTTCTAAAGTTTGCAACTTTGTTTCCGGGCCAATTTTGTTGGCTTGTTTGTTCACACGCCCACCCTGTATATGCATATCTAACAGGATACTCTGCTTCCTTTTGTGCAAATTTACTTTTTTAACAACAGATTGTAGCAGTTAGCTTGTTGTGGCGTGCATTGAAAGTATTTTAGCTATGTTTTCCTGGGTATCTTTCAGCTGTTTGTTTTGGTGTGCATTGTAGAGGTCAACCGATTATGATTTTTCAATGCCGATACCGATACCGATTATTGGGATACCAAAAAAGCCGATACCAATTAATCGGCCAATTTTTATATAAATATATATTTTTAATAATGACAATTACAACAATACTGAATGAACAATGAACACTTTTATTTTAACTTAATATAATACATTAATGAAATGTATTTAGTCTCAAATAAATAATGAAACATGTTCAATTTGGTTTTAATAATGCAAAACACAGTGTTGGAGAAGAAAGTAAAAGTGCAATATGTGCCATGTAAAAAAGCTCACGTTTAAGTTCCTTGCTCAGAACATGAAAAAAAAGCTCACGTTTAAGTTCCTTGCTCAGAACATGAGAATATGAAAGCTGGTGGTTCAATATTCCCAGTTCTTCAATATTCCCAGTTAAACATTTTAGGTTGTAGTTAATATAGGAATTATGACGCGTCGACTATTTTTCTCTATACCATTTGTATTTCATAAACATTTGACTATTGGATGTTCTTATAGGCACTTTAGTATTGCCAGCCTAATCTCAGGAGTTGATAGGCTTGAAGTCATAAACAGCGCTGTGATTCAATCATTACTAAGAGCTGCTGGCAAACGCAGTAAAGTTTGAATGAATGTTTACGAGCCTGCTGCCTTCTACCACAGCTCAGTCAGACTGCTCTATCAAATATCAAATCATAGACTTAATTATAACATAATAAACACAGAAATACGAGCCTTGGGTCATTAATATGGTCAAATCCGGAAACTATCATTTTGAAAACAAAACGTTTATTCTTTCAGTGAAATACGGAACCGTTCCGTGGCAACCCTAAGTCTAAATATTGCTGTTACATTGTACAACCTTCAATGTTTTGTCATAATTATGTAAAATTCTGGCAAATTAGTTCGCAACAAGCCAGGCGGCCCAAACTGTTGCATTTAACCTGACTCTGCGTGCAATGAACGCAAGAGAAGTGACACAATTTCCCTAGTTAATATTGCCTGCTAACATTAATTTCTTTTAACTAAATATGCAGGTTTAAAAATATATACTTCTGTGTATTGATTTTAAGAAAGGCATTGATGTTTATGGTTAGGTACATTTGTGCATTATTGTGCTTTTTTTGCAAATGGGCTTTTGTTTAAATCATCACTCATTTGGCGAAGTAGGCTGTGAATCGATGATAAATTAACACCGCATTGATTATATGGAACACAGGACAAGCTAGTTAACCTAGTAATATCATCAACCATGTGTAGTTAACTAGTGATTATGTGAAGATTGATTGTTTTTTATGAGATAAGTTTAATGCTGGCTAGAAACTTACCTTGGCTCCTTGCTGCCCTCGCTTAACAGGTAGTCAGCCACGCGGTTTCCTCGTGGAGTGCAATGTAATCGGCCATAATCGGCGTCCAAAAATGCAGATTACCGATTGTTATGAAAACTTGAAATCGTCCCTAATTAATCGGTCGACCTCTAGTGCATTGACATAATTTTAGCTGTGTTTTCCTGGGTATCTTTCAGATGTTTGTTGGGGTGAGCATTGAGAGAATTTTAGCTATGTTTTCCTGGGTATCTTTCAGCTATTTGCTGCTCTCCTTCGCATCCCCAAGTTGTTCTTTGTGTTTTCCTTTTTTGGCTTTTTGGGTTTGAGTCTTAACGTCGCTTTACTCCCAGATTGTTTTGCTGTTGTGTATAACTGACTGCTCACTCTCTCGTGGTTACCTGCTGATATAACGATCTGTCTGTTTTAAAGGCTTAATTTAACCTATGCTGTCTGGCTTCTACATATAACCACGTGTTGTCGTAACAAAACGGAGCTGCTCTCTCTCCTATCGGGACGCGCATGTTTTTCAAAGCAATTATTACTTGACAAAATAACTAAACGGGAGTAACCAAAACAATCAGCTCGTTTCTGCCGTGTAATGTTGTTTGGCAGGTCTCGTCGTATTTCTCTTGGCTGTCGGCCGCGGCAACACAGCTGTGGAGGAGACATTCACTAAAGCCTTTTTTCCTAGTGAGATTACACTGTCTTTTTGATGTTCCCCAGTAGACATAAGGCTAAATCTTTCTCTCTCTCTCTCTCTCTCTCTCTCTCTCTCTCTCTCTCTCTCTCTCTCTCTCTCTCTCTCTCTCTCTCTCTCTCTCTCTCTCTCTCTCTCTCTCTCTCTCTCTCTCTCTCTCTCTCTCTCTCTCTCTCTCTCTCTCTCTCTCTCCTATTACGGGGCTGGCTGGCTGGGATAGGCTTCGTCCCAAATGGCACTCTACTCCCTATGTGATGCACACATTTTTTAACAAGAGACCTGTGGTGCACTACGTAGGGAATAGAGTTCCATTTGGGACGTGACCCATATTGATGCACACCGTCCAGACTACTCATCACTCCCCTCTCCATCAGTCCACTCCGGGGGGCTTTCTAGTGGAGCATTATATAACATCAACGATGGCAATCCCTTTCCCTTTTGGACGCGGCTAGTCATTGATACTGGAAAGCATCCATCGCATGCTCCGTCATTGGCACTTGCACCAGACTCTGAGTAAAGATATTTCTCCACTGGAACATCATCTCTGCTTCTTTTCTTTCCAATTACTGTCCAATCTAGACGGTGCACTGAGAGGAAGGGAAATGTGTGTGCCGAGAGAATGAGAGGAAGGAAGGGAAGGGTGTGCAGAGAGAAGGAGAGGAAGGAGGGGAAGGAGGGGAAGGAGGGGAAAAGTGTGTGCAGAGAGAATGAGAGGAAGGGAGTGTGCAGAGAGAATGAGAGGAAGGGAGTGTGCAGAGAGAATGAGAGGAAGGAGGGGAAGTGTGTGCAGAGAGAAGGAGGGGAAGGAGGGGAAGGTGTGTGCAGAGAGAAGGAGGGGAAGGGAGTGTGCAGAGAGAAGGAGGGGAAGGGTGTGTGCAGAGAGAAGGAGAGGAAGGAAGGAAAAGGTGTGTGCAGAGAGAATGAGGGGAAGGGAGGGAGTGTGCAGAGAGAATGAGAGGAAGGAGGGGAAGGTGTGTGCAGAGAGAAGGAGAGGAAAGGTGTGTGCAGAAAGAATGAGAGGAAGGAAGGGAGTGTGCAGAGAGAAGGAGGGGAAGGAAGGGAAGGGTGTGTGCAGAGAGAAGGAGGGGAAGGGAGTGTGCAGAGAGAAGGAGGGGAAGGAAGGGAAGGGTGTGTGCAGAGAGAAGGAGGGGAAGGGAGTGTGCAGAGCGAAGGAGGGGAAGGGAGTGTGCGGAGCGAAGGAGGGGAAGGGAGTGTGCAGAGAGAAGGAGGGGAAGGGAGTGTGCAGAGAGAAGGAGGCGAAGGGAGTGTGCAGAGAGAAGGAGGGGAAGGGAGTGTGCAGAGAGAAGGAGAGGAAGGAGGGGGAAGAAAGAAGAGAGAACAAGGGATAAAGAGAGCTGGAGAGAGAGTGAAAGATGGTGGGAGGGGGTGAGAGAGTTTGAAAGAGAGATATCAAATAATTTTCAGCAGGATGTGAGTGCTGAAGCTAATTGTGTGGATCAAAGAACAAAGGAATTCACTCAGACATGATTGAATGGAAGGAGGCCAAGCAAACCTGTTTCAATTACTGCAATGAGGGATATTCAGGAGCCGAGCTGGAGCCGAGCATGAGACTCTGGGAAATGGCCCTGGGGGAAATCTCAGGGCACAGAGAAGAGGAGGTATCACCACTCACTGCACAGACCTGATAGGCTATACATCTAATCGATCACCAGCACTATGGAGCTCAGCCAATCATAACTGACAGGGGCAAGCAGGAGCGGGATGAGAGTGTGACATACGGTGTTTTCTTAGAGTGCATCATACTGGGGCTCCCAGTGGTTTTGTCACCAGCGAGTCACCTCAATGAAATGATTAACTCAAGGGGCTTACAAAGACAAGTTTGATGTCAGGAAATGAAACAGAAGATGGGAAGCAGCTATCGTATAAATGAGGAACTCTGGAGGACAATAAATACAGGTAATCAAATCTTAATAATGTCATTTCAGAGTGAAACTACTGCTGTAGCAAATATCACATTACAGGGAAGTATTTTCAGAAGAATGATGGTGACTTCCTGAAGGTGACAGGAAGATGTCAATGTTCGTCATGTTATCAGTGTGGAATGTTCTCTGCACTCTGCAGTCACATTACACCCAGTCCACTCAGAGCTCTGTCTCAGTCGTCAGTCATCACTCACAGCTATGAAATCCATTGGCCATTCCACAACAAAAATAACAGCAATTCCACTATTGGTGATTTTAACTTTATGGCATGAGTTGAATTCAATTGTCCTTTACAGATAAATGCCCTGTTACAATGTTAAACTATAATTTTAATATCATATAAGTTTCCTCATTTGTAAGTCAACTTCCTCAAAGTATTCATATGTAGTCAATGCATTTGTATTTACATTTCCTGGTTTTTGCTATAATCTCCATGGTGATGGAGAATTCTTGCAGAAGAACAGAATGCAATGTGTGAGTATTACCAGGGGGCATATCAGTTATCCTCCACCGTCTCCATCACTGTTACTGTCCAGAGGGGTCTGGAGAGAAGGCCTGGAAGCTACTTACAGTAAGGCCCCCCCATCCTACAGTCAGCTAGCAGCATATTTTCTCCATTAGCTCCGGCGTGTGCCGAAGACACTGGGCCAAGCAGCAGTCATGACGTAGCAGAGAAAATATTCGGCGAGGACAGACAGTGGACTGATAATGATGCTACCCTTTCTCTTAGCCGGAACCTAGAGGCCTCCGCTAATCCTCTCTCTCTCTCTCTCTCTCTCTCTCTCTCTCTCTCTCTCTCTCTCTCTCTCTCTCTCTCTCTCTCTCTCTCTCTCTCTCTCTCTCTCTCTCTCTCTCCCTCTCTCCTCTGTCTCACCTCCTCTCTCGCTCTCTCTCTTTCTCTCTCTCTCTCACACATTTCCCTCTCTCTCTCCTCTGTCTCACCTCCTCGCTCTCTCTCTCCTCTGTCTCACCTCCTCTCGCTCTCTCTCTCCTCCCCTCACTTTCTCCCCCTCCGTCTGATGTGGAGTACCACAAACTACATCAGACCAGGCTTCCAGCTCATTATATGACTCCACCAGTATCTGCTACAGTTTAGACTACCATGGTGATTAAAACAATTATCTCCTCATTTAAGTCCGGAGGTTTCCAGTCTACTTTAAGACTTTTAGCTTTACTCCACAGTCACTGAACCATGATCGTGGTTACAAGATCAAAGTTTAGATAACTATTCACTCATACCAATCTGAGTGTGATCCTACTACAGGCTACTGAAATATATGCTTAGGATGCACCCTATTCCCTACAGATGGAGGATCTTAATTGGAGCCAGTTCGCTAAAGCAACAGGAAATGTGAATTATAATGTGGATTATAATTTATTTACATTTTTTGTAGGGGTCAATACATTTTTCGTAAGAGGAAATCAAGTCTTACATTTCAGGAGCCTTTTTAAAACTCAAATATATAAAGTTCTCCTGCAACAGGGTGATCAAAATAAGATCCTACATCTGTATATGGTGTACTATTTTTTGGCCCATAGGGTCCCATTTGGCCCACAACCATAGTTCCCATGTCCTCAGGGTCTGATTGGGGTGCAATCCTAAATGTTATTTTAACTAGGCAAGTCAGTTAAGAACAAATTCTTATTTACAATGACGGCCTACCGGGGAACAGTGGGTAACCTATCGGTTACTGGCCCAATGTTCTAACGCTCTAACCACTAGGCTGCCTGCCGCCCATCTAACCACTAGGCGGCCTGCCGCCCATCTAACCACTAGGCTGCCTGCCGGCCATCTAACCACTAGGCTGCCTATCGCCCATCTAACCACTAGGCGGCCTGCCGCCCATCTAACCACTAGGCTGCCTGCCGGCCATCTAACCACTAGGCTGCCTATCGCCCATCTAACCACTAGGCGGCCTGCCGCCCATCTAACCACTAGGCTGCCTGCCGCCCATCTAACCACTAGGCTGCCTGCCAGCCATCTAACCACTAGGCTGCCTGCCGCCCATCTAACCACTAGGCTGCCTGCCGCCCATCTAACCACTAGGCTGCCTGCCGGCCATCTAACCACTAGGCGGCCTGCCGCCCATCTAACCACTAGGCTGCCTGCCGGCCATCTAACCACTAGGCTGCCTGCCGGCCATCTAACCACTAGGCTGCCTATCGCCCATCTAACCACTAGGCTGCCTGCCGCCCATCTAACCACTAGGCTGCCTGCCGCCCATCTAACCACTAGGCTGCCTGCCGGCCATCTAACCACTAGGCTGCCTGCCGCCCATCTAACCACTAGGCGGCCTGCCGGCCATCTAACCACTAGGCGGCCTGCCGCCCATCTAACCACTAGGCTGCCTGCCGCCCATCTAACCACTAGGCTGCCTGCCGCCCATCTAACCACTAGGCTGCCTGCCGCCCATCTAACCACTAGGCTGCCTGCCGCCCATCTAACCACTAGGCTGCCTGCCGCCCATCTAACCACTAGGCGGCCTGCCGCCCATCTAACCACTAGGCTGCCTGCCGCCCATCTAACCACTAGGCTGCCTGCCGCCCATCTAACCACTAGGCGGCCTGCCGCCCATCTAACCACTAGGCTGCCTGCCGCCCATCTAACCACTAGGCTACCTGCCTCCCCTGAACTTAGAGGTGATAAAATACTGATTTCAAGAAGAGCCAAAGTTCTAATTCTTTATTAAAACAATCCTGTTTTGGAGGCCAGCTAATCACCATTTTAAACAGTTACCAGAATTCATAGTAGTAGAATAGAACGAGTCTAAACTATTCTACCTCTCAACGCTACTCCGGGCTATGCTGTCAGAAAGCGGAATCAAATTAATTCCAAGTACAAGCACGGGTCAGTAGTTATTTTTGATATTTTGATATTCAATTCTGTGATCTGTCATTTGGCATGTGTTGTTGCTTCAGCAGGGCTGCAAGGACACGACATTTCAACAAACGTACTGTAGTGGTGTTTACTGTGCTTGGTATCGGGCCAGAATGAGTGAGAATCTTCCCCTATCCTGGACTGAACCATATGCAGTCAGTGATTCATCCAACAAGATCTCAAAGTCTCACGTCAGAATTAGACGTACATCCATGTTTCTCAAACGTTACGTTTTTTAAGTTGTTCCAAATGTCAAATTTCAAAGTGTTTGGTTTCTTCACTGTATTGTTCCAATGTAAGTTTAGGCATTAACGGTGGTGTAAAGTACTTCAGTAAAAATACTTGAAATTACTACTTGAGTAGTTTCTTTTGGTATCGGTACTTTACTACTGATATTTTTGACAACTTTTACTTCAGTACATTTCAAAAGAAAATAATATAATTTTTACATTTTACATTTTCCCTGGCACCCAAAAGTACTCGTTACATTTTGAATGCTTAGCAGGACAGGAAAACGGTCCAATTCACACACTTATCAACCGAACATCCCTGGTAATCCCTACTGCCTCTGATCTGGCAGACTCACTAAACAGAGAACATCCCTGGTAATCTCTACTGCCTCTGATCTGGAGGACTCACTAAACAGAGAACATCCCTGGTAATCCCTACTGCCTCTGATCTGGCAGACTCACTAAACAGAGAACATCCCTGGTCATCTCTACTGCCTCTGATCTGGAGGACTCACTAAACAGAGAACATCCCTGGTCATCTACTGCCTCTGATCTGGAGGACTCACTAAACACAAACGCTTCATTTGTAAATCATGTCTGAGTGTTGGAATGTGCCCCTGGCTATACATAAATTAAAAAACAAGAACATGGTGCCGTCTGGTTTGCTTAATAAAAGGAATTTGAAATGATTTATACTTTTACTTTTGATACGTAAGTATATTTAAAACCAAATACTTTTAGACTTTTACTCAAGTAGTATTTTACTTGGTGACTCACTTTTACTTAGGCTTAATGCTAAAAAAAAAGGCTTAAAATAAAAATATCAAAAATATCAATGCCTTAGCATAAACTTGAAAATAACAGCGCTCACTGTTTCCCCTAGTGGGAGGTTTTCCACGTCATCTCCTGAAGTCCTGGATGGACGTCGAATCCTGACTTGTATCACAGCACACACACACACACACACACACACACACACACACACACACACACACACACACACACACACACACACACACACACACACACACACACACACACACACACACACACACACACACACACACACACACACACACACACACACACACACACACACACACACAATATGCTGTGAATCAGGTTGTCGTGAGGGCAAGAAAGAGAACACAAATTAATTTCTCTCAATAAAATGATGTTTTTTTCCCCAAATCTATCTCTGGTGTATTATCAGTTGAATAATGAGAACCCTTTAAAATAAACATGATTAACCGGAGAGATGATACAGGGACGACGATTGCCACCTCTCATTGAAACCATGAAGTTCAAGGCCGACCGCGGCATTGTTTGCAGAAAAAGGGATCCCCCATTATAGTGAAGGGGAAAATGGCAATCTTCATGTAAAGAAATACTCATTTTGAAGACAATCACCAGGTGTATTTTCCTTGAACCGATTATTTTAAAATCGCACACAGGAGAAGTTATTAGGATAATGGCAGCCTGCAGTACCCCGGTCGGCCTTTAACTTGAGATACTCAATGAGAGGGGGCAGCACTGAGCTAGAATGCAAAGTCACTTCCTGGAGTAGCTCCAACTGAGCATGTTACTTCTACAGAAAATTTCAACATCCGGAAAATAAGTATTTTCAACTTTCATTCAGAACCGAAAATTAACCTGATTTCAAAGTCTGGAAAATATGCCTTTTCAACGTCCTGGAAAATATGTATTTTAAACGTACTGAAAATGCCTAGGGTGGCAGAATGGCAATGACCGGCCCTGCAGGGGAGATTGAGGGAGAGAGATAGAGGAGAGAGAGAACTCAGAGCTGGCACTGGCAGCCACCTCTGCTTGGCTGAGAGCAGAGAGACTCATGGGAGAAGTCACAAACAAGGCCTGTCATGCTGATGACTTTGTAACACCCTAGCTAGTCTCTGTCTGTCTGTCTGTCTGTCTGTCTGTCTGTCTGTCTGTCTGTCTGTCCCTCTCTCTCTCTCCTCATTAACACCTCAGGCAACGCAGTTAATAGAGTGTCTGATGTGTACTATTGTTTCTTACTGCTGTAAACTAACAAACAGTTGATCGTATCTGAGCAGAACTACTACCCTGACCTGTTTACTGCTGTAAACTAACAAACAGTTGATCGTATCTGAGCAGAACTACTCCACTGACCTGTTTACTGCTGTAAACTAACAAACAGTTGATCGTATCTGAGCAGAACTACTACCCTGACCTGTTTACTGCTGTAAACTAACAAACAGTTGATCGTATCTGAGCAGAACTACTCCACTGACCTGTTTACTGCTGTAAACTAACAAACAGTTGATCGTATCTGAGCAGAACTACTCCACTGACCTGTTTACTGCTGTAAACTAACAAACAGTTGATCGTATCTGAGCAGAACTACTCCACTGACCTGTTTACTGCTGTAAACTAACAAACAGTTGATCGTATCTGAGCAGAACTACTCCACTGACCTGTTTACTGCTGTAAACTAACAAACAGTTGATCGTATCTGAGCAGAACTACTCCACTGACCTGTTTACTGCTGTAAACTAACAAACAGTTGATCGTATCTGAGCAGAAATACTCCACTGACCTGTTTACTGCTGTAAACTAACAAACAGTTGATCGTATCTGAGCAGAACTACTCCACTGACCTGTTTACTGCTGTAAACTAACAAACAGTTGATCGTATCTGAGCAGAACTACTCCACTGACCTGTTTACTGCTGTAAACTAACAAACAGTTGATCGTATCTGAGCAGAACTACTCCACTGACCTGTTTACTGCTGTAAACTAACAAACAGTTGATCGTATCTGAGCAGAACTACTCCACTGACCTGTTTACTGCTGTAAACTAACAAACAGTTGATCGTATCTGAGCAGAACTACTCCACTGACCTGTTTACTGCTGTAAACTAACAAACAGTTGATCGTATCTGAGCAGAACTACTCCACTGACCTGTTTACTGCTGTAAACTAACAAACAGTTGATCGTATCTGAGCAGAACTACTCCACTGACCTGTTTACTGCTGTAAACTAACAAACAGTTGATCGTATCTGAGCAGAAATACTCCACTGACCTGTTTACTGCTGTAAACTAACAAACAGTTGATCGTATCTGAGCAGAACTACTCCACTGACCTGTTTACTGCTGTAAACTAACAAACAGTTGATCGTATCTGAGCAGAACTACTCCACTGACCTGTTTACTGCTGTAAACTAACAAACAGTTGATCGTATCTGAGCAGAACTACTCCACTGACCTGTTTACTGCTGTAAACTAACAAACAGTTGATCGTATCTGAGCAGAACTACTCCACTGACCTGTTTACTGCTGTAAACTAACAAACAGTTGATCGTATCTGAGCAGAACTACTCCACTGACCTGTTTACTGCTGTAAACTAACAAACAGTTGATCGTATCTGAGCAGAACTACTCCACTGACCTGTTTACTGCTGTAAACTAACAAACAGTTGATCGTATCTGAGCAGAACTACTCCACTGACCTGTTTACTGCTGTAAACTAACAAACAGTTGATCGTATCTGAGCAGAACTTCTACCCTGACCTGTTTACTGCTGTAAACTAACAAACAGTTGATCGTATCTGAGCAGAACTACTCCACTGACCTGTTTACTGCTGTAAACTAACAAACAGTTGATCGTATCTGAGCAGAACTACTCCACTGACCTGTTTACTGCTGTAAACTAACAAACAGTTGATCGTATCTGAGCAGAAATACTCCACTGACCTGTTTACTGCTGTAAACTAACAAACAGTTGATCGTATCTGAGCAGAACTACTCCACTGACCTGTTTACTGCTGTAAACTAACAAACAGTTGATCGTATCTGAGCAGAACTACTCCACTGACCTGTTTACTGCTGTAAACTAACAAACAGTTGATCGTATCTGAGCAGAACTACTCCACTGACCTGTTTACTGCTGTAAACTAACAAACAGTTGATCGTATCTGAGCAGAACTACTCCACTGACCTGTTTACTGCTGTAAACTAACAAACAGTTGATCGTATCTGAGCAGAACTACTCCACTGACCTGTTTACTGCTGTAAACTAACAAACAGTTGATCGTATCTGAGCAGAACTACTACCCTGACCTGTTTACTGCTGTAAACTAACAAACAGTTGATCGTATCTGAGCAGAACTACTCCACTGACCTGTTTACTGCTGTAAACTAACAAACAGTTGATCGTATCTGAGCAGAACTACTCCACTAACCTGTTTACTGCTGTAAACTAACAAACAGTTGATCGTATCTGAGCAGAACTACTCCACTGACCTGTTTACTGCTGTAAACTAACAAACAGTTGATCGTATCTGAGCAGAACTACTCCACTGACCTGTTTACTGCTGTAAACTAACAAACAGTTGATCGTATCTGAGCAGAACTACTACCCTGACCTGTTTACTGCTGTAAACTAACAAACAGTTGATCGTATCTGAGCAGAACTACTCCACTGACCTGTTTACTGCTGTAAACTAACAAACAGTTGATCGTATCTGAGCAGAACTTCTACCCTGACCTGTTTACTGCTGTAAACTAACAAACAGTTGATCGTATCTGAGCAGAACTACTCCACTGACCTGTTTACTGCTGTACACTAACACACAGTTGATCGTATCTGAGCAGAACTACTCCACTGACCTGTTTACTGCTGTAAACTAACAAACAGTTGATCGTATCTGAGCAGAAATACTCCACTGACCTGTTTACTGCTGTAAACTAACAAACAGTTGATCGTATCTGAGCAGAACTACTCCACTGACCTGTTTACTGCTGTAAACTAACAAACAGTTGATCGTATCTGAGCAGAACTTCTACCCTGACCTGTTTACTGCTGTAAACTAACAAACAGTTGATCGTATCTGAGCAGAACTACTCCACTGACCTGTTTACTGCTGTAAACTAACAAACAGTTGATCGTATCTGAGCAGAACTACTCCACTGACCTGTTTACTGCTGTAAACTAACAAACAGTTGATCGTATCTGAGCAGAACTACTCCACTGACCTGTTTACTGCTGTAAACTAACAAACAGTTGATCGTATCTGAGCAGAACTACTCCACTGACCTGTTTACTGCTGTAAACTAACAAACAGTTGATCGTATCTGAGCAGAACTACTCCACTGACCTGTTTACTGCTGTAAACTAACAAACAGTTGATCGTATCTGAGCAGAACTACTCCACTGACCTGTTTACTGCTGTAAACTAACAAACAGTTGATCGTATCTGAGCAGAACTTCTACCCTGACCTGTTTACTGCTGTAAACTAACAAACAGTTGATCGTATCTGAGCAGAACTACTCCACTGACCTGTTTACTGCTGTAAACTAACAAACAGTTGATCGTATCTGAGCAGAACTACTCCACTGACCTGTTTACTGCTGTAAACTAACAAACAGTTGATCGTATCTGAGCAGAACTACTCCACTGACCTGTTTACTGCTGTAAACTAACAAACAGTTGATCGTATCTGAGCAGAACTACTACCCTGACCTGTTTACTGCTGTAAACTAACAAACAGTTGATCGTATCTGAGCAGAACTACTCCACTGACCTGTTTACTGCTGTAAACTAACAAACAGTTGATCGTATCTGAGCAGAACTTCTACCCTGACCTGTTTACTGCTGTAAACTAACAAACAGTTGATCGTATCTGAGCAGAACTACTCCACTGACCTGTTTACTGCTGTACACTAACAAACAGTTGATCGTATCTGAGCAGAACTACTACCCTGACCTGTTTACTGCTGTAAACTAACAAACAGTTGATCGTATCTGAGCAGAACTACTCCACTGACCTGTTTACTGCTGTAAACTAACAAACAGTTGATCGTATCTGAGCAGAACTACTCCACTGACCTGTTTACTGCTGTAAACTAACAAACAGTTGATCGTATCTGAGCAGAACTACTCCACTGACCTGTTTACTGCTGTAAACTAACAAACAGTTGATCGTATCTGAGCAGAACTACTCCACTGACCTGTTTACTGCTGTAAACTAACAAACAGTTGATCGTATCTGAGCAGAACTACTCCACTGACCTGTTTACTGCTGTAAACTAACAAACAGTTGATCGTATCTGAGCAGAACTACTCCACTGACCTGTTTACTGCTGTAAACTAACAAACAGTTGATCGTATCTGAGCAGAACTACTCCACTGACCTGTTTACTGCTGTAAACTAACAAACAGTTGATCGTATCTGAGCAGAACTACTCCACTGACCTGTTTACTGCTGTAAACTAACAAACAGTTGATCGTATCTGAGCAGAACTTCTACCCTGACCTGTTTACTGCTGTAAACTAACAAACAGTTGATCGTATCTGAGCAGAACTACTCCACTGACCTGTTTACTGCTGTAAACTAACAAACAGTTGATCGTATCTGAGCAGAACTACTCCACTGACCTGTTTACTGCTGTAAACTAACAAACAGTTGATCGTATCTGAGCAGAACTACTCCACTGACCTGTTTACTGCTGTAAACTAACAAACAGTTGATCGTATCTGAGCAGAACTACTCCACTGACCTGTTTACTGCTGTAAACTAACAAACAGTTGATCGTATCTGAGCAGAACTACTCCACTGACCTGTTTACTGCTGTAAACTAACAAACAGTTGATCGTATCTGAGCAGAACTACTCCACTGACCTGTTTACTGCTGTAAACTAACAAACAGTTGATCGTATCTGAGCAGAACTACTCCACTGACCTGTTTACTGCTGTAAACTAACAAACAGTTGATCGTATCTGAGCAGAACTACTACCCTGACCTGTTTACTGCTGTAAACTAACAAACAGTTGATCGTATCTGAGCAGAACTACTCCACTGACCTGTTTACTGCTGTAAACTAACAAACAGTTGATCGTATCTGAGCAGAACTACTCCACTAACCTGTTTACTGCTGTAAACTAACAAACAGTTGATCGTATCTGAGCAGAACTACTCCACTGACCTGTTTACTGCTGTAAACTAACAAACAGTTGATCGTATCTGAGCAGAACTACTACCCTGACCTGTTTACTGCTGTAAACTAACAAACAGTTGATCGTATCTGAGCAGAACTACTCCACTGACCTGTTTACTGCTGTAAACTAACAAACAGTTGATCGTATCTGAGCAGAACTTCTACCCTGACCTGTTTACTGCTGTAAACTAACAAACAGTTGATCGTATCTGAGCAGAACTACTCCACTGACCTGTTTACTGCTGTACACTAACACACAGTTGATCGTATCTGAGCAGAACTACTCCACTGACCTGTTTAATGCTGTAAACTAACAAACAGTTGATCGTATCTGAGCAGAAATACTCCACTGACCTGTTTACTGCTGTAAACTAACAAACAGTTGATCGTATCTGAGCAGAACTACTCCACTGACCTGTTTACTGCTGTAAACTAACAAACAGTTGATCGTATCTGAGCAGAACTACTCCACTGACCTGTTTACTGCTGTAAACTAACAAACAGTTGATCGTATCTGAGCAGAACTACTCCACTGACCTGTTTACTGCTGTAAACTAACAAACAGTTGATCGTATCTGAGCAGAACTACTCCACTAACCTGTTTACTGCTGTAAACTAACAAACAGTTGATCGTATCTGAGCAGAACTACTCCACTGACCTGTTTACTGCTGTAAACTAACAAACAGTTGATCGTATCTGAGCAGAACTACTCCACTGACCTGTTTACTGCTGTAAACTAACAAACAGTTGATCGTATCTGAGCAGAACTACTACCCTGACCTGTTTACTGCTGTAAACTAACAAACAGTTGATCGTATCTGAGCAGAACTACTCCACTGACCTGTTTACTGCTGTAAACTAACAAACAGTTGATCGTATCTGAGCAGAACTTCTACCCTGACCTGTTTACTGCTGTAAACTAACAAACAGTTGATCGTATCTGAGCAGAACTTCTACCCTGACCTGTTTACTGCTGTAAACTAACAAACAGTTGATCGTATCTGAGCAGAACTACTCCACTGACCTGTTTACTGCTGTACACTAACAAACAGTTGATCGTATCTGAGCAGAACTACTCCACTGACCTGTTTACTGCTGTAAACTAACATACAGTTGATCGTATCTGAGCAGAAATACTCCACTGACCTGTTTACTGCTGTAAACTAACAAACAGTTGATCGTATCTGAGCAGAACTACTCCACTGACCTGTTTACTGCTGTAAACTAACAAACAGTTGATCGTATCTGAGCAGAACTTCTACCCTGACCTGTTTACTGCTGTAAACTAACAAACAGTTGATCGTATCTGAGCAGAACTACTCCACTGACCTGTTTACTGCTGTAAACTAACAAACAGTTGATCGTATCTGAGCAGAACTACTCCACTGACCTGTTTACTGCTGTAAACTAACAAACAGTTGATCGTATCTGAGCAGAACTACTCCACTGACCTGTTTACTGCTGTAAACTAACAAACAGTTGATCGTATCTGAGCAGAACTACTCCACTGACCTGTTTACTGCTGTAAACTAACAAACAGTTGATCGTATCTGAGCAGAACTACTCCACTGACCTGTTTACTGCTGTAAACTAACAAACAGTTGATCGTATCTGAGCAGAACTACTCCACTGACCTGTTTACTGCTGTAAACTAACAAACAGTTGATCGTATCTGAGCAGAACTACTCCACTGACCTGTTTACTGCTGTAAACTAACAAACAGTTGATCGTATCTGAGCAGAACTACTACCCTGACCTGTTTACTGCTGTAAACTAACAAACAGTTGATCGTATCTGAGCAGAACTACTCCACTGACCTGTTTACTGCTGTAAACTAACAAACAGTTGATCGTATCTGAGCAGAACTACTCCACTAACCTGTTTACTGCTGTAAACTAACAAACAGTTGATCGTATCTGAGCAGAACTACTCCACTGACCTGTTTACTGCTGTAAACTAACAAACAGTTGATCGTATCTGAGCAGAACTACTCCACTGACCTGTTTACTGCTGTAAACTAACAAACAGTTGATCGTATCTGAGCAGAACTACTCCACTGACCTGTTTACTGCTGTAAACTAACAAACAGTTGATCGTATCTGAGCAGAACTACTACCCTGACCTGTTTACTGCTGTAAACTAACAAACAGTTGATCATATCTGAGCAGAACTACTCCACTGACCTGTTTACTGCTGTAAACTAACAAACAGTTGATCGTATCTGAGCAGAACTACTACCCTGACCTGTTTACTGCTGTAAACTAACAAACAGTTGATCGTATCTGAGCAGAACTTCTACCCTGACCTGTTTACTGCTGTAAACTAACAAACAGTTGATCGTATCTGAGCAGAACTACTCCACTGACCTGTTTACTGCTGTACACTAACAAACAGTTGATCGTATCTGAGCAGAACTACTCCACTGACCTGTTTACTGCTGTAAACTAACATACAGTTGATCGTATCTGAGCAGAAATACTCCACTGACCTGTTTACTGCTGTAAACTAACAAACAGTTGATCGTATCTGAGCAGAACTACTCCACTGACCTGTTTACTGCTGTAAACTAACAAACAGTTGATCGTATCTGAGCAGAACTACTACCCTGACCTGTTTACTGCTGTAAACTAACAAACAGTTGATCGTATCTGAGCAGAACTACTCCACTGACCTGTTTACTGCTGTAAACTAACAAACAGTTGATCGTATCTGAGCAGAACTACTACCCTGACCTGTTTACTGCTGTAAACTAACAAACAGTTGATCGTATCTGAGCAGAACTACTCCACTGACCTGTTTACTGCTGTAAACTAACAAACAGTTGATCGTATCTGAGCAGAACTACTCCACTGACCTGTTTACTGCTGTAAACTAACAAACAGTTGATCGTATCTGAGCAGAACTACTCCACTGACCTGTCCTCAGCACCACAGGTTAAAACGGTTGTGGTGCTATCAACATGCGATACTAATACTAGCCTATATTTAATTCCGGTAGCATTTAATTTATGGTACCTAAATTACTGAAGGTATTTACTAATACATTTAATGAATTGTGTATTTACACAGTAATAATCTACTTATTACTTATTTCTTTCATTGGGATTAATGTAATCCATTTTATTGAATTATTTGAAATCTCACTGTAACTCTTAGACTGTTCCACACATTATGAGACTCTTCTGAGGCCTCTACGTAGACTGTTCCACACATTATGAGACTCTTCTGAGGCCTCTACGTAGACTGTTCCACACATTATGAGACTCTTCTGAGGCCCCTACGTAGACTGTTCCACACATTATGAGACTCTTCTGAGGCCTCTACGTAGACTGTTCCACACATTATGAGACTCTTCTGAGGCCTCTACGCAGACTGTTCCACACATTATGAGACTCTTCTGAGGCCTCTACGTAGACTGTTCCACATATTATGAGACTCTTCTGAGGCCTCTACGTAGACTGTTCCACACATTATGAGACTCTTCTGAGGCCTCTACGTAGACTGTTCCACACATTATGAGACTCTTCTGAGGCCTCTACGTAGACTGTTCCACACATTATGAGACTCTTCTGAGGCCTCTACGTAGACTGTTCCACACATTATGAGACTCTTCTGAGGTCTCTACGTAGACTGTTCCACGCATTATCAGACTCTTCTGAGGCCTCTACGTAGACTGTTCCACACATTATGAGACTCTTCTGAGGCCTCTACGCAGACTGTTCCACACATTATTAGACTCTTCTCAGGCCTCTACGTAGACTGTTCCACACGTTATGAGACTCTTCTGAGGCCTCTACGTAGACTGTTCCACACATTCTGAGACTCTTCTGAGGCCTCTACGTAGACTGTTCCACACATTCTGAGACTCTTCTGAGGCCTCTACGTAGACTGTTCCACACATTCTGAGACTCTTCTGAGGCCTCTACGTAGACTGTTCCACACATTATGAGACTCTTCTGAGGCCTCTACGCAGACTGTTCCACACATTATGAGACTCTTCTGAGGCCTCTACGTAGACTGTTCCACACATTATGAGACTCTTCTGAGGCCTCTACGTAGACTGTTCCACACATTATGAGACTCTTCTGAGGCCTCTACGTAGACTGTTCCACACATTATGAGACTCTTCTGAGGCCTCTACGTAGACTGTTCCACACATTATGAGACTCTTCTGAGGCCTCTACGTAGACTGTTCCACACATTCTGAGACTCTTCTGAGGCCTCTACGTAGACTGTTCCACACATTATGAGACTCTTCTGAGGCCTCTACGTAGACTGTTCCACACATTCTGAGACTCTTCTGAGGCCTCTACGTAGACTGTTCCACACATTATGAGACTCTTCTGAGGCCTCTACGTAGACTGTTCCACAACCTTTTAGAGGGCCTCAGCCTCGGTTAAAAACAGAGTATTTTGGGAGGGTATCAGTTCTCCATGAAATCCTAACCACTAGAAAGTACTGTCTATTCTGTCAGTGACTCAGCCCCAGCAGTGGCACTGTTGCTCCAATCAGTGAAAGGCCTTTTGGATATAGGATCACATGTTTTCACTTCTGAGGTGGAGAGGAAGGTAGGGAATGAAGTGTGCCACAAGGGCATCTCTCTCTCTCTCTGTCTCTGTCTCTGTCTCTGTCTCTCTCTCTCTCTCTCTCTCTCTCTCTCTCTCTCTCTCTCTCTCTCTCTCTCTCTCTCTCTCTCTCTCTCTCTCTCTCTCTCTCTCTCTCTCTCTCTCTCTCTCTCTCTGTCTCTCTGTCTGTCTCTCTCTTTCTCTGTGTGTCTCTGTCTCTCTCTCTGTCTCTCTCTCTGTCTCTCTCTCTCTCTGTCTCTCTCTCTGTCACGCCCTGACCTTAGAGATCCTTTTTATGTCTCTATTTTGGTTTGGTCAGGGCGTGAGTTGGGGTGGGCATTCTATGTCTGGTGTTCTATGTTTTCTTTTCTGTGTGTTTGGCCGGGTGTGGTTCTCAATCAGAGGCAGCTGTCTATCGTTGTCTCTGATTGAGAACCACACTTAGGTAGCCTTTTTCCACCTGTGTGTGGTGGGTAGTTGTTTTCTGTTTTGTGTTGTTGCACCAGACACCAGACAGAACTGTTTCGTTTCGTCCACTCTGTTGGTTTTGTTGTTTCAGTGTTTAGGTTATTTTATTAAATTACAATGAACACTTACCACGCTGTGTTTTGGTCACCTTCTTTCCAGGATGATCGTTACACTCTCTCTCTCTCTCTCTCTCTCTCTCTCTCTCTCTCTCTCTCTCTCTCTCTCTCTCTCTCTCTCTCTCTCTCTCTCTCTCTCTCTCTCTCTCTCTCTCTCTCTCTCTCTCTCTCTCTCTCTCTCTCTCTCTCTCTCTCTCTCTCTCTCTCTCTCTCTCTCTCTCTCTCTCTCAATTCAATTCAATTCAAGGGGCTTTATTGGCATGGGAAACATGTGTTAACATTGCCAAAGCAAGTGAGGTAGATAATATACAAAAGTGAAGTAAACAATAAAAATTAACAGTAAACATTACACATACAGAAGTTTCAAAACAATAAATACATTACAAATATACAGTGTTGTAACAATGTACAAATTGTTAAAGTACACAATGGAAAATAAATAAGCACAAATATGGGTTGTATTTACAATGGTGTTTGTTCTCTCTCTCTCTCTCTCTCTCTCTCTCTCTCTCTCTCTCTCTCTCTCTCTCTCTCTCTCTCTCTCTCTCTCTCTCTCTCTCTCTCTCTCTCTCTCTCTCTCTCTCTCTCTCTCTCTCTCTCTCTCTCTCGCTCTCTCTCTCTCTCTCCACCTCTCACTCTCTCTCTCTCTCTCTCTCCCTCCCTCCCTTTTTTTCTCTCTCTTCCTCTCTTTCTTTCTCTCTTTTTCTTTCTCTCTCTCCGCCGGGGTGTGGAGGGAGGGAGTGAGTGAGGACTCAGTGTCCTGTGTCCGCCCTGGTGATGAGATGCTGGCTGTGTTCCTGTCTGTCTGGGCAGTGACTCCACATGACTGACTTTAGCCTTGTGCTCATTTCTTCTCCTCTTGCATGAAAGCAGTTCTTCTCAGATTTGGAAAAAATATATTGCTGCTGAGTCTGCCTCTTAAACACACAGTGTCTCTGTTCGCCTCTGTGACGCCATGAAGGTGAATAACTCAAATCACATTATCTATACAGTGTGATTTCAACATTTTAAATGTGTTTTTTTTTTACTCAGGGATAAAATTGCTTTCATTCTGACATTATTTTAAAATGTTTTTCCTTGTGCTTCAGAGTGAAAAATGTAGGAATAGCACCTTAAGCAGTTCTTCCAGACAAAGGATTTCACATTGTTCTGTAGTTCCACTCAGCAAATTCCATTTATGCAACTGTATGGATGAAGCAAACATTAAAATTGAAAACTGCCCATTTATGAATCGAATTTGTTTCGCATATAAATGTCCACCTCTCACAGGAAATCCACTTGAAATGTTTAGATTGCGGGAAAAATGGCAAATACTTCAACAATTGTTCTTTATTCGTCATTGTGACTGCAATTTTCAAGGAAATATTTTTTTTTATCAGTTCCGTTCCTACAATCACTATTTACAGTATTATTACACTTACACTAGTGAGAAATGCATTGAAAGACCCATGTATAGTATGAGTATGAATTTGCATTGCATGGACCATATCCTCCTTGCTAGTCCAAACTTCACCTAAGCCAATTTACAGACAGTGTGTGAAAGACAGCCAGCTCCAAGCTCTGGTTAAGTTTCACTGCCCTCCAGATTCCTCCTCGTTGAGAAGCCATAATTGTCTCTAAACCTTCAGTGCTAGCCATACCCTCCCAACACCAGACGAATGTTGACCCTATCTCCAAAACAGAACAAACGTGTTTAAATAAAAAAAGATGACTAATTTCCAGGGAATCTATTGCCGCATCCATTTTAAGCCCCCAAACTTAAACAGACAATGATAAACAATACGAGGAAGGCCACCTCATAGCTGATATTTAACATTCTATTTTGTATCTTAGTGAGAACGGTTCCTCTGTGACACACACACACATCGCATGCACACACACACACACACACACACACACACACACACACACACACACACACACACACACACACACACACACACACACACACACACACACACACACACACACACACACACACACACACACACACACACACACACACACACACACACACACAGAGAGAGTACACACACAAACACACACAGAGTACACACACACATTCACACACCGTGAGAGAGCGGTGATCAATACACGCAGGCAGTGTTTAGCCATCCAGGTGTCCGCCAGGCCAGGAGGTCCGGCTGCAGGGATCCTACTCTGCAGTGTCTGAGATTACAGGGCTCTAGTATAATGACACATTACCTTTTGTTCTCATTTTATTCTGTTCTGGGTTGATGGCTGAGCTACAATCTAATGCTTTCTTTTGTAAAAATCCCCACAAAGGACAACTTTGTCCCAACTGAACAGCATGATGGTTGCATTTCTTTACTCATCTAATTATTCTACTAAATGCTAACAGGATGCCTGGAGTTTTCAGAAAACCTTTTATGCATTTGAGTGAAAATATGGCTCAAGTTTCCTGGGTTGTAGTTTCAATCGAATAAGGAAGCTGCTCTGATATTGAGGGCTAGCCAAACATACCCATCAGCACATAACCATTGTGAAACATCTCTTCGCAAACAGGAAGTGAAAGTGACAGAATAAGGAAATGGTGAAGGTCCATACTGAACCAGGAAATATCAGCTGCTTAGTGCGTCATCGTGCAAAGAAGTAAAAACATCTTGAAAACTGAATGCTGGTAAGAAGACAAGTACTCAGTTTGGCCAAAGTTGTCTAAAATCACATTTAATGACAGAAGCAGGTATGTGGATCCGTACAGGTAAAGTGAAGGCTCAAATAAAAACTCAGTATTGTATATAAGTCTGTAGATCTAGATTTCATGGTACTGGTTATATTAGGTTATATTATGTTATATTACGTCTCACAGTGTGAGGCTATGAAAAGCTGTTTGGTACGAGGTCACTCATCAGCTGTAAATATTCCTATGATGTCACGAGTCAGTTAGAATGACCAGATGAAAGATAATACGATCCACTACACTATCAGGCAGGGATAGGTGACACACGCACGCACGCACACAAGAACACGTGCACACGCACACACACACACATACTCACATGCATACACAGACACCGACTCTCACATTTAGAGTCTGTACACGTCACTTATAATGGGAGCGAGGGTCTATTTCTCTAGGTGACAGTGTACAGCCAAGTATTGCAGCGTAGAATCTGTTTTGACTCATACAATATAATAGCCCAAACTAAAAATAGGCAATAGCTGTACAAAATATCTGCACATGCTATAAAACACATCAGAAAGTTTTGCTTATGTTTTAATCTCTTCAGGGAAAAGTATATTATTCATAGAATTCAACTGTTTTCTGCTCAGTGTGGGTCTATTATATGGAATCAACTATCATAGTAGCATGGTATTGTAGAAGGATGTGGTGACTATCAAAGTAGCATGGTATTGTAGAAGAATGGTGACTATCATAGTAGCATGGTATTGTAGAAGGATGGTGACTATCATAGCAGCATGGTATTGTAGAAGGATGGTGACTATCATAGCAGCATGGTATTGTAGAAGGATGTGGTGACTATCATAGTAGCATGGTATTGTAGAAGGATGGTGACTATCATAGTAGCATGGTATTGTAGAAGGATGGTGACTATCATAGTAGCATGGTATTGTAGACGGATGTGGTGACTATCATAGTAGCATGGTATTGTAGACGGATGTGGTGACCATCAAAGTAGCATGGTATTGTAGAAGGATGTGGTGACTATCATAGTAGCATGGTATTGTAGAAGGATGGTGACTATCATAGCAGCATGGTATTGTAGAAGGATGGTGACTATCATAGTAGCATGGTATTATAGAAGGATGGTGACTATCATAGTAGCATGGTATTGTAGAAGGAGGGTGACATATGTCCTTTGACACTAGGCCATCTTATTTTTGCATTAAAAAATAAGCACATCAAGATGCCTTTAAAAAATAAAAGTGACTCCTTTGTGAATTTCCACCCTCCAAAAACAACCAAAACACAAGCGTACATTGTGAACTGTCGATAAGTACTGCTTTATGTAAATGCATCCTCACATCTCATATTCCCTGCCTTAATCGGGAAGAGTAAAAAAAATGTGGAAAGTAACAGGCCAAGTCTGCTCTGGGATTTCTTCAGCATAACTCGTCCATTGTCATAAACTAGAAAACCCATATTCAAACTTCAATGTGAAGATTCGAAACCACACAATGAGAAGATTGAATTTTAATCCCCTTTTGTATACACATTGAACAAACTTTGAAAAGAGTTTGCACCCAAGTACACACACGGTCTCTCACACAAACACACACACACACACACACACACACACACACACACACACACACACACACACACACACACACACACACACACACACACACACACACACACACACACACACACACACACACACACACACACACACACACACACACACACACACACACACACACACACACACACACACTGTACATGACTTACAGAGCGATGATCTATTTCTCTAGACGTTCTTTGGTAAAAACTCAAAGTTTAAAAAATGTGGTTTGAAATTGTGTTTCCCTCAAGATTGCTTGTGTTATATAGAACCAAACGATGACTGGGAGTGCTTTTTTTCACTCTGGTGTGAAACACAGTAACAGCGTGGGAAGTTGTCCGAGGACTGTTGTGCATTAAAATATCACTTCAATTCTTTATTTCTTCTTGCAGGCTTACAGGTATATTGGCTCAGAGTGAGTATCTTATTCATGGATGTCATATTTCTCAAATTGAGTTTGAATTAATTAGGATTAGACATTTTTAAGTACATTTTGGTGTTGTTTAAATAATGGCTAATTGTTTGCTAGGGACCATATTATAAAATATGAATATGATGTTTGTTTTTTGTTTTGCTGTATAAGCTACTGACCAAAGCATACGTTTCTTTGATTTTGTTTTGAAACAAGCTTGTTGCATTTCTCAAATAATAAAATAAACTATTATAACATGAATAGTGTATTTGTTAATGGATTCAAAACATTATTATTATTATTAATATGATTATAAAATCTTTTATCGCAACAATTTCACTTTCACTTCAATTTTCATGTGCAACTTAGAATGAATTCCACTTTTGTATTTACAATCTGTAAACAAAATGAGATTTATGCATGTCGAAAATGACACCACTTCTTTATTATCAAATGTGTTCTGTTATGTTTGTCACTGAGAGGAAAAGTGTATTAATATACATTTCACATCTGCAGTAAACTTTTAGAAAACGTTCAGACTTTTACCCATCTCCCATCTTCATACTTTGTGTATCTCCCTAATGTCCTCTATGGGTTTTAGTTCAGAAATATAATTTACAACTGCAGTAAATTAAATATTTAATTAAGTAAATTACCCACTGAATAGAGTCCATTTCATGGATTTGAATGACTATTATGGGTTACTTTGTTATCATTCATAATCTCCTGGGTGATTCCCACACTTTGTCTTTGTCATCATTGTCATGCAGCCCCAGTTTGGTCTTCTGTGAAATGTTTGTAAATACACACTCAAACCCTGCTAGAGATGCTTAACCTCAAGCTGCTCAAATCAAATCAGTCACATACACAGCAGATGTTATTGCAGGTGTTGCTTTATTTTTTTTAACAAGGCAAGTCAGTTAAGAACATATTTTTTTTTTTACAATGATAGCCTACCCCGGCCAAACCCTCCCCTAACCCAGACAACACTGGGCCAATTGTGCACTGGCCCTATGGGACTCCTGATCACAGCTGGTTGTGATACAGCCTGGGATCGAACCAGGGTCTATAGTGACACTTCTAGCACTGAGATGCAGTGCCTTAGACTGCTGCGCCACTCGGGAGCCTTGTAGGGGAAGTAGAAACCCTGTTCACTGGAACACATCAGATTGATTGATCATGTGGTTTTAATGAGCAGGCAATAAGAGGGGCTATATTTAAGCAATATGGCCCGATGGGGTGTCATATATGGCCAATATACCACAGCTATTTTTATGCATGACGCAACGCAGTGTGCCTGGATACACCCCTTAGCAATGGTATATTGATCTTATACCACAAACCTCCGAGGTGCCTTATTGCCATTATGAACAGGTTAACAATGGTGTTAGAGAAGTAAACAAGTAGTTTTGCGTCATACCCTTGTTATATTGTCTCATATACCACAGCTTTTCAGTCAATCAGCATCCGGGGCTGGAACTACCCGGATTATAATAGTATTTATAATTATTTCAAGTGTGGCGTGTTGTGTGCATGTAGAGGCTTAAACTCACAGCATGTAAGAGCTCCTTTTTCTTTGAAGAAAAAGTCACCTATTTTTAGCCCTGTAAACCCTTGGAAGATGAACTCTTTACTTCTAGTAGTGTTAACATTATGAGTATAGAGGGTGCAATATAGAGCCTATAAGCCTTGCCTTCTGTTTATCTATGCATAGTCACTTCACCCCTACCTACACGTACAAATGACCTCGACTAACCTGTACCCCCACACATTGACTCGGTACTGGGACGCCCTGTATATAGCCTCGGTATTGTTATTTTCTTGTGTTACTTTTTATTTTATTTTTGACTTTAGTTTATTTAGTGAATATTTTCTTAAGTCTATGCATTGTTGGTTAAGGGCTTGTAAGTAAGCATTTCACGGTAAGATCTACACCTGTTGTATTCGGCCCATGTGACAAATACAATTTTATTTAATTTGAGAACTTAATAGAATATAGTAACTCGGCACAAACTAATCAATGAGACCATTGTGAGATTAGAAGATCAATTAAATTGGGTTATCATGGTGTATAGGGCTAAGTCTTCATTTCAGTCTGGAAATAATTAAATAATCCACATTTACTCTTGGAAATCTGTATAACCACAATATTGTGGTTTGTTGCAATTGTGAGGATTTTTAGACTAAAGAAAATATGTCTATCATCGAAGAGTGATATAGTATACCAACATAGTATACCCATAACATAACTCAGAAATAGCCAAGTCTAATGAACATATCATATTTTGTATTAGACATTGGATAAAATAAGATAAAAAGATTACCATCAGCTACCTTATTATCTGTAACATACTTAGACTCACACTAAGCCAAACACATACAATCACAGAATCATATATGATTAATATTAGATCATTTCAAATAAACTGGATAAACGGTTCACTTGTTATTATTGCGTTATAGTTTGGTGGTGGTTAGTGAGGAGCAGGGATGCTTCTGTCCCTTTAAGAACGACCGGTCTGGGGTGGCGCTTTCCTCCGCAAGGGCTTCTTGATATTAATAGTGTTGGTGTCTTGAAACTGACGTAATGCTTGGAGTCTGAGGTCCTGTCAAGCGATAACATTTCTGATAAAGAACTGAGATCACTGCAAACTAATCCTCATTTTCCATCCAGACTCAGGCGTTTTAAATATTATACACAGTCACCCTGATTCCACGTGCACAGGCGAGATTGGAAATCGTGTATCCCCTGTAACAAAACAATTATAATAGCCTACCCCGAGATCAACAAACAAACCACACAAAGACGGTTCATGGCTTACGCCAAAGCTCCACCATCTTTTAGACTGCAAAGACTATTGCAATTTAATCAACAGGTAAGGACAAACTGAATCAATGCACGTTACTAGCACAGAGGCGAGCAATTAGATGTGAATTTACAGTAGTACCAGAATGCGGATCGCTTTTAGCGAATGTTATGTAAGAGCTAAGGGATTTCATGAATCAGTTGTGAGCTACTTTGCTGTGAAAAAAACCCCAGCAGTGCTTCTCGGATTTCACATGGCATTTAGGTTTTGTTGGGTCAAACGCATGAGAAATTGAAATTGGCTACTTGGTAGAAGCAGAGGGGTCACGTATTGAGAAGGAAGAATAACATGAGTTGCAGTAGGTTTGTAGCTTACTTTCTCCTTGCGGTTTCATTTAATAATTTGATTTCAGGGTGTTGTAGCATTCGTTTAATTGTTGTAAAAGCGCGACGCATTCTAGATAGGTGTTGGGGACAGAATAGCGTTATCTTCTTGAGTAGATCTACTTTTATGTCTGCACACACACACACACTGATCATATGAGCATTTTATTTGGCGCATCGTGTGTTTCTGTTTTCATTGTTCGTAAAGAGAGCGCATGGCAGAGGTTATATTAAGTTACAATGTAGCCTAATTTATTGGGTTTCTGAAACTTTTGTATTTATTTCGAAGTTGAATGTTGAAGTTGAATGATTCATGTCGAGAACTGAACAACGTTTAACACTCAATTTTTAAAACTTTCTGTAACTGTGATGTTCGTCAAAGATAAGAAAACGCGTAGGCATGGCAACACACTTGGGTCTAGAGAATATGTCAACTAACTACAATGAATGAGGCACAGCTAGGTTAGTTAAATTGTAAATTAAAGATATTTCACCAGTAACCTATGTTCTAAACTTTCCACATTGCATTCGTATGCTGTCGAAGTTCTACGTTTTGGTTGATAGAATGTTCAAGTCGTGTTGTTATTTTGTTACAAACAAGTGTAACAAAGTGCTGGGAACTTTATCAATGACGGATCACTTGTTCATTATTTAAACGTCATTATAAACTCGGTGGTTCGAGCCCTGAATGTAGATTGGCTGACAGCCGTGGTATATCAGATCGTATACCACAGGAATGACAAAACATTTATTTTTACTGCTCTAATTACGGTGGTAATCACTTTATAATAGCAATAAGGCACCTCAGGGGTTTGTGCTATATGGCTTATATACCACGGCTAAGGGCTGTGTCCAGGCACTCCACGTTGCGTCGAGCTTAAGAGCAGCCCTTAGCTGTGGTATACTGGCCATATACCACTACCTCTCGGGTCTTATTGCTTAAGTATAGCAGGCCACTTGGAGAAGTGAGTCATTTCCATATTCCAGTCCATGTGGAGGGGATTAGGCTATGTCTCAAAGAAGATGACACTGAGGTGCAATGTGTGTGTGTGTCTGTGGAACTCATAAAGTTTAGACTAGCATGACTGGGCATCATGATGAAGCAGCTCACTTTGCAGAAACTTAACTTAGCTTTTCATAATGTTGTCATAAAGTGTTATAAAGATAATATATTTCTACCATTGTGATACCTGCTTCGTTGCTCTAGTGAGGAGGTGAAGTAGTTTGGTTTGCTACTCAGCTGTTGGGGCAAAGTGCTGCTTTCAGAGGCATGTAAGACTGTCTTACTTGTAGTGCAACACAGTTACACTATACCATCAGTGTGTGTATGAACTTGATAGATACATTGTAACCATGGACATTGTAGCAAATAACCCCCTACAGGTCTGGACTTTTTCAAGGCATAACTTTTTACTTTTAGACAATGTTTCTGTCGATCTAAACTTACTATTTTTCAGTTTGTAAGAAAATATATTTATTTGATCTGAACACAACTCTAAATCACCAACTTTTCAGCTTCTCTTAGACTTGGTTTTTGTAGTTACATTGTTATGACAATTTTATTTTTTACATGACACAAAATTCCCATGTTGGCTCCAGTAGATGCTTCGTACCCTTTCCCGTAAACTGTGAAACCAACCAGTCAGCCTACACGGCAACATGCGTCAGGAAATGTCACAGATTCTGTCTATGAAAAAGCGCTCTTGTCAGTGAACGTTTTTTAATGACGTGGCCAAAGCAAATAAATCCTTTCCATCATTCGAGGAGGGTAGAGAGAGGTTAAGTTAAAACATAGGCTCAACCATGTATAACAATAGGCTAGTTATTTATTGTATTGGCTACCTGTATGTCTTATATTCCAATTATTTATGTTGTGCATATTAATAACAACTTAATAGTGATAACACACACATGCATAAATTGTATTTATTATACATAATATACATCAAAATATCTGGCCGCAAAAATCCACTTCTCAAAGTCAACTTTGTCCTCATTGTGGCCGTGTACCTACTACTGAATCTGATTGATACACGAAGCACTTCCCAAATCCTTAATTAAATTTACACTGTGCAATGTTTTGTCACAATAATCCATTGATGTGCGAAGCCACTCTTTAGTCTCATTTTCGAAGACAATTTTAGTTTTGCTTTTTAGTAATTAGCGAATTATGGAAAAACAAAAGACTTAACATCAGTATTCTGTAGTGTTTACTACTCTATACAAGGACTGCTTCTTTCAAAACGGAGAGAAAAGATCCAAATAGTTAGTTTGATAAGAGCTGTGTGAAGTCTCTGCTGAATTACGGTAGGTATATTTGAAATGTAAATGGTTTCCCCATCTGTTAGTTCTTTGGAGGGGGGCTGCAGTAGATCAGCAATGTATAGGGAAGGAGCTTTATGGCTGACGGATGGATTTGAGTCTCGTCGGGTAGGAGAAACCAGCAATGGGTCGTTTGTATTTGTTATACATGGCTTTAGAGTTTGCACAACTTCTTCTAGGGTGATTTTTTTCCGAATTGCTGTGAGGCCAGCCTCTCACTTTACGGTGTATCTTCGTACCAAATTCCACATATAGGTGCTGCTGTATAAATACATTATTAATGAAAAGATACATATTTTGAAGCCTCATGAAACAAAACAGTTATGTATAATATAAAAACTGTCAGTCTTAAAATCCTAAAGGACATGAGAAACATAACTAGAGCAGATTTAACACATCCATGTCTCCCTGAGAAACGTAACTAGAGCAGATTTAACACGTCCATGTCTCCCTGAGAAACGTAACTAGAGCAGATTAAACACGTCCATGTCTCCCTGAAGAATTGTAGACGTCGACGATCTTAATGTAATTTGAGACGTAGGCTATTACAGAAATGAGGTAAAATTGTGATACGTTTATTGATGAAGATCTAGATTTGTTTTGTTGACTCAGACACCCTTCATTGCCATTCAGCAAAGTTTAGCATTTTTCTGGAGGCGGTTGTATCTCAGTGAAAACATATTGAAATCGAAAATCAGCCTTAGACATACTGTATAATATCTGTATAGTCATTTCTGACCGTTGTCTAGGAAACCCCCCTAATATCCATTCACTTAAATAGACAAGAATAAAGGCCTGCTCACATATATTTTCTCACTTTGAATGTTGTTTTTGCTTTTAAAACAAAAACGCTCTATAGAACACACTGGTCTACTGTGCCTTTAAATATTCCCTTTAATGCTTCTGCAAGTGACTAGACACCTTCCCTTGATACATGCAACCAGGAGAGGCAGGAAACTTT
Source organism: Salvelinus alpinus (assembly GCF_045679555.1). Classification (NCBI taxonomy): domain Eukaryota; kingdom Metazoa; phylum Chordata; class Actinopteri; order Salmoniformes; family Salmonidae; genus Salvelinus; species Salvelinus alpinus. The sequence continues at coordinate 36,324,994 of NC_092111.1, read as the reverse complement.
CGATTTTCTTTAACCCGCTGACATAATTCTTACGTTTACTTTGAGAGGATGGACAGCAGTAATTGGTAGCGCTAAAAACTTGTAATAACACCTCAGAATCACCTTGGCAAACAAATATACTGAACAAAAATATAAACGCAACATGGAACAATGTCTAAGATTTTACCGCGCTACAGTTCATATAAGGAAATCAGTCAACTGAAATAAATTCATGTCGGCGGATGTATGGCACAACAATGGGCCTCAGGATCTCGTCACGGTATCTCTGTTCATTCAAATTGCCATCGATAAAATGCAATTGTGTTTGTTGCCCGTAGTTTATGCCTGCCCCATACCATAACCCCACTGCCACCATGGGGCACTCTGTTCCCAACGTTGACATCAGAAAACCGCTCGCCCACACGACCCCATACATGTGGTCTGCAGGCCGGTTGGACGTATTGCCAATTTCTCTAGAAATTTCAAAATTTCTCATATGGTAGAGAAATTAACATACAATTCTCTGGCCACAGCTCTGGTGGACATCTCTTGCCTAGTTAAACACATTTTTTAAAACAGCTCTGGTGGACATTACTGCAGTCAGTATGCCAATTGCATGCTCCCTCAAAACTTGAGGCTCACTAACAGGGATGGAAACACATTTCTGCACAGAATTTGAGAAAATAAGCTTTTTGTGCATATGAAACATTTCTGGGATCTTTATTTCAGCTAATGAGACATGTGACTTGTTGTGTTTATATTTTTGTTCAGTATAGTTTTTTCCAGATTTGTGGGGAAATGGGTCCAGGGTTAGAGTAGCCTATAATAGTTGTTGATACAGCTTATTTTTTAATTATTTATTTGTTTTAAAAAGTCCTTCCCACTGTCAGTTGCTGATCCAAGACCTGTAATAGTTCATGTATTTCACACAACTGTTGCATTTAACAGATTTTTTCAAAATATATATTCTGAACAACAGGCTCTTAAAGGGATAGAAAGTAGGCCTTGTTCTTGAGGCTAATAGGGATCTGTGATTTATTTATTATTTAACCTTTATTTAACTAGGCAAGTCACTTAAGAGCAAGTTCTTATTTACAATGACGCCCTACCCCGGCCAAACCCTAACGACGCATGGCCAATTGTGCTCCGCCCTATGGGACTCCCAATCATGGCCGTTTGTGATACAGCCAGGAATTGAACCAGGGTTTGTAGTGACCCCTCTAGCACTGAGATGCAGTGCCTTAGACCGCTGCGCCACTCGGGCACCCCCCCCGAGTGTTTTCACCTGTTAAAGCAAGTCAGTATTTGAACTACTAATTTCCCCAAGAAAAACAACTGCTTGTTGTACCTCCTCCAGTCATATGGATGGGGGTGGCTTGTACTGGGCTCTGTATGCAGCAGGGGCTTATGGTGTGGTTTGGGAAGGTGTAGTGATGTGGGCCTAGACACTTTCTGTTTTATATTAGGGATAAATCAAGAGGCCTACATTACCAGACCTGCTGTCTGTGTCTGGTAGACATTTCTTGTAGGTTTAGATCAGGAATTTCCCTTTATCACATAAGAATCCTCACCTCTTTTCTACACCAGACTTAGAAATTGTGTTTGTGTGTGTTTGTGTTTTATCTTAGGATTTCCATAATGCACTTTGGGCTAGCCAGCATAGAAATTCCCTTAACCATCACCCAGACACAGATAAACCAGACACAGATAAACCAGACACAGATAAACCTCTCCTCTCCTCTTTAGAACTCTGATGAGTCAGTTTAGCCTCTGTGTTCAGGATCTGTCTATCAGGGTGTGTTCTTTATTTCCATTATTGTTCAGTGTTTTTCTACTGTAGTGGGCACGGCATAGGCCATTACATCTCAGACAGGTTGGACAGGATGAGTCGTCGAGAAGAGTTGGAGAAAATAGTGTTCCTGGGGAAGGTTGGTTTTCCTGTATCCAATTTGGTTTGCCAGAGGGTCTGTCGTACCGTTAGAGCTCCTATTCCTTCATGAGACCGACAGCCCGGCAGTTTGATGATGCCTTGCACAGGACTGACTCTGATTTGTAATGACCGCGTCGTTAATTGTGTTTTTACTGATCATTGTTCTCTCTGGAAATCACATGGAAGGCAACATGTCGGTCAGTATGGCCTTCATACGTTTTATGACTTTTTATAGCTTTTTAACTCGTTCCAGTTTCCAAGCTATTGTTTTGAGAAAACTTTTGAGGTTTACTTGCATGTTTGATGTGCGTTTGTGGGATACATTTTAAGAATATATTGTGTCTATTTCACTTTTTTGTGATTCCTTGATTTTTACATGTGTTTTCTTTTTTTTTATGGGGTGTGATTGCAGAGAGAGAAGCGTTGTGATGTGTGCTCCAGTGGAACCCAGGACTGCTATGACCTGTGACCTCTGAAGACACAAGTGGAAGAAGAGAGACAACTTTTACAAACTTCAGAAAGACCCTGCCAACAACAACAAGACCAAAGAAAAGACAATGGAATAAATGAATCTCCAGCATGGACGTGGAATAAAGGATACCTCAGTCAAGAAGCAGGGACCCTGGATGTTGTTCTCACTCTGATCATCTTTCTCCCTGTGGAATCTGTGCTGATAATGCGCTAACCCAATGCTCAGCAGAGGTATGATCTCTCTTGTTGTAGGCCTCAATATACACAGATTAGGCTTAGAGAAATGTGAATATTGTTTATTTTCACGTAACTTGAAATGGTTTCTAGTCAGCCGAAACCCAAATTGAATAGGCCCGAAGTTATTAAAGATTGTAACGATTTATTTCAATCTTTTTCGAAAACCGAGTCACAGGCGGGGTTGTCAAAATATGTTTTATTGAACTATAGCTTACTCTTCGTTGTTGTGGAGTTGTTTTGTTCGGCTCTATCCTTTTTTTGCAGTTTTATGTTCTTAGCTGTGGTATATTCCAGCGTTTTGATCTGATATTGAAGGCAGTACCATCTGTATTTGTAGAGCTTATTATGTGGAATGTTGTCTATATTGACTTAATGTTTTCTACCGCCCCCTGGACCACACACATGCTCATGGTACGTTCTCCGTTCTCTCTGCTCTTGTCTAGATGGGTCAACTGACAGTTTTATTGTCTGTATCTTTATGATCTGATCGTTTACAAAACGTTCCAGGAGGTTGTTCCTATAATGTAGGTTTCCACAGTGTTGTTACAGCTTAGTCATACCTAACGTTTATTCATACTGAGACACAAAGTTACTGGCAGTACATATAGACAACAGTATTTCATGTTATTGACAGATGTAACAGGACTCATACCTGAAGTTAATTTCACATACTGAGACACAAAGTTTCAGGGGATTTTGCAGGGTAGGAAGGACAAAGTTTCAGGTGATTTTGCAGGGTAGGAAGGACAAAGTTTCAGTTGATTTTGCAGGGTAGATAGGACAATGTTTCAGGTGATTTTGCAGGGTAGATAGGACAAAGTTTCAGGTGATTTTGCAGGGTAGATAGGACAAAGTTTCAGGGGATTTTGCAGGGTAGGAAGGACAAAGTTTCAGTTGATTTTGCAGGGTAGATAGGACAACGTTTCAGGTGATTTTGCAGGGTAGATAGGACAAAGTTTCAGGTGATTTTGCAGGGTAGATAGGACAAAGTTTCAGGTGATTTTGCAGGGTAGGAAGGACAAAGTTTCAGGGGATTTTGCAGGGTAGGAAGGACAAAGTTTCAGGGGATTTTGCAGGGTAGGTAGGACAAAGTTTCAGGGGATTTTGCAGGGTAGGAAGGACAAAGTTTCAGGGGATTTTGCAGGGTAGATAGGAGTAAGTTACTGGCAGTACGTATAGCCTGTATAGCCTAGAACAATATTGCATGGTATTGACAGATGCAACAGGAGTGCTGCTTTGCCTTTGCCATGAACTGCTGAGGAATAATTCATTATGAAGATAGATGAGTCTAATTAGATGTGAACCAACACCTGTCATCTTTCTTAACCGATCAATTTGCCTCGCATTAAACAGTGTCCTTATTTATACCTGTCTTTTGGTCAATGCTAGCATTGCCATCAAGTGGCAGGTTATCACTCTTAATAAGGACACTACAATATTTCAACATTTATGGTAATTAATCAATAACTGCGGTGTTTGTTTTTTGTCACAAGGATTCAGACATTTATGCTGTTTCTTTCTAAATCCTCAGCGTCAGTACAAGTGTTGTGCTCTTTGCTGTGCATTGCACTATGACATTGAAAAGCAATGAGCACAGAAATCTAATACTCTCATTAAGTTTGGAAAGTGTCCTCACAGCTGGCGGTTGGGACTTCTTAACAGTCGGTGACCTTAAGTGACGTATCTCAAAATGTGTGTCATAGTTGAAAATGTTCTCTTCATCCAGATCCGAATATTAAACGTGATAATTAACAGCTATTACGAGAAAATGTCTTTGTTAACGCTGCAGAAACGTTTTCTCCTGACTGTCTAGCGATTTCAGTAGATTTGTATAATGTTTAATATATGCTATCTTTTCCCATCCAGACTACTCAAAACAGAAAATGTGTCTGTACTTGAGAAATAACATTACCTCTGTGTTATAATGGGCTTAACTTAAAGCTTTCAGTTGGTTCTTAGAGCTTTCAGTTGGTTCTTAGAGCTTTCAGTTGGTTTTTAAAGCTTTCAGTTGGTTCTTAGAGCTTTCAGTTGGTTCTTAAAGCTTTCAGTTGGTTTTTAAAGCTTTCAGTTGGTTCTTAGAGCTTTCAGTTGGTTCTTAAAGCTTTCAGTTGGTTCTTAGAGCTTTCAGTTGGTTCTTAGAGCTTTCAGTTGGTTCTTAGAGCTTTCAGTTGGTTCTTAGAGCTTTCAGTTGGTTCTTAGAGCTTTCAGTTGGTTTTTAAAGCTTTCAGTTGGTTTTTAAAGCTTTCAGTTGGTTCTTAGAGCTTTCAGTTGGTTCTTAAAGCTTTCAGTTGGTTCTTAGAGCTTTCAGTTGGTTCTTAAAACTTGCAGTTGGTTCTTAAAGCTTTCAGTTGGTTCTTAGAGCTTTCAGTTGGTTCTTAAAACTTGCAGTTGGTTCTTAAAGCTTTCAGTTGTGTTTCATAGAGCCAGCTGAGCTATTATTAACAACCAATGAAACATCCATTCAAGTGTTTCGAGTGTTATTCTCATGATCAGCTCAGCCATAGAAAACATAGCCCCAAAGAAGGAAAACACCAGATTGTTTTGAATCCTTATTTTTTTGTGTTATTTACCCCATCCTACGTTTACTTTGGTAGATGTTTGTAAAAAGTGATTGGCTTGCGTCTAGATGTTAGGCTAAAGTACCCAGACCTGTATGTGGGACATCAGGTATAGGTCAGGTGGTTAGTGGATTTATTTGACATGTTATCTGAGCTGATTCAGAGTACTGAGTGTGAAGTCATCATCCTGATAGATGTCTGAGCGGAGGCCTGTTGCATAGTGATATGTCTTAGAAATCATATGATATTAATGTTATAATTATTACAGTAATACTGACTGATATTTTAGAACGCAGGCGATTTTAGAGGACCGATAGTGTGAACACACTCCTTAACCACTGTAGCTGGAGTGGTTACCAGTGAGTTTCAATCTGGACTATTTTGAACTCAGACTTCCTCAAACAAACAAACGTTTCACATGAAACCATGATACGGCCTCAACTTGAGAAATGAGCTGTTTCTGTAACTTTTTTGCCCTTTTTCTGAAGGATAGCAGCTTTTAGCGTCAGACGTACAAGGTTCATTAAATGCAGCCTTGATTTGGGTAATATTATACAGATAGTTGTCAGCACAGTGTGTCTGTAGGAACAAGCCTCAGTGATATATGATGTGTCAATGGGTTTTGAAGGACGCGCTGTGCCAAATGATTCTATAATGCTTATTTCAAATGTCTAAAGAAGATAACATTTTTCACGGTTCTCCGGTGTCTGGATAAATATTTCTGCTTGGGCAGTTTTGCTGTTGCTACTCTATGGCGTAGCGGCCCAGTTGTTTTCACGCCATCTCAGCCAACTACTGTTGCTCTCTCATGTCCTCAGTGTTTTCTTCAACCTTCAAGTACAGGTATACTATTTGTTTCTACACAATGCAAGGCAGATGAGCTTTGGATGTTCATCGTTCTTGGTTCAAGGCTTAAATTATTTTTGATCGCATCATACCACAGAGAATTTGCTCATATGTCCCAGAACACGATGGAAATTGCACTTGTGTAACTTGGAACGTAGTAATTGGAGAAGAGTATTACCATTACTCAGAGCAAGATGATTGTCTCTTTGACTGCTGAGTAGAATTGAAACTCTGGGCGGCCATCTTTGTCTTTCTGTCACTTCACAACGTTATCCAACATCACCAAGTGAAGCAATTATGAACACAAGAACACTGACTTGTACCCGGCATGTGGTTGCAGTTGAAATGATGTCTTCTGAAAGAATAGTGCCATTAAAGCTCAGACACATGGGCAGAATTGTCAATAGCTTGCCTGACAACAATACTTAGCACCACTGAACAGTGTCGGCAGTCAATCTCTTTTGTGCTCACACAGCAAAGACCTTCGAAGTCAACAGCCACTCAGCCTTGTTAACGAGTAACTCATGAAATAATAGTTTAATCTAAAACCAAATGTTTTAGACTTAGTTATAGTGAAACACATACATTCTGTTCTTCATTTAGGTAGTTGCAAAAGTATCTATTTTGGTATTTTAATAGTAAATCTAGCTCTTTTTTGCCTGTAGCAGTTCAACTCTACCATTGAAATTGTGATCAGTCAATCAAATGTATTTATAAAGCCCTTTTTACATCAGCTGATGTCACAAAGTGCTGTACAGAGACCCAGCCTAAAACCCCAAACAGCAAGCAATGCAGATGTAGAAGTGATGTTGAGGCACTTTTACAAGGTGCCTCTACGTCCTCTCAAGGGAGGGGTTCGATATGAAACACACCCCCTTCTAGATGTGCTGGGTGGTACCACCTCAAGGGAGGGGTTCGATATGAAACACACCCCCTTCTAGATGTGCTGGGTGGTACCACCTCAAGGGAGGGGTTCAGTATGAAATACACTCCCTTCTAGATGTGCTGGGTGGTACCACCTCAAGGGAGGGGTTCAGTATGAAACACACCCCCTTCTAGATGTGCTGGGTGGTACCACCTCAAGGGAGGGGTTCAGTATGAAATACACTCCCTTCTAGATGTGCTGGGTGGTACCACCTCAAGGGAGGGGTTCAGTATGAAATACACTCCCTTCTAGATGTGCTGGGTGGTACCACCTCAAGGGAGGGGTTCAGTATGAAACACACCCCCTTCTAGATGTGCTGGGTGGTACCACCTCAAGGGAGGGGTTCGATATGAAACACACCCCCTTCTAGATGTGCTGGGTGGTACCACCTCAAGGCTAACTATAAAAGCAGGTGACAGCGCGCCTTATTTGGCATTGGCCTTGGTAAATTAAGTGTGCCAATATATTTTGCATGATGTTTCCTTGACTAGACTACTGAGGCTATTCAAAAGGCATTAAGGCAGATTTCCTCAAATGACCAAATTCAATGTTTTTGCTTACCGTTTCATACACATCTATGTGCTTTTACGAAGAAGAAAAAACATGTAGAATGTGAGGATTATATGTTTATATTCGTAGCGACATCCATCGTAACAAGAAATGTTGGTCATGTCAGCTCGTTAGATTTTTTCCCCAACCACTATGAACGATTGGTAGCGCCGTCTGCTAAGACAGTTTACTTATAGGTCAATAATTGTGAGTTCTAATTTACAATATTAATTTCGTGCCCACACACTTTTAATTGAAAAGTGAAAGCATAGCTGTGAAGGGGGGTCGCCCTGGTAGTAGTTATAGGTTTTTATACGGTACCCAAGACCAATCTGTGAGTTACATTGACCACAGGAAAAAGAGCTACATGGTAAATACTACAATACGGGTTGGATTGAATTGAGCCCCTAAGTTTCATTTTCAAGGTGATTTTCACTTTTCTTCCCAATACAGCCCACATTTAAACATTTTGTTTGCATCCCATGGGGGATTCAACCTTACACTGCAAGTGGCAATAGATGTCAGGAACTCACTGTCTTACCGTTGTGAGCTTGTGATGCACATCATTATCTTATCAGAGCGTGCCAGTGGACTTCTGGTATGTATGCTTTAGTGAAAAAGTGTTGGGATCAGGTACAGCTACGTTTACCCACCCCCCACAATGAATATTTATGAGCAAGTTCCCCCACCCACAACTTCTTACCTGAATGCATTTTAAAAATATTTTTATTGAATGGGTTGGACAAAGGCTGAAATTGGGTTTGTTACCTTTGAAAATACTCCAAACTAGAAGGTGGTAGTAGCATTACGTGCCAATGCATATGCATGCATATTGCTTAGGAGGGTTAAGAGATTCCAAGCTATCTGCGCTAATGTTGGTATTTTGTAGTACTTCGTTGTTGTACCTTGCCAGTGTCGTGTGCATTGTGTCTGTGCACTGAGCTAGCTACCGTCTCATAGCCTACATTGCATATGAAGTGTGACTGGCTCATCCATAGATGTTCTATCTTTCCCCCTTTGTTTTGGTTGGCTTCGTGCTCTCTGATTGGCACAAAGTCAAGTTGTTGGCCACTGACGAGCATCTCTGTTATAGTCGGTCGGTTCGTCACTGCCGGGTCGGTCGGTTCGTCACTGCCGGGTCGGTACGCAGCAGGTAGCTCTTTTCATCTAACAAGAGAAGGAACTGTGATAAGTCTATCGGCGGTCTGTCTGCGGTCTGTCTGCGGTCTATCGGCGGTCTATCGGCGGTCTATCGGCGGTCTATCGGCGGTCTATCGGCGGTCTATCGGCGGTCTATCGGCGGTCTATCGGCGGTCTATCGGTGGTCTGTCGGCGGTCTGTCGGCGGTCTGTCGGCGGTCTGTCTGCGGTCTGTCTGCGGTCTATCTGCGGTCTACCTGCCGTCTATCGGCCGTCTATCGGCAGTCTATCGGCAGTCTATCGGCAGTCTATCGGCCGTCTATCGGCAGTGAGATTCTCGTTGTGTTTAATGTCTTAGAGTTGTAGAAGGGGTGGTGTGAACCTGCTCATTAAGGAAGGAAAGGTTGAATGCTGGTGGCTGATTACGCCGTCATCTCCCCCTCATTCTCATGCAGCTTATTGCAATAACCCTGAAACCCATTGAACTAATCTAATTAGTTTGAGAACAAGAAATTATCCTGGGTCATTTGCAGAATGCTAAACAAGAGAGCGATTCATTCTCTTGTGGCGTTAAAAAAGAAATGGGTAAGTGCAGGCCTGCCTGTTGTTTTTAGTGGACTGCCTCCACAAGGCCTGCACCATATGGTGGTGGAAACAAAGCCCCAAAAGGAGCAAGGAGAAAGGGGGACGGGCGCTGCAGTGAAGCTGAAAAAACAAAGAGTCAAACCCCCTTCAATTAAAGGATCTTTTTTTTTGTGCGTCTTAATGCAGATGCAAAAATGCCAGCCGTAACTAAATGGACCCGACCACATTGTTCACACATAGGAGGAGTCTGGTCAGGATCAGCACCAGAACTGTATTGAGCCGCTGGGCCACAATTCCAAACTGTACATTGTTGAGGAATTCTGCGTTGTCAGGCTATTTTTGGTGGGGCTCCATTTCAGGTTGCCAGGTGACAGAGATTGCATTCCTTCCTTGTTACATGACTACCCATGATCCTCCAGGTATCCTAGTCACAGTATCCTATCCCGCTGGTCACTACTGGAATGTCATGTGGCCAGTAGTAGCCTGATGTGAAAATGTAACTTGTTAAATACTGACCTGGTGCAGTTGAATTTACGTGTGTCCAAAGGCAAGTCTCTTCACTTGCCAAAGCAATTAAGAACCGTAAACACTCTTTCCTGGTGGGGTTGCTTCCCCAAACCCTCCAAATGATCCCCTCTCAGCCCAACACAGTCTTCTCTCCACAGAAAGGCCAATTCACAAGTCTAGGTGTTGCCACAACATGGAGGAGACGAGCATTACGTTTAACAATAGTCAACCTGGTTGAAAAGCTTTCTTTCTTTAGCAAATTGAAGGTTTGGGGTAGAGGAAGCTATTCTGAGTCTGTCAGGGTAGTCTGCTGTATGTGTGGCTGCTAAACTCAGAAGCAGTCTGAGTGCTCTGCCTTTACATTAGGGGTTATTATTCCTCTCCCTTTACATTCGGGGTTATTATTCCTCTCCCTTTACATTAGGGGTTATTATCCCTCTCCCTTTACATTAGGGGTTATTATTACTCTCCCTTTACATTAGGGGTTATTATCCCTCTCCCTTTACATTAGAGGTTATTATCCCTCTCCCTTTACATTAGAGGTTATTATTCCTCTCCCTTTACATTAGAGGTTATTATTCCTCTCCCTTTACATTAGGGGTTATTATCCCTCTCCCTTTACATTAGGGGTTATTATCCCTCTCCCTTTACATTAGGGGTTATTATTCCTCTCCCTTTACATTAGGGGTTATTATTCCTCTCCCTTTACATTAGGGGTTATTATTCCTCTCCCTTTACATTAAGGGTTATTATTCCTCTCCCTTTACATTAGGGGTTATTATCCCTCTCCCTTTACATTAGAGGTTATTATTCCTCTCCCTTTACATTAGAGGTTATTATTCCTCTCCCTTTACATTAGGGGTTATTATTACTCTCCCTTTACATTAGGGGTTATTATCCCTCTCCCTTTACATTAGAGGTTATTATCCCTCTCCCTTTACATTAGAGGTTATTATTCCTCTCCCTTTACATTAGAGGTTATTATTCCTCTCCCTTTACATTAGGGGTTATTATCCCTCTCCCTTTACATTAGGGGTTATTATTCCTCTCCCTTTACATTAGGGGTTATTATTCCTCTCCCTTTACATTAGGGGTTATTATTACTCTCCCTTTACATTAGGGGTTATTATTCCTCTCCCTTTACATTAGAGGTTATTATTCCTCTCCCTTTACATTAGAGGTTATTATTCCTCTCCCTTTACATTAGGGGTTATTATTCCTCTCCCTTTACATTAGAGGTTATTATTCCTCTCCCTTTACATTAGGGGTTATTATTCCTCTCCCTTTACATTAGGGGTTATTATTACTCTCCCTTTACATTAAGGGTTATTATTCCCTCCCTTTACATTAGAGGTTATTATTCCTCTCCCTTTACATTAGGGGTTATTATCCCTCTCCCTTTACATTAGGGGTTATTATTCCTCTCCCTTTACATTAGGGGTTATTATTCCTCTCCCTTTACATTAGGGGTTATTATTCCTCTCCCTTTACATTAGGGGTTATTATTCCTCTCCCTTTACATTAGAGGTTATTATTCCTCTCCCTTTACATTAGAGGTTATTATTCCTCTCCCTTTACATTAGGGGTTATTATTCCTCTCCCTTTACATTAGAGGTTATTATTCTTCTCCCTTTACATTAGGGGTTATTATTCCTCTCCCTTTACATTAGGGGTTATTATTACTCTCCCTTTACATTAAGGGTTATTATTCCCTCCCTTTACATTAGGGGTTATTATTCCTCTCCCTTTACATTAGAGGTTATTATTCCTCTGCCTTTACATTAGGGGTTATTATTCCTCTCCCTTTACATTAGGGGTTATTACTCCTCTCCCTTTACATTAGGGGTTATTATTCCTCTCCCTTTACATTAGGGGTTATTATCCCTCTCCCTTTACATTAGGGGTTATTATCCCTCTGCCTTTACATTAGGGGTTATTATTCCTCTCCTTTTACATTAGGCGTTATTATCCCTCTGCCTTTACATTAGGGGTTATTATTCCTCTGCCTTTACATTAGGGGTTATTATTCCTCTCCCTTTACATTAGGGGTTATTATCCCTCTCCCTTTTTTATTTTTTATTTTTATTTGTTATTTATTTCACCTTTATTTAACCAGGTAGGCTAGTTGAGAACAAGTTCTCATTTGCAACTGCGACCTGGCCAAGATAAAGCATAGCAGTGTGAACAGACAACACAGAGTTACACATGGAGTAAACAATAAACAAGTCAATAACATGGTAGAAAAAAAAGAGAATCTATATACAATGTGTGCAAAAGGCATGAGGTAGGCAATAAATCGAATAATTACAATTCAGCAGATTAACACTGGAGTGATAAATCATCAGATGATCATGTGCAAGAAGAGATACTGGTGTGCAAAAGAGCAGAAAAGTAAATAAATAAAAGCAGTATGGGGGGTGAGGTAGGTAAATTGGGTGGGTAGTTTACAGATGGACTATGTACAGCTGCAGCGATCGGTTAGCTGCTCGGATAGCAGATTTTTAAAGTTGTTGAGGGAGATAAAAGTCTCCAACTTCAGAGATTTTTGCAATTCGTTCCAGTCGCAGGCAGCAGAGAACTGGAAGGAAAGGCGTCCAAATGAGGTTTTGGCTTTAGGGATGATCAGTGAGATACACCTGCTGGAGCGCGTGCTGCGGGTGGGTGTAGCCATCGTGACCAGTGAACTGAGATAAGGCGGCACTTTACCTAGCATAGCCTTGTAGATGACCTGGAGCCAGTGGGTCTGACGACGAACATGTAGCGAGGGCCAGCCGACTAGGGCATACAGGTCACAGTGGTGGGTCGTATAAGGTGCTTTAGTAACAAAACGAATGGCACTGTGATAAACTGCATCCAGTTTGCTGAGTAGAGTATTGGAAGCTATTTTGTAGATGACATCGCCGAAGTCGAGGATCGGTAGGATAGTCAGTTTTACTAGGGTAAGTTTGGCGGCGTGAGTGAAGGAGGCTTTGTTGCGGAATAGAAAGCCGATTCTTGATTTGATTTTGGATTGGAGATGTTTGATATGAGTCTGGAAGGAGAGTTTGCAGTCTAGCCAGACACCTAGGTACTTATAGATGTCCACATATTCTAGGTCGGAACCGTCCAGGGTGGTGATGCTAGTCGGGCGTGCGGGTGCAGGCAGCGAACGGTTGAAAAGCATGCATTTGGTTTTACTAGCGTTTAAGAGCAGTTGGAGGCCACGGAAGGAGTGTTGTATGGCATTGAAGCTCGTTTGGAGGTTAGATAGCACGTGTCCAAGGAAGGGCCGGAAGTATATAGAATGGTGTCGTCTGCGTAGAGGTGGATCAGGGAATCGCCCGCAGCAAGAGCAACATCATTGATGTATACAGAGAAAAGAGTCGGCCCGAGAATTGAACCCTGTGGTACCCCCATAGAGACTGCCAGAGGACCGGACAACATGCCCTCCGATTTGACACACTGAACTCTGTCTGCAAAGTAGTTGGTGAACCAGGCAAGGCAGTCATTAGAAAAACCGAGGCTACTGAGTCTGCCGATAAGAATATGGTGATTGACAGAGTCGAAAGCCTTGGCCAGGTCGATGAAGACGGCTGCACAGTAATGTCTTTTATCGATGGCGGTTATGATATCGTTTAGTACCTTGAGCGTGGCTGAGGTGCACCCGTGACCGGCTCGGAAACCGGATTGCACAGCGGAGAAGGTACGGTGGGATTCGAGATGGTCAGTGATCTGTTTGTTGACTTGGCTTTCGAAGACCTTAGATAGGCAGGGCAGGATGGATATAGGTCTGTAACAGTTTGGGTCCAGGGTGTCTCCCCCTTTGAAGAGGGGGATGACCGCGGCAGCTTTCCAATCCTTGGGGATCTCAGATGATACGAAGGAGAGGTTGAACAGGCTGGTAATAGGGGGTGCGACAATGGCGGCGGACAGTTTCAGAAATAGGGGGTCCAGATTGTCAAGCCCAGCTGATTTGTATGGGTCCAGGTTTTCCAGCTCTTTCAGAACATCTGCTATCTGGATATGGGTAAAGGAGAAGCTGGGGAGGCTTGGGCGAGTAGCAGCGGGGGGGGCGGGGCTGTTGGCCAAGGTTGGAGTCGCCAGGAGGAAGGCATGGCCAGCCATTGAGAAATGTTTGTTGAAGTTTTCGATTATCACGGACTTATCAGTGGTGACCGTGTTACCTAGCCTCAGTGCAGTGGGCAGCTGGGAGGAGGTGCTCTTGTTTTCCATGGACTTTACAGTATCCCAGAACTTTTTGGAGTTAGAGCTACAGGATGCAAATTTCTGCTTGAAAAAGCTGGCCTTTGCTTTCCTGACTGACTGCGTGTATTGGTTCCTGACTTCCCTGAACAGTTGCATATCGCGGGGGCTCTTCGATGCTATTGCAGTTCGCCACAGGATGTTTTTGTGCTGGTCGAGGGCAGTCAGGTCTGGAGTGAACCAAGGGCTATATCTGTTCTTGGTTCTGCATTTTTTGAACGGAGCATGCTTGTCTAATATGGTGAGGAAGTAACTTTTAAAGAATGACCAGGCATCCTCAACTGACGGGATGAGGTCAATATCCTTCCAGGGTACCCGGGCCAGGTCGATTAGAAAGGCCTGCTCGCAGAAGTGTTTTAGGGAGCGTTTGACAGTGATGAGGGGTGGTCGTTTGACCGCGGACCCGTGGCGGATACAGGCAATGAGGCAGTGATCGCTGAGATCTTGATTGAAGACAGCAGAGGTGTATTTGGAGGGCAGGTTGGTCAGGATAATGTCTATTAGGGTGCCCATGTTTACGGATTTAGGGTTGTACCTGGTGGGTTCCTTGATGATTTGTGTGAGATTGAGGGCATCAAGCTTGGATTGTAGGACTGCCGGGGTGTTAAGCATATCCCAGTTTAGGTCACCTAACAGAACAAACTCTGAAGCTAGATGGGGAGCGATCAATTCACAGATGGTGTCCAGGGCACAGCTGGGAGCTGAGGGGGGTCGGTAGCAGGCGGCAACAGTGAGAGACTTATTTCTGGAGAGATTAATTTTTAAAATTAGAAGTTCGAACTGTTTGGGCATAGACCTGGAAAGTATGACAGAACTTTGCAGGCTATCTCTGCAGTAGATTGCAACTCCTCCCCCTTTGGCAGTTCTATCTTGACGGAAAGTGTTATAGTTGGGTATGGAAATCCCAGAATTTTTGGTGGCCTTCCTAAGCCAGGATTCGGACACGGCAAGGACATCAGGGTTGGCAGAGTGTGCTAAAGCGGTGAGTAAGGCAAACTTAGGGAGGAGGCTTCTGATGTTGACATGCATGAGGCCAAGGCTTTTTCGATCACAGAAGTCAACAAATGAGGGTGACTGGGGACATGCAGGGCCTGGGTTTACCTCCACATCACCCGAGGAACAGAGGAGTAGTAGGATGAGGGTGCGGCTAAAGGCTATCAAAACTGGTCGCCTAGAGCGTTGGGGACAAAGAATAAAAGGAGCAGATTTATGGGCGTGGTAGAATAGATTCTGGGCATAATGTGCAGACAGGGGTATGGTGGGGCACGGGTACAGCGGAGGCAAGCCCAGGCACTGGGTGATGATAAGAGAGGTTGTATCTCTGGACATGCTGGTCTCAATGGGTGAGGTCACCGCATGTGTGGGGGGTGGGACAAAGGAGGTATCAGAGGTACGGAGAGTGGAACTACGGGGTCCATTGCAAACCAAAACAATGATAATGATAACTAGCCTGAACAACAGTATGCAAGGCATATTGATATTTGAGAGAGACATACAATAAGGCATAAAGTGATTGCAGGTCTTGATTGGGAGAGCTAGCTAAAACAACAGGTAAGATAACAGCAGCAATAACAGGGTGCTAGTCTAACACAGCAACAACAGGTAAAAATGGCGACGACTAGGCAGAGAGGGTCGGATTAACTACACACAGATCCTGAGTTAAAGCACAGAGCCGACAGATAAAACACAAATAAACAGAATGGAGTACCGTGAATTAATGGACAGTCAAGCAGGCATCAGCTATGTAGCCAAGTGATCATAGTGTCCAGGGGGCAGCCGTAGATAGAGCAGGGAGGCCTCCACTAAGCTAGCACGCGGCGTTTAAAGTTAGTAGCCCGGGGGGTGGTCTGCTCAGACGGAGGGGGTCTGCTCAGACGTGGTCGTGTCGACAGAGAATCCAAGCCGGATGGCGATGGCGAAAGAGAGGTTGTGAATTGTAGAATTGTGTTTGCTAACTGGTGCTAGCTTCGTGGCAGTGGCGCTAGCTGCGCTAGCTGCAAGCTAGCTGTGAGGATCAGAAGTAGTGGCTCAGGGATTACGGCAGGAATCCGGCGTTGTTGTCGAGAGACAGTCCGATGCTGGTAAATTGGTGAGTAATATCCAGGCTAATAACAGGGCTGGTGTCTGTGCAGAAGGTAAAGCTGCTAGCAGCGGCAAAAAATGGCTAAATTAGCTTGTAGCTGATTTAGACCAGTTGTGATGGATTGGCAGGGCTCTGTGTCGGCAAAAAAAGGTCCAGTCCAATTGGCAAAAGAGGTATTGTAGCCCAAGAATTCGCTGGTAGACCTCTTCGGCTAGCCGGCAGATGGGCCTAGCTCGAGGCTAGCTCAAGGCTAACTGGTGCTTGCTTCGGGACAGAGGTGTTAGCCAGTAGTAGCCACTCGGTTGCAGCTAGCTAGCTGTGATGATACGGTGTAATTGTCCAGAGCTTGCGTCAGGAATCCGGTGATGTGGTAGAGAAAAAGCAGTCCTATATGCTCTGGGTTGATATCGCGCTTGCAGACTGGCAGGTATTGGCCCGAGCTGAAGCTGGCTGTGTCCGAGTTAAGGGTGAAGACCGCAGCAGTGGCTAACTGACTACTAGCTAGTAGCTAGTTATCTGGCTAGCTTCTGATTGGGGTTACGGTTCTAAAGTATAAAAAATAGCAGGTCCGTACCACATTGGGTGAGGCGGAATGTAGGAATGTATATTCAGTTCCTAGATGGAAAGTGAAATTAAAATATATACGAAATGTATACGAAAAATACGAGGACTATTTACACGGGACAAGACAAGACAAACACACGTCCGACTGCTACGCCATCTTGGATTCTTTACATTAGGGGTTATTATCCCTCTCCCTTTACATTAGGGGTTATTATCCCTCTGCCTTTACATTAGTGGTTATTATTCCTCTGCCTTTACATTAGGGGTTATTATTCCTCTCCCTTTACATTAGGGGTTATTATTCCTCTCCCTTTACATTAGGGGTTATTATTACTCTCCCTTTACATTAGGGGTTATTATTACTCTCCCTTTACATTAGGGGTTATTATTGCTTTGCATTTACATTAGGGGTTATTATCCAGATGGAGTGTGTATCAATCTGGATTGTTGGCTGATGTTTTCTCAGTGTGTTGTATCACGGTTACAGACAGTCCTTGACAGCGGGCCTTAGCTGTATTTAGGAGGATTGTAGAACCCACAGGAAAGTCTCACAGACTCACAGATACCTGAACCCCTGAACCGCATTAGGTGGTAGAGACAGATTATGTTCTATATTTCTCTGCCTCAAACTACACCACATTACCAAAAGTATGTGGACACCTGCTCATCAAACATCTAATTCCAAAACCATGGGCATTAATATGGAGTTTGTTGCTATAACAGCCTCCGTTATTCTGGGAAGGCTTTCCACTAGATGTTGGAACATTGCTGAGGGGACTTGCTTTCATTCAGCCACAAGAGCATTAGTGAGGTCGGGCACTGATGTTGGGCGATTAGGCCTGGCTCGCAGTTGGCGTTTCAATTCTTCCCAAAGGTGTTTGATGGGGTTGAGGTCAGGGCTCTGTGCAGGCCAGTCAAGATCTTCCTCACAAGTCTCGACAAACCATTTCTGTATGGACCTCGCTTTGTGCACTGTCATGCAGTGAAAGGGTCCTTCCAAAATGATTGCCATAAAGCTGGAAGCACAGAATCCTTTAGAATGTCATTGTATGCATTAAGATTTCCCTTCACTGGAACTAAGGGCCTAGACCGAACCACAAAAACAACCTCAGAACATTATTCCTCCTCCACCAAACTTTACAGTTGGCACTATGCATTCGGGCAGGTAGCATTCTCCTTTCATCCGCCAAACCCAGATGTTGAAATGCTGGGCGGCAAGTAGCCTAGTGGTTAGAGCGTTGGGCCAGAAAGTTGCTGGATCAAATCACCGAGCTGACAAGGTATACATCTGTTGTTCTGCCCCTGAACAAGGAAGTTAACCCACTGTTGTTTGGACCTCGGTAGTGAGTGAGGACAGATGATTTTACAGACAGGACTGTCAAAAAGTGGTCTTCACTGACGAGTCACGGTTTTGTCTCACCAGGGGTGATGTTCGGATTCGCGTTTATCGTCGAAGGAATGAGCGTTACACAGCATGACTAATCAGAACAAATACGTATCACATCAGACAGTAATGGAGGTTATTAGAGGTTAAATAAGGTACTGAAAATAACGTTATGTTGCAAACCATTTCTTAGTTCTGCTAGAAACATATGTGTTATATTTGTGGTGGTGGTGGTTGGCTTATCATTCTGATAAGGAGCTACAGTATGAAGCTTTATCAAACTTCTTAGTGAAACACAAATGTGACAACTTTTATATGTGGATTATGAATATGAGTAGTACACTGTATGTATAGTCTAATAGTGATATAGAGCAGACCTGTAGTAGTTTATAGAGCAGACCTGTAGTAGTTTATAGAGCAGACCTGTAGTAGTTTATAGAGCAGACCTGTAGTAGTTTATAGGGCAGACCTGTAGTAGTTTATAGAGCAGACCTGTAGTAGTTTATAGAGCAGACCTGTAGTAGTTTATAGAGCAGACCTGTAGTAGTTTATAGAGCAGACCTGTAGTAGTTTATAGAGCAGACCTGTAGTAGTTTATAGAGCAGACCTGTAGTAGATTATATAGCAGACCTGTAGTAGTTTATAGAGCAGACCTGTAGTAGTTTATAGAGCAGACCTGTAGTAGTTTATAGAGCAGACCTGTAGTAGTTTATAGGGCAGACCTGTAGTAGTTTATAGCGCAGACCTGTAGTAGTTTATAGAGCAGACCTGTAGTAGTTTATAGAGCAGACCTGTAGTAGTTTATAGAGCAGACCTGTAGTAGTTTATAGAGCAGACCTGTAGTAGTTTATAGAGCAGACCTGTAGTAGTTTATAGAGCAGACCTGTAGTAGTTTATAGGGCAGACCTGTAGTAGTTTATATAGCAGACCTGTAGTAGTTTATAGAGCAGACCTGTAGTAGATTATATAGCAGACCTGTAGTAGTTTATATAGCAGACCTGTAGTAGTTTATAGAGCAGACCTGTAGTAGTTTATAGAGCAGACCTGTAGTAGTTTATAGAGCAGACCTGTAGTAGATTATATAGCAGACCTGTAGTAGTTTATAGAGCAGACCTGTAGTAGTTTATAGAGCAGACCTGCAGTAGTTTATAGAGCAGACCTGTAGTAGATTATATAGCAGACCTGTAGTAGTTTATAGGGCAGACCTGTAGTAGTTTATAGAGCAGACCTGTAGTAGTTTATAGAGCAGACCTGTAGTAGATTATATAGCAGACCTGTAGTAGTTTATAGAGCAGACCTGTAGTAGTTTATATAGTAGACCTGTAGTAGTTTATATAGTAGACCTGTAGTAGTTTATATAGCAGACCTGTAGTAGTTTATATAGCAGACCTGTAGTAATTTATATAGTAGACCTGTAGTAATTTATATAGCAGACCTGTAGTAGTTCATGTAGCAATTTGACAATTTAATACTAATATAGAGCAGACCTGTAGTAAGCTAATACTAATATAGAGCAGACCTGTAGTAATTTAATACTAATATAGAGCAGACCTGTAGTAATTTAATACTCATATAGAGCAGACCTGCAGTAGTTTATAGAGCAGACCTGTTGTAGATTATATAGCAGACCTGCAGTAGTTTAAAGAGCAGACCTGTAGTAGTTTATAGAGCAGACCTGTAGTAGTTTATAGAGCAGACCTGTAGTAGTTTATAGAGCAGACCTGTAGTAGTTATATAGCAGACCTGCAGTAGTTTATAGAGCAGACCTGTAGTAGTTTAATACTCATATAGAGCAGACCTGTAGTAGTTTATATAGCAGACCTGTAGTAGTTTATAGAGCAGACCTGTAGTAGTTTATAGAGCAGACCTGTAGTAGTTTATAGAGCAGACCTGTAGTAGTTTATATAGTAGACCTGTAGTAGTTTATATAGCAGACCTGTAGTAGTTTATAGAGTAGACCTGTAGTAGTTTATAGGGCAGACCTGTAGTAGTTTATATAGCAGACCTGTAGTAGTTTATAGAGCAGACCTGTAGTAGATTATATAGCAGACCTGTAGTAGTTTATATAGCAGACCTGTAGTAGTTTATAGGGCAGACCTGTAGTAGTTTATAGAGCAGACCTGTAGTAGTTTATAGAGCAGACCTGTAGTAGATTATATAGCAGACCTGTAGTAGATTATATAGCAGACCTGTAGTAGTTTATATAGCAGACCTGTAGTAGTTTATATAGCAGACCTGTAGTAGTTTATAGAGCAGACCTGTAGTAGTTTATAGAGCAGACCTGTAGTAGTTTATATAGTAGACCTGTAGTAGTTTATATAGCAGACCTGTAGTAGTTTATATAGCAGACCGGTAGTAATTTATATAGTAGACCTGTAGTAGTTTATAGAGCAGACCTGTAGTAGTTCATGGAGCAATTTGACAAGTTAATACTAATATAGAGCAGACCTGTAGTAAGCTAATACTAATATAGAGCAGACCTGTAGTAAGCTAATACTAATATAGAGCAGACCTGTAGTAATGTAATACTAATATAGAGCAGACCTGTAGTAATTTAATACTAATATAGAGCAGACCTGTAGTAATTTAATACCAGTATAGAGCAGACCTTTAGTAGTTTAATATCAGTATAGAGCAGACCTGCAGTAATTTATTGCTAGTATAGAGCAGACCTGCAGTAATTTATTGCTAGTATAGAGCAGACCTTTAGTAGTTTATTGCTAGTATAGAGCAGACCTGCAGTAATTTATTGCTAGTATAGAGCAGACCTTTAGTAGTGTATTGCTAGTATAGAGCAGACCTGTAGTAATTTATTGCTAGTATAGAGCAGACCTTTAGTAATTTATTGCTAGTATAGAGCAGACCTGCAGTAATTTATTGCTAGTATAGAGCAGACCTTTAGTAGTTTAATACCAGTATAGAGCAGACCTGCAGTAATTTATTGCTAGTATAGAGCAGACCTTTAGTAATTTATTGCTAGTATAGAGCAGACCTGCAGTAATTTATTGCTAGTATAGAGCAGACCTGTAGTAATTTATTGCTAGTATAGAGCAGACCTTTAGTAATTTATTGCTAGTATAGAGCAGACCTTTAGTAATTTATTGCTAGTATAGAGCAGACCTTTAGTAATTTATTGCTAGTATAGAGCAGACCTTTAGTAGTTTAATACCAGTATAGAGCAGACCTTTAGTAATTTATTGCTAGTATAGAGCAGACCTTTAGTAGTTTAATATCAGTATAGAGCAGACCTGTAGTAGTTTAATACCAGTATAGAGCAGACCTTTAGTAATTTATTGCTAGTATAGAGCAGACCTTTAGTAGTTTAATACCAGTATAGAGCAGACCTGTAGTAATTTATTGCTAGTATAGAGCAGACCTTTAGTAGTTTAATACCAGTATAGAGCAGACCTGTAGTAATTTATTGCTAGTATAGAGCAGACCTTTAGTAGTTTAATACCAGTATAGAGCAGACCTGTAGTAGTTTAATACTGGGCTTCAGGCAGCAGAGGAGACGGTCCCCTCTCCTCGACAGAACCTACAGAGAAACCTCCAAGCCCCTTTCTCCTCTCTCCTCTCTCCTCTCTCTCTCCTCCCTTACTCCTCCCTCTCTCCTCTCTCCCAGCCTGAACCCTGCTCTGGTTGCTGCCGGTTTCCTGTCATAAGAGACATACGGTTGGTAGCTCAATCTCTCCCACCCCCAGCGCTGGTACCATCCCATAACTCTTCAGGCATTCCTGTGGACCAGACAGAGACTGGGTCTGCAGTCGCTCCACCAGACCCTCTCAGCACCTATTATGGTCAACAGGCCGGGGTCGCTGTCAGGCCTGTCACGTTTTGATTCACCGTCCACCCCGGGTTCCTCCTGCCTGCGTCTGTTTTCACCATGTTCTTAACGTCCCAGATAGGAGATAAAATATCCATAAACAGCACTTGAAAGAAAATGTAAATGTTTATAGACTTCCTGCGAGACTTATCTGATATTGTTCTTATTTGTACGTCTGGGAGTTGACAAAAAGTTGCCTGGGACTAGCCAAAACTCAACCCAAGACCCTTTTTGTACAGGGAGCATGAACTGCAGATTTAAGTGGACAGTTGGCCCTGTAGATGAGGAGCAAGGAACTGACACTGGGGTTGGAAAGAATTCCAAGACCATACAAATCTCTACAAGACATTCCCACCTGTCTGTTCAACACAGCCACACCCCCAGCCACACCACCAGCCCCTTACTGCATGGAGAGAGACTGGGAGGGAAGTAGCTAACTGCTACATGGAGAGAGACTGGGAGGGAAGTAGCTAACTGCTGCATGGAGAGAGACTGGGAGGGAAGTAGCTAACTGCTGCATGGAGAGAGACTGGGAGGGAAGTAGCTAACTGCTGCATGGAGAGAGACTGGGAGGGAAGTAGCTAACTGCTACATGGAGAGAGACTGGGAGGGAAGTAGCTAACTGCTACATGGAGAGAGACTGGGAGGGAAGTAGCTAACTGCTGCATGGAGAGAGACTGGGAGGGAAGTAGCTAACTGCTACATGGAGAGAGACTGGGAGGGAAGTAGCTAACTGCTACATGGAGAGAGACTGGGAGGGAAGTAGCTAACTGCTACATGGAGAGAGACTGGGAGGGAAGTAGCTAACTGCTACATGGAGAGAGACTGGGAGGGAAGTAGCTAACTGCTACATGGAGAGAGACTGGGAGGGAAGTAGCTAACTGCTACATGGAGAGAGACTGGGAGGGAAGTAGCTAACTGCTACATGGAGAGAGACTGGGAGGGAAGTAGCTAACTGCTACATGGAGAGAGACTGGGAGGGAAGTAGCTAACTGCTGCATGGAGAGAGACTGGGAGGGAAGTAGCTAACTGCTACATGGAGAGAGACTGGGAGGGAAGTAGCTAACTGCTACATGGAGAGAGACTGGGAGGGAAGTAGCTAACTGCTGCATGGAGAGAGACTGGGAGGGAAGTAGCTAACTGCTGCATGGAGAGAGACTGGGAGGGAAGTAGCTAACTGCTGCATGGAGAGAGACTGGGAGGGAAGTAGCTAACTGCTGCATGGAGAGAGACTGGGAGGGAAGTAGCTAACTGCTGCATGGAGAGAGACTGGGAGGGAAGTAGCTAACTGCTGCATGGAGAGAGACTGGGAGGGGGTAGCTAACTGCTGCATGGAGAGAGACTGGGAGGGAAGTAGCTAACTGCTGCATGGAGAGAGACTGGGAGGGGGGCAGCTCCCTGTTGGGGAGGCAGAGAGGCTGGGAGGTGGGCAGCTCTCTGTTGGGGAGGCAGAGAGGCTGGGAGGGGGGCAGCTCTCTGTTTGGGAGGCAGAGAGGCTAGGAGAGAAGTAGGTAATTGCTGCATGGAGAGAGTGTGGGAGGGGGGCAGCTCCCTGTTGGGGAGGCAGAGAGGTTGGGAGGGGGGCAGCTCTCTGTTTGGGAGGCAGAGAGGCTGGGAGGGGGGCAGCTCTCTGTTTGGGAGGCAGAGAGGCTGGGAGGGGGGCAGCTCTCTGTTTGGGAGGCAGAGAGGCTAGGAGAGAAGTAGGTAATTGCTGCATGGAGAGAGTGTGGGAGGGGGGCAGCTCCCTGTTGGGGAGGCAGAGAGGCTGGGAGGGGGGCAGCTCTCTGTTTGGGAGACAGAGAGGCTAGGAGAGAAGTAGGTAATTGCTGCATGTAGAGAGTGTGGGAGGGGGGCAGCTCCCTTTTGGGGAGGCAGAGAGGTTGGGAGGGAAGCAGCTAACTGCTGCATGGAGAGAGGCAGAAAGACTGGCAGTGGGGCAGCCCTCTTTTGGGGGGGCAGAGAGGCTGGGACAGGGTCAGCTTTCTGTTTGGGTGGCAGAGAGACTGGGACAGGGTCAGCTTTCTGTTTGGGTGGCAGAGAGACTGGCAGGGAAGCAGCTCTGTTTGGGAGGCAGGAGAACACTTTTATGGTGCTGCCACTCCTCTCATATTGATGAGTCAGTGCATGCCCGGAGCCTAGAGAGAGGAGAGACACACACCCTTGCATACACACCCCAGACACCAGTGTTTATGTAATGCTAGAATTAAGCAATAAGTCCAGAGGAGGTGTGGTATGGTATATGATATTAGTTTAAATAAAGAATATCGAATAAGGGCTATGAATAAGGGCTATGCACAACGCAACCCATAGTATACAGTTTGATACACCACGACTTTCAGCCAATCAGCATTCAGGGCTCGAACCACCTGGTTTATGAAAGCAAATATTCCTGTTTTGTCACAAGGGATTGTGTCTTAAATCACATGCAGATGTAAACAGACCTCAGTATTTTGAAAGTGGTCTGTCTGTATATTATGAGGGTCTCATGTGTTGCCGGTAAGGTTATCTCTTCGGGACATCAGCCCTCAAGTCCAGATCACCAACTCAACTGTTGTGGATGATAGGTTAGCTGGAAATGGGAGTCAGGTGTAAGAGGAAAGGGAATCTACAGCGTAGCCAATGAAGACAGTATGGTCCTCCATTCCTGTTCATTACCCCTGGGATGGTGTGAAGTATAGGGTGTAATATTTGTGGATGAGGGTCACTGAGTGCTTCTGTAGTCATCCATTCAGACTGAAGAACTAATGTGTACTTAATACAGTCACAGCCATGTCTGTGTCTGTGTCTGTCTGTCTGTCTGTCTGTCTGTCTGTCTGTCTGTCTGTCTGTCTGTCTGTCTGTCTGTCTGTCTGTCTGTCTGTCTGTCTGTCTGTCTGGAAAAAAGTGTCTGCTAAATGGCATATATATTGTAAAGAATGAGTTACTGATCTATGGTACTATAGCCTCCCTTGAGTCCAAGCGCTGATGATGACAAACTGAAAATGCATGTTCCAATTTGCATCTGCACTTGTATTTAAAGTCCCTGTGAGCCTTTGTTGACCTCCGCTTTGAGGTCGCCATTACTGAATCCTTTCATTGCAAAAAACTCTTGTTCTTTCGAGTTGGGCTATACAGTACACACTGTAGGTCACACCTAGCTAGAGCTTGTTGTGCTTGGGGTGTCATAGCCAAATCATAGTAGGTGTTAGGCTTATCAGTGTTTATAAGAGGGGTGGTAGTGTGAGTTGCCAATGGCGCTGTCTCAGACCAGACATTTTAGTGGCCCCCCTCTTGGCTGCAGAGACAATATTTTGCTGTTTTAAAGCGAAATTCCTGCAAATCTACACATTTTGCCATTGGGCGGAGAGAACATTTAACGTTTTAAAGCTAGTTTCCTGCAATTCTAAATGCGATATTCAATGTTTTTTTTATTTAACTAGGCAAGTCAGTTAAGAACAAAATTCTTATTTACAATGACAGCCTACCCCGGCCAAACTTTCCCCTAACCCAGACAACACTGGGCCAATTATGCGTCGCCCTGTGGGATTCCCAATCACGGCCGGTTGTGATACAGCCTGGAATCGAACCAGGGTCTGTAGTGACACATCTAGCACTGAGATGCAGTGCCTTAGACCGCTGTTCCACTTGGGATGCCATCTTTTAAATGAGACCTTTATTTAACTAGGGAAGTCAGTTAAGATCAAATTCTTATTTACAATGACAGCCTTGGAACAGTGGGTTAACTGCCCTGTTCAGGGGCAGAACGACAGATTTTTACCTTGTCAGCTCGGGGTTTCGATCCAGCATCCTTTCAGTTACTGGCCCAACATTAACCACTAGGCTATCTGCCGCATCCCGGGATTCCATTGGGATGCCATCTAAATGAATATAGGGGGAACACTGGGCTTCTAGTTCCTTGGGTGTGGTACAGTCATATGGTTTGACTACAGTCACGCAAGGCTCTGCATCATAACAGTAGATAATCCATGAATTAAGCTAATAGAAACATATTGATGCACCAGTTCGGTAATCACCTTTTTGCTAATTCAAAGGTTAAGGATGGCGATGATAGTCATAATTATTTGGGGGATGGTCTATCATATTCAGTAACAACGTCATGATCCTGATGTGACATGTAGGAAAGATTGGACCTTAAGTCTCGCTTTCCAACAAAAACTGTCTGACTCAGACCTGTGTGAACCAGACGCAGACACATTTTCCAAACAGTAACTCCATTCATATCGCCAGAATAGAATGTGTTTTGAAGCTCAATATGTGGCCTACACTTCAATCTGTATTGATTGAGTGTGAATTGAACTACCCATCTACCTCACGTACAGAGCCACAGACAGGAAGACACACAGTCACAAAGCCAAAGCAAATAGTAGAGAATAACTACTAAAAAAGTCTGAAACACAGTAAAAGAACACAAGACTACTGTCTGTCATTACATATACAAACTAGGCCTAGTTCCCTCAGGGGTGTGGAAGGATCTGGAACTATGGCAGAGATGACATCATAATATGATCTGGAACTATGGCAGAGATGACATCATAATATGGTCTGGAACTATGGCAGAGATGACATCATAATATGGTCTGGAACTATGGCAGAGATGACATCATAATATGATCTGGAACTATGGCAGAGATGACATCATAATATGGTCTGGAACTATGGCAGAGATGACATCATAATATGATCTGGAACTATGGCAGAGATGACATCATAATATGATCTGGAACTATGGCAGAGATGACATCATAATATGGTCTGGAACTATGGCAGAGATGACATCATAATATGGTCTGGAACTATGGCAGAGATGGCATCATAATATGGTCTGGAACTATGGCAGAGATGACATCATAATATGGTCTGGAACTATGGCAGAGATGACATCATAATATGGTCTGGAACTATGGCAGAGATGACATCATAATATGATCTGGAACTATGGCAGAGATGACATCATAATATGGTCTGGAACTATGGCAGAGATGACATCATAATATGATCTGGAACTATGGCAGAGATGACATCATAATATGATCTGGAACTATGGCAGAGATGACATCATAATATGGTCTGGAACTATGGCAGAGATGACATCATAATATGGTCTGGAACTATGGCAGAGATGGCATCATAATATGGTCTGGAACTATGACAGAGATGACATCATAATGGGAAACCCTCTGGAGAATCATTGCTCATATGAGCAGAATATAGAGGCAGTAGATACAGTTGAAGTCGGAAGTTTACATACACCTTAGCCAAATACATTTAAACTCATTTTTTTCACAATTCCTGACATTTAATCTTAGTAAAAATGCCCTGTCTTAGGTCAGTTGGGATCATCACTTTATTTTAAGAATGTGAAATGTCAGAATAATAGTAGAGAGAATGATTTATTTCAGCTTTTATTTCTTTCATCACATTCCCAGTGGGTCAGAAGTTTACATACACTCAATTAGTATTTGGTAGCATTGCCTTTAAATTGTTCAACTTGGGTCAAATATTTCAGGTAGCCTTCCACAAGCTTCCCACAATAAGTTGGGTGAATATTGGCCCATTCCTCCTGACAGAGCTGGTGTAACTGAGTCAGGTTTGTAGGCCTCCTTGTTCGCACACGCATTTTCAGTTCTGCCCACACAGTTTCTATAGGATCCAAGTCCGGGCTTTGTGATGGCCACTCCAATACCTTGACTTTGTTGTCCTTAAGCCATTTTGCCACAACTTTGGAAGTATGCTTGGGGTCATTGTCCAGTTGGTAGACCCATTTGCGACCAAGCTTTAACTTCCTGACTGATGTCTTGTGATGTTGCTTCAATATATCCACATAATTTTCCTGCCTCATGGTGCCATCTATTTGGTGAAGTGCACCAGTCCCTCCTGCAGCAAAGCACCCCCACAACATGATGCTGCCACCCCGTGCTTCATGGTTGGGATGGTGTTCTTCGGATTGCAAGCCTCCCCCTTTTTCCTCCAAACACAACGATGCTCATTATGGCCAAACAGTTCTATTTTAGTTTCATCAGACCAGAGGACATTTCTCCAAAAAGTACGATCTTTGTCCCCATGTGCAGTTGCAAACCGTAGTCTGGCTTTTTTATAGCGGTTTTGGAGCAGTGGCTTCTTCCTTGCTGAGTGCCATTCAGATTGTCGATATAGGACTCGTTTTACTGTGGATATAGATACTTTTCTTCCTGTTTCCTCCAGCATCTTCACAAGGTCCTTTGCTGTTGTTCTGGGATTTATTTACACTTTTCGCAACAAAGTACATTCATCTCTAGGAGACAGAACGCTTCTCCTTCCTGAGCGGTATGACGGCTGCGTGGTCCCATGGTGTTTATACTTACGTACTATTGTTTGTACAGATGAACGTGGTACCTTCAGGCGTTTGGAAATTGCTCAAGGATGAACCAGACTTGTTGAGGTCTATAATTGTTTTTCTGAGGTCTTGGCTGATTTCTTTTGATTTTCCCATGATGTCAAGCAAAGAGGCCCTGAGTTTGAAGGTAGGCCTTGGAATACATACACAGGTACACCTCCAATTGACTCTAATGATGTCAATTTGCTTATCAGAAGCTTCTAAAGCCATGACATAATTTTCTGGAATTTTCCAAGATGTTTAAATGCACAGTCAACTTAGTGTATGTAATCTTCTGACCCACTGGAATTGTGATACAGTGAATTATAAGTGAAATAATCTGTCTGTAAACAATTGTTGGAAAAATGACTTTTGTCATGCACAAATGTCCTAACCGACTTGCCAAAACTATAGTTTGTTAACAAGAAATGTGTGGAGTTGTTGAAAAACTAGTTTTAATGACTCCAACCTAAGTATATGTAAACTTCCGACTTCAACTGTATATGATTCAGAGAGGCTGTGGTCCCCCTAACATTTGATGTCAGGCCTTATCTTTCCTCACACCTCGTCCACCATTCATATCCACTGCTCCAGAGTGACGCTCCTTTGGGTTCCAGAACATCACCCTTCTACAGATGATCTCCTTGGAAAATGTCCCTGATAATATTTTTCTTCATATACCTCAAAGCATCTTCATACTGTGGCTGTTCTCTGCTCCCTAATGCAATATTCATTTAGACACTCATCCATGTAATATATTGATGTTTTTTCCCCTTCTTTATTTCATCATGGGGTTTTGAAGGTGAGGTGCGCTAGGCTACATGATGGAGGGGCTACAGAGGTGCATGTTAATGTGATACAGGGGAAGTTGTACTCTAGCTTGTATTTTCCCCATGTGGTGGTAGTATTGCTCAAAATGTTCAAGGTTGTGAGAACACTACAAGCGATATATGAGTGTTATGCCACTTGACATAAACAGCAATGTCATTATATAGATGTTACATAGATGTTACATAGACGTTACATAGACGTTATATAGATGTTATGTAGACGTAATATTGATGTTACATATACGTTATATCGAAGTTATATAGACGTTAAATAGACTTTATATAGACGTTACTTAGACGTTACATAGATGTGACATAGACGTTATATCTTCGACATTGCTTTTTCTTTACAATCGTAAAGTGAATAGCAGTGTAAAGAAATATACCATTTTATTCTCTGCTTTCTGAGAACTGCACCCCAACCTCAACTGTAGCCTTCGTTTATTCACTCGTGTGATTAACAGGAATACTTCACGTCCTAATACTCTGTATCAACTGGATGTGTCGGAGACAATGGGGGTGATGTGGTGTCTTCTGGTGGCGCAACGACATGCAACTTCACTCAGAGGGGAAATGCGTCTGAGGCTGTGGTTTATACTCAGTTTCACATGCACGCACACACACACACACACACACACACACACACACACACACACACACACACACACACACACACACACACACACACACACACACACACACACACACACACACACACACACACTCAGTTTTACACTGTAGCTGTAACGGCTCAGCTTCTCTCTGACTGGTTGGAAAATCGTAGCTTTATTGTTGGTAGGTAGGCTAGTGTCTGATCTTTGGCTGAGTCAGAAATGCTTTGCAATGACACACTTCGACAAAGACTTTTTCTTGGTGCAGATTCTTCACTCTGAAATGCTTGTAGCGGTGCCAGATATTCTACAAGAAGATTCTCTACAGAGAGGTTACCCAGATTCTCTCAAAGGATCTTGTGATTTTGTGTTTGCTGTCACTTGGCACGGTCCTCATAGCCTTCTGGGTAGGACGTTGGACAGAGAGCAGCAACTGGCAATCATAAAAAAGCTCATAACCATTAAAATCATCAAGTAGGACAGAGGAAATTAAATGTGCAGACCTGCCTTAAGGACCCCTTAACCGTCCGAAAGACCTTCACAGGAAAGTTCAAAAGCATCACTAGGCCAGAGTACATTTGCTAGCCTGTAAACGTATGTGTGAGACAGTGAGCTTCCCGCCAAAACTGTAATACTGTGATTTGAGGGCAGCCCGTACACACACACATGCAAAAAGCACACACCACACACACACACACACACACACAGTCTTTTACAGCTGACCTTGTGGGGACACACAATTCAGTCCCATCCAAAATCCTATTTTCCATAAACATATCCCTAACCCGAACTTTTACCCTAACCCAAAAAACGAACCTTAAACCTAACCCTAACCGTTAACGTAATCCTAACCCTAACACTAATTCTAACCTTAACCTTAAACTCTCTAGAAATAGCATTTGACCTTGTCGGGACTAACAAAAGCTCTCCAGTTGGTCAAATTTTGTTAGTTTACTATTCTTGTGGGGACTTCAGGCCCCGCAAGAATAGTTAAACACGTTCACACACACACACACACACACACACACACACACACACACACACACACACACACACACACACACACACACACACACACACACACACACACACACACACACACACACACACACACACACACACACACACACACACACACACACACACACACACACACAAAGGAAAAAGATGGTGCACAAGCAGAAGGGATTAAATCACACTGCAAACCCTGTTAAGATGAGGATTGCGCAATGTGCCTGCATGCCTGCGTCTTTCCTGTTGCTAAATGCTGTATATTTTTAGGAATAGTGCCTAGCCTCGGGTGTTGTTTGATCAGTTGGATTTTTGACTCACGGCTGAGAGAGGAATGACTGTACGCCTCCTTACTGACAGACACGAGAGGTCTAACTGGGTGGAACTCAGTCTTTATAGAGCAGAGGGATTGTGACACAGTCTGCAGTTAGCTAGACTATGTCACAGTTAGATATTCACAACGTGGCATGTGTTTACAGGTGTTTCCAATAGTTTGACAGGAAGAGATCTGCGTCTGATATGCTCATTGAATTTTATTGCATGTTTAAAGCGATGCAGCAACAGGACAACAGTGACCATGATGTAAACAATGATGTTGTAAAACAGGAAGTTTGTCTGCTTTGTTTTACTACTCCATAACTTCTACACACTTCCACTCTCTGCCTCTCTCTCCCAGTCCTCCTCTCTCTCCCAGTCCTCCTCTATCTCCCAGTCCTCCTCTCTCTCCCAGTCCTCCTCTCTCTCCCAGTCCTCCTCTATCTCCCAGTCCTCCTCTCTCACCCAGTTGCCTTTCTCTACCAGTCCTCCTCTCTCTCCCAGTCCTCCCTCTCTATCCCTGTCCTCCCTCTCTACCCTAGTCTTCCACTCTCTCCCAGTCTTCTTCTCTCTTCCAGTCCTCCTCTCTCTCCCAGTCCTCCTCCCTCTCCCAGTCCTGTCCTCCTCTCTCGCTCAGTCGCCTCTCTCTACCCCACTCCTCCTCTCTCTCCCAGTCCTCCTCTCTCTCCCAGTCCTCCCTCTCTACTCCAGTCCTCCTCTCTCTCCCAGCCCTCCTCTACTTCTCACAGTCTTCCTCTATCTCCCAGTCCTCCTCTCTCTTCCAGTCCTCTCTTTCCCAGTCTTCCTCTCTCTCCTAATCCTCCTCTCTCTCCCAGTCCTCCTCTCTCTCCCAGTCCTCCTCTCTCTCCCAGTGTTCCTCTCTCTCCCAGTCCTCCTCTCTCTCCCGGTCCTCCTCTACCTCTCCCAGTCTTCTTCTATCTCCCAGTCCTCCTCTCTTTCCCAGTCCTCCTTTCTCTCCCAGTCCTCTCTCTCCCAGTATTCCTCTCTCTCACAGTCCTCCTATCACTCCCAGTCTTCCTCAATCTCGCAGTCCTCCTCTCTCTCCCAGTCCTCCTCTCTTTCCCAGTCCTCCTCTTTCACCCAGTTGCCTCTCCCTCCCAGTCCTCCTCTCTCTCCCAGTCCTCCTGTCTCTCCCAGTCCTCCTCTATCTCCCAGTCCTCCTCTATTTCCCAGTCCTCCTCTCTCACCCATTTGCCTTTCTCTACCAGTCCTCCTCTCTCTCCCAGTCCTCCCTCTCTACCCCTGTCCTCCCTCTCTACCCTAGTCTTCCACTCTCTCCCAGTCTTCCTCTCTCTTCCAGTCCTCCTCTCTCTCCCAGTCCTCCTCCCTCTCCCAGTCCTGTCCTCCTCTCTTGCTCAGTCGCCTCTCTCTATCCCAGTCCTCCTCTCTCTCCCAGTCCTCCTCTCACTCACAGTCTTCCTCTATCTCGCGGTCCTCCTCTCTCTCCCAGTCCTCCTCTCTTTCCCAGTCCTCCTCTCTCACCCAGTTGCCTCTCCTTCCCAGTCCCCCTCTCTCTCCCAGTCCTCCTCTATCTCCCAGTCCTCCTCTCTCTCCCAGTCCTCCTCTCTCACCCAGTTGCCTCTCTCTACCCCAGTCCTCCTCTACCTCTCCCAGTCTTCCTCTATCTCCCAGTCCTCTCTCTCCCAGTCTTCCTCTATCTCTCCCAGTCTTCCTCCTCTCTCCCAGTCTTCTTCTCTCTCCCAGTCCTCTCTCTCCCAGTCCTCCCTCTCTACCCCAGTCCTCCTCTCTCTCCCAGCCCTCCTCCACGTCTCCCAGTCTTCCTCTCTCTCCCAGTCCTCCTCTCTCTCCTGGTCCTCCTCTATCTGGGAGGGAGTCCTCCTCTCTTTCCCAGTATTCCTCTCTCTCACAGTCCTCCTATCACTCCCAGTCTTCCTCAATTTCGCAGTCCTCCTCTCTCTCTCAGTCCTCCTCTCTTTCCCAGTCCTCCTCATTCACCCAGTTGCCTCTCCCTCCCAGTCCTCCTCTCTCTCCCAGTCCTCCTCTCACTCACAGTCTTCCTCTATCTCGCAGTCCTCCTCGCTCTCCCAGTCCTCCTCTCTTTCCTAGTCCTCCTCTCTCACCCAGTTGCCTCTCCTTCCCAGTCCTCCTCTCTCTCCCAGTCCTCCTCTCTCACCCAGTTGCCTCTCTCTACCCCTGTCCTCCTCTACCTCCCAGTCTTCCTCTATCTCCCAGTCCTCTCTCTCCCAGTCTTCCTCTATCTCTCCCAGTCTTCCTCCTCTCTCCCAGTCTTCCTCTATCTCTCCCAGTCTTCCTCCTCTCTCCCAGTCTTCCTCTCTCTCCCAGTCCTCTCTCTCCCAGTCCTCCCTCTCTACCCCAGTCCTCCTCTCTCTCCCAGCCCTCCTCTACTTCTCCCAGTCCTCCTCTATCTCCCAGTCCTCCTCTCTCTCCCAGTCTTCCTCTCTTTCCCAGTCCTCCTCTATCTCCCAGTCCTCCTCTCTTTCCCAGTATTCCTCTCTCTCCCAGTCCTCCTATCACTCCCAGTCCTCCTCTCACTCCCAGTCTTCCTCTATCTCGCAGTCCTCCTCTCTCTCCCAGTCCTCTCTCTCCCAGTCCTCCTCTCTCTACCCCAGTCCTCCTCTCTCTCCTAGTCCTCCTCTCTCTCATTCTTCCTCTATCTCTCCCAGTCTTCCTCCTCTCTCCCAGTCTTCCTCTCTCTCCCAGTCCTCCTCTCTCTCCCAGTCCTCCACTCTATCCCAGTCTCCTCTCTTTCCCTGCCCTCCTCTCTCTCCCAGTCATCTCTCAATTAAATTCAATTTAAGGGCTTTATTGTCATGGGAAACATATGTTAACATTGCCAAAGCAAGTGAAGTAGATAATAAACAGAAGTGAAATAAACAATAAAAATTAACAGTAAACATTACACTCACAAAAGTTTAAAAAGAATAAAGACATTTCAAATGTCATATTATGTGCAAATAGTTAAAGTACAAAAGGGAAAATAAATATTGTATTTAAAATGGTGTTTATTCTTCTCTGTTTGCCCTTTTCTTGTGACAACAGGTCACAAATCTTGCTGCTGTGGTATTTCACCCAATCGATATGAGAGTTTATCAAAGTTAGGTTCGTTTTGGAATTCTTTGTCGATCTGTGTAATCTGAGGGAAATATGTGTCTCTAATATGGTCATACATTTGGCAGGAGGTTAGGAAGTGCAGCTCAATTTCCACCTCATTTTGTGGGCAGTGTGAACATAGTCAGCTCGGGGATTCAATCCAGCCACAGCCCAACGCGCTACCCACTAGGCTACCTAGAATTCCTGTTTGCTTTGTTTTTTTGATAATTCTTTCCAATGTGTCAAGTAATTATCTTTTTGTTTTCTCATGATTTGGTTGGGTCTAATTGTGCTCCCAGTCCTCTCTCTCCCTGTCCTCCTCTACCTCTGCAAGCCATCCTCTCTTTCCCAGCTCTCTCTCTCCAAACCCTCGTCTCAATTCAATTCATAGGGCCTTTATTGGCATAGGAAACGTGTTTACATTTCCAAAGCAGGTTAAAAAAACTAAAACAAAACCAACAATCAGACATTAACAGTAAACATGACACAGTTTCAGTCTCTCTCCCTCTCTCCGTCCTCGGCCTGTTATCTGCAGTGTTTCTCCGTAGCGCGTGACCCCTGTCCCCAACTGACAGCTTGGACCCTGTGATCACAGGAAGTGTAGAGGAAGCAGTTGTTCTCTGTTGTTCCAGCGAGCGCTGATTGAGTGCAAAGAGGGCAAGTCGGGGGGAGGGGAGGGGAGGATAACAAAGAGAGAAGCAGAGAGAGAGAGGGGGGGAGGATAACAAAGAGAGAAGCAGAGAGAGAGAGAGAGGGGGGGGGGGTAACAAAGAGAGAAGCAGAGAGAGAGAGAGAGAGAGGGGGATAACAAAGAGAGAAGCAGAGAGAGAGAGAGAGAGAGGGAGGATAACAAAGAGAGAAGCAGAGAGAGAGAGAGAGAGGGGGGATAACAAAGAGAGAAGCAGAGAGAGAGAGAGAGAGGGGGGATAACAAAGAGAGAAGCAGAGAGAGAGAGAGAGGGGGGGGGGATAACAAAGAGAGAAGCAGAGAGAGAGAGAGAGAGGGGGGATAACAAAGAGAGAAGCAGAGAGAGAGAGAGAGAGGGGAGATAACAAAGATAGAATTAGAGAGAGAGAGAGAGGGGGGGGGGTAACAATGAGAGAAGCAGAGAGAGAGAGAGAGGGGGGGGATATCAAAGAGAGAAGCAGAGAGAGAGAGAGAGAGAGGGGGGGGTAACAAAGAGAGAAGCAGAGAGAGAGAGAGAGAGGGAGGATAACAAAGAGAGAAGCAGAGAGAGAGAGAGAGAGAGAGAGAGGGGGGATAACAAAGAGAGAAGCAGAGAGAGAGAGAGAGAGGGAGGATAACAAAGAGAGAAGCAGAGAGAGAGAGAGAGGGGGGATAACAAAGAGAGAAGCAGAGAGAGAGAGAGAGAGGGGGGATAACAAAGAGAGAAGCAGAGAGAGAGAGAGAGAGAGGGGGGATAACAAAGAGAGAAGCAGAGAGAGAGAGAGGGGGGGGATAACAAAGAGAGAAGCAGAGAGAGAGAGAGAGAGGGGGGGGGTAACAAAGAGAGAAGCAGAGAGAGAGAGAGAGAGGGGGGATAACAAAGAGAGAAGCAGAGAGAGAGA
The DNA here is from genome assembly GCF_045679555.1 of Salvelinus alpinus. Taxonomy (NCBI): domain Eukaryota; kingdom Metazoa; phylum Chordata; class Actinopteri; order Salmoniformes; family Salmonidae; genus Salvelinus; species Salvelinus alpinus. The sequence continues at coordinate 36,289,392 of NC_092111.1, read as the reverse complement.
GAGAGGGGGGGGATAACAAAGAGAGAAGCAGAGAGAGAGAGAGAGAGGGGGGGGTAACAAAGAGAGAAGCAGAGAGAGAGGGGGGGGGTAACAAAGAGAGAAGCAGAGAGAGAGAGAGGGGGGGGGTAACAAAGAGAGAAGCAGAGAGAGAGAGGGAGGGGGGATAACAAAGAGAGAAGCAGAGAGAGAGAGGGGGGGGGTAACAAAGAGAGAAGCAGAGAGAGAGAGAGAGAGGGGGGATAACAAAGAGAGAAGCAGAGAGAGAGAGAGAGGGGGGGGGTAACAAAGAGAGAAGCAGAGAGAGAGAGAGAGGGGGGGGGGTAACAAAGAGAGAAGCAGAGAGAGAGAGGGGGGATAACAAAGAGAGAAGCAGAGAGAGAGAGGGGGGGGGGTAACAAAGAGAGAAGCAGAGAGAGAGAGAGAGAGGGGGGATAACAAAGAGAGAAGCAGAGAGAGAGAGAGAGAGGGAGGATAACAAAGAGGGGGGGGTTGCAGTGTCATAGTGTGATGGGTTATTTTCAGAGTTCACTCACTTTTTCTTACAGGTGGAAGAAAGATGCGAAAGTATTTGGACTGATCTTTACCACTGTTCCTAAACATGTCCCTTAATTCACACAATACTTATCTGGGTTCAACCTGCGTGTTGGGGAACACTGGAGTCCCATAGACAACCTGTCCAGCATGATGTCTGGCTTATGGATGAACTGAATGACATGGAAAAAGGATGAAGAGAAGCACACACATGTTGGGAGAACAGGATGAAATAAGATGTCAGCTCATGCAAAGTGTCACGCTCGTCGTATGGAGGAAGAGAGGAGGACCAAGGCGCAGCGTGATATGAATACATCTTCTATTTATTATAACGAAAGAACACTTAACCAAACTTTACAAAACAACAAAACGAACGTGACGCTATATAGAAAATAGTGCTGAACACAAAACACTACACATAGACAATCACCCACAACCCACAATGACAAAACAGGCTACCTAAATATGGTTCCCAATCAGAGACAACGACTAACACCTGCCAGTCGTACATTTCTGTCATCGTTTTCAGAGAAGGAGGGAGAGAGGGAGGAGCCGTAATCTTTGCCTGTGTGCTGCCATGGGCCCCTCTGATGTGGCAGAACTGTCCTCATGAATAAACATGAGCCATCAGTGTTTTGTGATTGAGAGAGAGAGATTATTTAGGAACTTTTGTGAGTGGAATGTTTACTGTCAATTTCTGGTTTATTTCACTTTTGTTTATTACCTATTTCACTTGCTTTGGCAATGTGAACTTATGTTTCCCATGCCAATAAAGCCCTTTCAATTGAATTGAGAGAGAGAGAGAGAGAGAGAGAGACAGAGAGAGAGAGGGAGAGAGAGAGAGAGAGAGAGAGAGAGAGAGAGAGAGAGAGAGAGAGAGAGAGAGAGAGAGAGAGAGAGAGAGAGAGAGAGAGGGAGAGAGGGAGAGAGAGAGAGAGAAGAGAGAGAGAGAGAGAGAGAGAGAGAGAGAGAGAGAGAGAGAGAGAGAGAGAGAGAGAGAGAGAGAGAGAGAGAGAGAGAGAGAGAGAGAGAGAGAGAGAGAGAGCGAGAGAGAGAGAGAGAGAGGAAGTTGATAGTGTTTGTTGTATTGGAACAATGTGACACGTTAAAAAAGTCAGGGAGAGGCCGTTAGTCACAGCCCCTTACTATTGGGAGTGTCTCCCTTTTATACCCCGCCACATGGAGAAAAAAATTGAGAACCCAGGAGAATTATGGGTAAAGCTCTTTATTTTTCAGAAATGCTCCTCTCCCCCCCCCCCCCCCTCTCTCTCTCTCTCTCTCTCTCTCTCTCTCTCTCTCTCTCTCTCTCTCTCTGTCTCTCTCTCTCTCTCTCTCAACATGCCGTAACTGCTGACAGCTTGTATAGGGCCTGACACTGTCTGAGTTTGTATTATTTAGAGGTTGCCGCTGCTTGCGCAACCTGTTTTTTCTCTGGTGTGAAGAAACACTCACTGTCTTATTCAGAGTGAACCATCAAATTCATTGCATGTTTTTGAATTTTTTTCATTCTAAAGGAAAGATATACAGTTGAAGTCGTACGTTTACATACACTTAGGTTGGAGTCATTAAAACTCATTTTTCAACCACTCCACAAATTTCTTGTTAACAAACTATAATTTTGGCAAGTCGGTTAGGACATCTACTTTGTGCATGACACAAGTAATTTTTCCAACAATTGTTTACAGACAGATTATTTCACTTATAATTCACTGTATCACAATTCCAGTGGGTCAGAAGTTTACATACACTAAGTTGACTGTGCCTTTAAACAGCTTGGAAAATTCAGCAAGGTAGAAGCCACTGCTCCAAAACCGCTATAAAAAAGCCAGACTACGGTTTGCAACTGCACATGGGGAGAAAGATCGTACTTTTTGGAGAAATGTCCTCTGGTCTGATGAAACAAAAATATAACTGTTTGGCCATAATGAGCATCGTTATGTTTGGAGGAAAAAGGGGGAGGCTTGCAAGCCGAAGAACACCATCCCAACCATGAAGCACGGGGTGGCAGCATCATGTTGTGGGGTTGCTTTGCTGCAGGAGGGACTGGTGCACTTCACAAAATAGATGGAACCACGAGGCAGGAAAATTGTGGATATATTGAAGCAACATCTCAAGACATCAGTCAGGAAGTTACAGCTTGGTCACAAATGGGTCTTCCAAATGGACAATGACCCCAAGCATACTTCCAAAGTTGTGGCAAAATGGCTTAAGGACAACAAAGTCAAGGTATTGGAGTGGCCATCACAAAGCCCTGACCTCAATCCCATAGAAAATGTGTGGGCAGAACTTAAAAAGTGAGTGTGAGCAAGGAGGCCTACAAACCTGACTCAGTTACACAAGCTCTGTCAGGAGGAATGGGCCAAAATTCACTGAACGTATTGTGGGAATCTTGTGGAAGGCTACCTGAAACGTTTGACCCAAGTTAAACAATTTAAAGGCAATGCTACCAAATACTAATTGAGTGTATGTAAACTTCTGACCCACTGGGAATGTGATGAAAGAAATAAAAGCTGAAATAAATCATTCTCTCTACTATTATTCTGACATTTCACATTCTTAAAATAAAGTGATGATCCTAACTGACCTACGACAGGGAAGTTTTACTAGGATTAAATGTCAGGAATTGTGAAAAACTGAGTATAAATGTGTTTGGTTAAGGTGTATGTAAATTTCAGACTTCAATTGTATATGATGCTGTTTTTTTTCAGCTGAGAACAACAAAAATGTTTTTTCATGTTCAAGGAACATAACCATTATTGTAAAAAATTATGATGTTTCCTTGTGCACCAGTTATCCATAGAACGAATAATATTATCCCAATGTGAGGGATTGTACATCTGCTGCTCCCTCTCTCTCTCTCTCACTCTCTCTAATGTGAGGGATTGTACATCTGCTGCTCTCTCTCTCTCTCTCTCTCTCTCTCTCTCTCTCTCTCTCTCTCTCTCTCTCTCTCTCTCTCTCTCTCTCTCTCTCCCTAATGTGAGGGATTGTACATCTTTATTCCTCTCTTTCAAACCAAAATATACCATTTTACAGAGCAGCAGAACCAGTCTGGGGACATTTTTGTCTAATTTCAAACTCCCTCTCCCAGGTCAGTCCAACCAAAGCAGCCCCATCTTTGCAGTTCTAGAATTCAAAAGGAGGCATAGCCTACAACTCACACTTCCATACACGTCTGTCTAGATGAGTCTGTGTCATATGGACAGTAGTACAGAATCTGTGTCATATGGACAGTAGTAGAGAATCTGTGTCATATGGACAGTAGTACAGAATCTGTGTCATATGGACAGTAGTACAGAATCTGTGTCATATGGACAGTAGTACAGAATCTGTGTCATATGGACAGTAGTACAGCATCTGTGTCATATGGACAGTAGTACAGAATCTGTGTCATATGGACAGTAGTACAGAATCTGTGTCATATGGACAGTAGTACAGAACCATAGAATGGTGTTTCTGTACATCTGTAAAGTGGTAGATTTCAGAGAATCCAAGTCTCCTTCAAAGACCATAGTGTTGTCGTTGCTGCTGCCCTCCCTCTCTCTCTCTCTCTCTCTCTCTCTCTCTCTCTCTCTCTCTCTCTCTCTCTCTCTCTCTCTCTCTCTCTCTCTCTCTCTCTCTCTCTCTCTCTCTCTCTCTCTCTCTCTCTCTCTCTCTCTCTCTCTCTCTCTCTCTCTCTCTCTCTCTCTCTCTCTCTCTCTCTCTCTCTCTCTCTCTCTCTCTCTCTCCTTCTCTCTCTCTCCTTCCCTCTCTCTCTCCTTCCCTCTCTCTCTCTCCTTCCCTCTCTCTCTCTCCTTCCCTCTCTCTCTCTCCTTCCCTCTCTCTCTCTCCTTCCCCCTCCCTCCCTCTCGATTCAATTAAATTAACTCTCTCAATTCAATTTCAATTTAAGGGCTTTATTGGCATGGGAAACATATGTTTACATTGCCAAATAATAATAAATAAACGAAAGTGAAATAACAATATAAAATTAACAGTCAACATTACACTCACAAAACTTCCAAAGGAATAGAGACATTTCAAATGTCATATTATGTCTATATACAGTGTTGTAACGATGTGCAAATAGTTAAAGCTCTCTCGCGATCCTCTTTTTCCATGAAGAAGAGGGGATTAGCATGCTGTTCTATATCCTTTTTGCTCTCTTTCTTTTTTCTCCCTTTACTTTGAGAATAAAGCCTGCTTCTTCAGAGGCCTGTCGAGCTAAAGGGACACAATAGCTATTTTAGTCTCCAAAAGATGTCTCCACTGCTTGTTTATGTGGAAGGTGGAGCCTCTCTGTCTCTGTCTCTGTCTCCGTCTCCGTCTCCGTCTCCGTCTCCGTCTCCGTCTCCGTCTCCCTCTCTCTCTGTCTCTGTCTCTGTCTCTGTCTCTGTCTCTGTCCCTGTCTCTCTTTCTCTCTCTTTCTCTCTCTCTCTCTCTCTCTCTCTCTCTCTCTCTCTCTCTCTCTCTCTCTCTCTCTCTCTCTCTCTCTCTCTCTCTCTCTCTGTCTCTGTCCCTCTCTCTCTTTCTCTCTCTCTCTCTTTCTCTCTCTCTCTCTCTCTCTCTCTCTCTCTCTCTCTCTCTCTCTCTCTCTCTCTCTCTCTCTCTCTCTCTCTCTCTCTCTCTCTCTCTCTCTCTCTCTCTCTCTCTCTCTCTCTCAGCAAGCTGCTGGATATTTTCTTTACTCCCTCTCTTAATATCAAGAACAGGAAGGCAGAAAACTCTTAACTGTCCTCCCCTGTCTTGCAACAATGGGAATCTCTCACCACTAAAGATAGACCGGACTGCATGAGAAAGAGATGTCATGGTAGCTGTGGACAAAGGTTGACTTTGAGCACATGGCTACACATGAAATGGGTTGAAATAGCAACAGTTATTTTAGTGATTTAAAATTAGGGAATCATTTTCTCAGACTTTCTCAGTTGCTTTGATTTCAACATCTACAGTTTAACGTAATGCCCTGCATCAAATCAAATCAAATTGTATTTGTCACATGCGCCGAATACAACAGGTACCTGACAGTGAAATGCTTACTTACGAGCCCTTAACCAACAATGCAGTAAAACACATTTTTTTTGGAATAAGAATAAGAAATAAAACGTAATAAGTAATTAAAGAGCAGCAGTAAAATAACAATAGCGAGGCTATGTACAGGGGTCAACCGGTACAGAGGCCTGCTATAAGTTAGGAGTATCTTTTAAAGTCTGGGTTGTTATGTGACGGCAACACTGTCTCTTTATGGTGTTTTCCAGAGCAGAGGTTGACTCAGGCCTATTAGCAGTCAGTCTTGCTAATGGAAATGGCTACGTGTGACAGGGCACAGATCAGCTTGAATGGCTGAGGTAAGGTTGTGGTGCTGGCATTCTGTGGTGAAAGAAATGGCATCAACCCAATGGAGTACAGCATTCCCCCACACACAACCCTGTGAAATACGCCTGGATTCTAACACAGTTCACAGCCTGAGATGAAACAACTGTTAAAGCCCTTTTTATTTAACCAGGTAAGTTGACTGAGAACACATTCTCATTTACAGAAACAACCTGGTGAATAGTTACAGGGGAGATGAATGACCCAATTGGAATCTGGGGATGATTAGGTGACCATGATGGTACGAGGGCCAGATTGGGAATTTAGCCAGGACACCAGGGTTAACACCCCTACTCTAACAATAAGCACCATGGGATCTTTAGTGACCACAGAGAGTAAGGACACCCGATTAACATCCCATCCAGAAAGACAGCACCCTGCACAGGGCAATGTCCCCAATCACTGCCCTGGGGTATTGGGATATTTTCTTTAGACCAGAGGAAAGGGTGCCTCCTATTGGACCTCCAACACCACTTCCAGCAGCATCTGGTCTCCCATCCAGGACCAAACCTAAAAACCTAAAAACCCAAAAAGAAAAAAGTTGCAATAGTACTTTTTGTCCATCTTGAGACGTCGTAGCCAGTATACACTTCCTCAAAATAGTCAGAATAATCTAACTCAATAAATCTGTCATTCATTTTGACGTTCTTGCCGAGGAGATCTTAGACGCACTATTTGACATCTAACCGAGATGTTTGGGGCAGTATTTCTCAGGTGAAAAAAAAGGTGCATGAAAGCGAGTCATCTCTCGTTGAGTGACAACAAACACCTGATTGAAGAATCCCTGCTGTTGATCAATGATCGACGAGGGGCTGGACTTCGGCTACCAGAATACGTCTCGCCTCTAGAAAATATGTGGTGTGCCCAAAACAGGCGAAAAAAGCCTTGCCGAAGACCAAAACAAACAAAAACAAACAAAATGTCGTAATAATATACTCACAAACTGTTCCAAACTGTTTCGGATGGGGAGCATGCGGGCGCCTTTTGTGTGTTTCTCATAAGGCAGGGTGAGTCTTCACCGAGACATTTCGTTTTTATGATAATTAATTGCGCACACTCAATCTTGCATATGTGTTTTCCATAGACCCTCCTCGCGGTCGTAACATTACTCCTATGACAGTAATGTGATTTATATCTAATGTTGCAAATGATATTAAACGGCAAAAGAAAGACAGATTTGGGGTCTGGCGGCCGGGCCTCTTCTAACACAAAGCCTGTGGCAGCAGTGACATCATAAACGATGATGTAAAAAAAAGAAACGGGGGGGGGGGGGGAAAGCGACATTAAAAAGGAGAAAAGAAGGAGAAAGGTGGGACCAGCAGAGCTCTCTTAGACGTGACAACACACACATGGTATTCACACAGACCGGAGCGGGGGCCTGTCTCCACAGTGCTGCCTGCTGAATATACTGCTACTGAGAGACGAGAAGAAACACCGACGGACTAACACCAGTCAGGCAGTTTGTCAGCCAGCCAAGAGAGATTGTGTCATATAGTCTCGTTTTCGCTCCCTTATTGAAATAGCAGGCCGCGGAGCTAGACTGAGTAGAAGCAAAAGCTTTGGGTCTGTCTGTCAGTATGGCTCTTCAGAGAGCTTTTCTGTTTGGTTCCCACTCCCTTCCCAGGGCTTATGAGCCTCTGAGTTATTTAATTAGGGATGTGTTCATGTTCATATTTTGGCAGCCGGGCTCCCACCGGAGACAGAAAGCAATCAGGATAGGTATTTTATTTCTTTATCACAGCGATTTAAGAAGCTGTAAATAGTAGGGAAGTGAAATTGGCCCCGTTGGTTGGTTGGTGGAGTAGAGAAGAGGCCCCTGGGGGGGGGGGGGGGGGGTTGTGTAGGGGTGCTTGTCTGTGTGTGTGTGTGTGTGTGTGTGTGTGTGTTTTTCTGTGTGTGTGTGTGTGTTTGTTTGTCCCTACGGTGAATTTCTAAATACACGGTTAAATGATGAAGATGGTCAGACAGTCTGGTAATGTAGTTTTAATAAACATTCCTCGTTTCCCTTCCTCCAGCACAGCCTGGGTTTGTCCCTGGGCCTGAGAGGATCTACACGGGGACTGTGAGGAGGGTCTGGGGGGTCCGGGGGGGGGGTCCTCCAGCTGTGACCCCTGGTCATGTTTGGACCCTTCTGGATGACGCAGTTGTTCTGACTGAGACATGGTCAAAACCTGTAGTGAATAGAAACAAGGATTATGGGAATGGATACAGTAGGACTAGGTCTGTTTGAGACTGTCTGAATGGATACAGTAGTACTAGGTCTGTTTGAGACTGTCTGAATGGATACAGTAGGACTAGGTCTGTTTGAGACTGTCTAAATGGATACAGTAGGACTAGGTCTGTTTGAGACTGTCTGAATGGATACAGTAGGACTAGGACTGTTTGAGACTGTCTGAATGGATACAGTAGGACTAGGACTGTTTGAGACTGTCTGAATGGATACAGTAGGACTAGGTCTGTTTGAGACTGTCTGAATGGATACAGTAGGACTAGGTCTGTTTGAGACTGTCTGAATGGATACAGTAGGACTAGGTCTGTTTGAGACAGTCTGAATGGATACAGTAGGACTAGGTCTGTTTGAGACTGTCTGAATGGATACAGTAGGACTAAGTCTGTTTGAGACTGTCTGAATGGATACAGTAGGACTAGGTCTGTTTGAGACTGTCTGAATGGATACAGTAGGACTAGGTCTGTTTGAGACTGTCTGAATGGATACAGTAGGACTAGGTATGCTTGAGACTGTCTGAATGGATACAGTAGGACTAGGTCTGTTTGAGACTGTCTGAATGGATACAGTAGGACTAGGTCTGCAGCTTGATGTACAAGTACACCCCCTAAATGTTGACTATATAGCGGTGTTTGTCCTTGAAGAGAACTGTTGTTCTGTACCTTTGTAGAATCAGAATGCCGCAAGTGAGTCACAATGGACAACCATACAGAGTGCACTTTCAGAGTTGTAAAGTTATCCGTCATTGCTCAGATTGTGCTCTGATTGAGTATCATACTTTTGTCATTGAAGGCCAGATCATGCGTCACAAGAAATGTTCACACGGCATAAGTTGACTTCCATACACTATACTATACAGGACTTCTGTGGTGCATGACAATGGATGCTAATGAATTGTAAAGGAATGAACATTGTTTTCCCTGTGCTGCTGTTGTATGCATAATGAAAGTATGTAGTTTGTTAAAGGATAATGAATGATCTGTTCCCTGTTGTGTCTCACGGCGTACTCCTGATCACACCTTACGATGCAATGATGCAGGAATCATCAATCAAGTGACATGTAAGGGTACAGACTAGTCTTGGGCAGTGTACCGTATATGCCATATGCCGGGGTATTCAGACAGGAAGCAAACCAAAAGGGGGGCAAAACGTAAACGGGGAAGATCAGATAAAGGATCGTTATTTTAATAGAAATCAAATAGGGAGCCAACTTAAGGTGTTAACTCTGCACCTCTCTCCAGACAACTGGAGCACTGGGCCAGCCACTCTTAATATCACCTGGGCCAGCGACTCTTAATATCACCTGGGCCAGCCACTCTTAATATCACCTGGGCCAGCCACTCTTAATATCACCTGGGCCAGCCACTCTTAATATCACCTGGGCCAGCACAGGTGAAACACATTCGCACTAACAAGATGGCAACCAGCACAGGTGAAACACATTCGCACTAACAAGATGGCAACCAGCACAGGTGAAACACATTTGCACTAACAAGATGGCAACCAGCACAGGTGAAACACATTCGCACTAACAAGATGGCAACCAGCACAGGTGAAACACATTCGCACTAACAAGATGGCAACCAGCACAGGTGAAACACATTCGCACTAACAAGATGGCAACCAGCACAGGTGTAACACATTCGCACTAACAAGATGGCAACCAGCACAGGTGTAACACCTACTGACTAACGAGGTGACACTAATCGGTGCACCCCACTTGCTAACGTGCCACCGCCCAACATTGAAATATAGATGGAAGAAACAAAGCCGCACTGCTTCTTGACACAATGCCCGCTGAACCCGGAAGCCAACCAATGTGTCGGAGGAAACACTGTATAACTGCCAACCGTGTCAGCGTGCACTGCGCCCGGCCCGCCACAGGAGTCGCTAGAGCGCAACGGGACAAGGAAATCCCTGCCGGCCCAAACCCTCCCCTAACCCGGACGACGCATGGCCAATTGTGTACCGCCTCATGGGTCTCCCGGTCACGGCCAGCTGCAACACAGCCTGGGCTCGAACCTGGGTCTGTAGTGACGCAGGGCCTTAGACCGCTATGCCACTTGGGAGGCTGCTGATTGATGCTTTTAACCTAAAAACATCACAGAGGCCTGAAATGCCTTGAAGCTAATGTTGAACACCTGGCCCAGGCTTCACTAACTAAAACACTCTGAACATTGAGCCAGAGGATGGAGAGAGAGGGACAGGGTCCCACAACATAAATTTTCCGCCACACTAAAAACTTCATCAGAGGAAGGGGAAGGAAGGAAGGGAGAGAAGAGGAGCCGGGTATCCGTGTCCTAAGGATAACACAGCAAGGCTTCTCCTACAGAGGGAGGGAAGAAGAGAGAGAGAGAGAGAGGAGGTAATGAAACAGGACGTCCTACTTTGACATTTAAGATGACATATTTTGTTATGGTGTTGCCTCGTTACAAATGAGCATGTGTGTCACTGTGGTGTTTTTCACTGTGGTGTGTATCACTGTGGTGTGTATCACTGTGGTGTGTATCACTGTGGTGTGTATCACTGTGTTGTGTGTCACTGTGGTGTGTGTCACTGTGGTGTGTATCACTGTGGTGTATATCACTGTGGTGTATGTCACTGTGGTATGTGTCACTGTGGTGGGCCTGATGTGTCTCTCTTCCTGAGGTGTATCAATCAATCAAATTAATTTATAAAACCCTTCTTACATCATCTGATGTCACAAAGTGCTGTACAGAAACCCAGCCTGAAACCCCAAACAGCAAGCAATGCAGATGTAGAACCACGGTGGCTAGGAAAAACTCCCTAGAAAGGCCAGAACCTAGGAAGAAACCTAGAGAGGAACCAGGCTATGAGGGGTGGCCAGTCCTCTTCTGGTGGAGATGTAATAGGAGATGAAGGGAGCTCTCTCTCGCCGCTTCGCCGCACGCAGCTCCGTCACTAGGCATGTTATTGATTATAGCTCAGCGGGCTCTCTCTCTCCGCTTCGCCGCACGCAGCTCCGTCACTAGGCATGTTATTGATTATAGCTCAGCGGGCTCTCTCTCTCCGCTTCGCCGCACGCAGCTCCGTCACTAGGCATGTTATTGATTATAGCTCAGCGGGCTCTCTCTCTCGCCGCATCGCCGCACGCAGCTCCGTCACTAGGCATGTTATTGATTATAACTCAGCGGGCTCTCTCTCTCTGCTTCGCCGCACGCAGCTCCGTCACTAGGCATGTTATTGATTATAGCTCAGCGGGCTCTCTCTCTCTCCGCTTCGCCGCACGCAGCTCCGTCACTAGGCATGTTATTGATTATAGCTCAGCGGGCTCTCTCTCTCCGCTTCGCCGCACGCAGCTCCGTCACTAGGCATGTTATTGATTATAGCTCAGCGGGCTCTCTCTCTCGCCGCATCGCCGCACGCAGCTCCGTCACTAGGCATGTTATTGATTATAGCTCAGCGGGCTCTCTCTCTCTGCTTCGCCGCACGCAGCTCCGTCACTAGGCATGTTATTGATTATAGCTCAGCGGGCTCTCTCTCTCTGCTTCGCCGCACGCAGCTCCGTCACTAGGCATGTTATTGATTATAACTCAGCGGGCTCTCTCTCTCCGCTTCGCCGCACGCAGCTCCGTCACTAGGCATGTTATTGATTATAACTCAGCGGGCTCTCTCTCTCCGCTTCGCCGCACGCAGCTCCGTCACTAGGCATGTTATTGATTATAACTCAGCGGGCTCTCTCTCTCCGCTTCGCCGCACGCAGCTCCGTCACTAGGCATGTTATTGATTATAACTCAGCGGGCTCTCTCTCTCCGCTTCGCCGCACGCAGCTCCGTCACTAGGCATGTTATTGATTATAGTTCAGCGGGCTCTCTCTCTCTGCTTCGCCGCACGCAGCTCCGTCACTAGGCATGTTATTGATTATAACTCAGCGGGCTCTCTCTCTCCGCTTCACCGCACGCAGCTCCGTCACTAGGCATGTTATTGATTATAACTCAGCGGGCTCTCTCTCTCCGCTTCGCCGCACGCAGCTCCGTCACTAGGCATGGTATTGATTATAACTCAGCGGGCTCTCTCTCTCTGCTTCGCCGCACGCAGCTCCGTCACTAGGCATGTTATTGATTATAGCTCAGCGGGCTCTCTCTCTCCGCTTCGCCGCACGCAGCTCCGTCACTAGGCATGTTATTGATTATAACTCAGCGGGCTCTCTCTCTCTCCGCTTCGCCGCACGCAGCTCCGTCACTAGGCATGTTATTGATTATAGCTCAGCGGGCTCTCTCTCTCTGCTTCGCCGCACGCAGCTCCGTCACTAGGCATGTTATTGATTATAACTCAGCGGGCTCTCTCTCTCCGCTTCGCCGCACGCAGCTCCGTCACTAGGCATGTTATTGATTATAGCTCAGCGGGCTCTCTCTCTCTGCTTCGCCGCACGCAGCTCCGTCACTAGGCATGTTATTGATTATAGCTCAGCGGGCTCTCTCTCTTCGCTTCGCCGCACGCAGCTCCGTCACTAGGCATGTTATTGATTATAGCTCAGCGGGCTAATTCTTTTTTCTCCCACAAAGCATTTTACCTTACAATTCAATTTGACCATACAATCATACAATTCAATTTTACCATACAATTCAATTTTACCATACAATTCAATTTTACCATACATTTAAATTTTACCATACATTTAAATTTTACCATACATTCAGTTGTACCATGCAATTCAGTTGCACCATGCAATTCAGTTGTACCATACAATTCAGTTGTACCATACAATTCAGTTGTACCATACATTTAAATTTGACCATACAATTCAGTTATACCATACAATTCAGTTGTACCATACATTTACATTTTACCATACAATTCAGTTTTACCATACATTTAAATTTTACCATACATTCAGTTTTACCATACAATTCAGTTTTACCATACAATTCAGTTGTACCATGCAATTCAGTTGTACCATACAATTCAGTTGTACCATCCAATTCAGTTGTACCATCCAATTCAGTTGTACCATACATTTAAATTTTACCATACACTTCAGTTGTACCATGCAATTCAGTTGTGCCATCCAATTCAGTTGTACCATACATTTAAATTTTACCATCCAATTCAGTTGTACCATACATTTAATTTTTACCATACAATTCAGTTGTACCATACAGTTCAGTTGTACCATACAGTTCAGTTGTACCATACAGTTCAGTTGTACCATACAATTCAGTTGTACCATACAATTCAGTTGTACCATACAATTCAGTTGTACCATACATTTACATTTTACCATCCAATTCAGTTGTACCATACATAAAATTTTTACCATACAATTCAGTTGTACCATACAATTCAGTTGTACCATCCAATTCAGTTGTACCATACAATTCATTTGTACCATGCAATGCGAAATAAGCTGATCTTCAGTGGCTTCTGTGACGATATTGTGCTGCAAAATGATCAAATCAAATCATATTTGTCACATGCGCCGAATACAACAGGTGTGGAGCTTACCGTGAAATGCTTACTTACAAGCCCGTAACCAGCAATGCTTTAAGAACTTAAGAAAAAAAAGGGTTAAGCAAAAAATAGATAAGTAAAAAAAAATTGAAAATTGAAAATAATGAAGCTTGGCCCCAATGAGGTACTGGGCCGTACGCACTACCCTCTGTAGTGCCTTGCGGTCAGAGGCCAAGCAATTGCCGTAGCAGGCAGAGATGCAACCAGTCAGGATGCTCTCGATGGTGCAGCTGTAGAACCTTTTGAGGATCTGAAGACCCATGCCAAATCTTTTAAGTCTCCCGATGGGGAATAGGCTTTGTCGTCACCTCTTCACGACTGTTTTGGTGTGCTTGGACCATGATAGTTTGTTGGTGACATGGATACCAAGGAACTTGAAGCTCTCAACCTGCTCTACTGCAGCCTCGTCGATGAGAATGGGGGTGTGCTCGGTTCTCCTTTTCCTGTAGTGTAATTGTATGACATATCAGGGATAAAAACGTTTCTCTTTTATGAGTTGGGAGACATTTCATGCTAAATCACACTCCTCTGTTGAGGAACTTGAGCCGTGTATGGAACAACTAAAGCTCTGCTCTCACTGCTTCCTGGTGATATTACAAAAGAGCTAGATACAATGCTTCTGGGTAATGAACAGTGCTTTAGAAGATTATTTTGTCTGAGATGTGATTAAGGATGATATCAACATTTTTGGAGGGTTTACATTGATCCGAAGTTTATTGAAAGTAGAAATCCCGACGATTCTTCTGCTCCGCATGGGGGTGGGATGAGAGGGACTATTTTGTTACCCACTAGTAGTCTGGTATTCTTCTGAACACAGATTAGCTGTCATTTTCCTTACTTTGACTATAGTGAAACATTGATTTGTTGTTGAATGACGATTCCATTGTTTGCTTGATAACCTTTTCCCCGCTCCATGTCAGCTCCTCGCCGGGCTGACATGCGTCAGGTACACTCTCTTTCTTGTGTAATATTTTTGAGTTAGCCTTTGGGCAAATTTTCAGAGAGGTTAATGATTGCAAGCCATTTCGAGGGGTGTGATTCGATAATGAGGCCATGAGAAAGCCATTCCAAACTCTGGAACAAATTTACACAATCCCCATAGTTTTCAGGCCAGTTTAATTTCAACTCTTGTAAGTGTCAGTTTTCGGGGTCAAAGTCTGCTGGTAGCGGATTGTAAGCCGTTTATTAAAAGTGTGTTTCTGCTGCATTGAAGTCATAGACCCAGAGAACAAGTTAAAAATAATGCATTTTAAACACTAGGCCAATTATTCTGTTTTCATTGTTGATTAATCAAGTTAATTTATTTATTTTGATTAATAACATGCTTTTGTAGTTGTAAATTCCAGTTGTGGCAGAGTGATGGTAGAGATCCAACAGTGACTTGGTAGTGATTGAAACAGGGTAACTGGTGACATGTCGGTTGGAGCTGTTGCTTCACATTTTTCCTGTAGCTTTTATGAACACTGGTTGAGGCATTACAAACATACAGTGCTTTATTTAATACTCATTTTATTTACAACCTAAATTAGGAAATGACTCTCCATATGTTTCACTGGAGAAGAAATGAGACTGGCATTATGAGGAATTCTTAGGTCCCGTGGATGGAGAGAATTGGGTTTTAGTGAACTTAGACACACACACACTCACACACACACACACACACACACACACACACACACACACACACACACACACACACACACACACACACACACACACACACACACACACACACACACACACACACACACACAAACACACAGAAACAAACTGAAAATTGCTCTCATGCTGATCCCCTCCGTCCTACAAATTCATTTCATTCAGTTTGTACCGTAGCAAATCCGACTTAATGGTTTGTTTTATTTCGTCCCCGTTCTCTGCTAGACATACACATGGACAGTAATCCAACACTATGATCACTTTCTGCATTCCTTATAACTTAATATTCGACTACTTTGGCTGCCACTTCACAAGCCTTATCATTAACTACAGGCACACAGGTTTTACTGATCAAAATGTCATCAACAACGTTCAGCAACTGGTGTTGTTACTGGTTATAGAGGAGGAGCTGAACGGCCGCCATTGTTTTAAGTTGTACAAAAAAAGACCTATTTTTTTTGCTTTGTTAGTGGAGGAACTTCAACGTTTTTATGAGAGAGAGAGAGAGAGAGAGAGAGAGAGAGAGAGAGAGAGAGAGAGAGAGAGAGAGAGAGAGAGAGAGAGAGAGAGAGAGAGAGAGAGAGAGAGAGAGAGAGAGAGAGAGAGAGAGAGAGAGAGAGAGAGAGAGAGAGAGAGAGAGAGAGAGAGAGAGAGAGAGAGAGAACTAAACTACCACTGTCTCCATCTTATTTGGTACAGCCTTCAATTGATGTGGTTCTTGAATAGAGATCCAGTTCACTTAATCATTTTCCCTCAGCCGTGGCATGCAGTTACATGGGGAGTCTATTCCTCTATGTTTAATATACCTATTCCTGTATGTTTAATATACCTATTCCTCTATGCTTAATATACCTATTCTTCTATATTTAATATACCTATTCCTCTATGTTTAATATACCTATTCCTGTATGTTTAATATACCTATTCCTCTATGTTTAATATACCTATTCCCTTATATTTAATATACCTATTCCTCTATGTTTAATATACCTATTCCTCTATGTTTAATATACCTATTCCCTTATATTTAATATACCTATTCCTCTATGTTTAATATACCTATTCCTCTATGTTTAATATACCTATTCCTCTATGTTTAATATACCTATTCCCTTATATTTAATATACCTATTCCTGTATGTTTAATATACCTATTCCTCTATGCTTAATATACCTATTCTTCTATGTTTAATATACCTATTCCTGTATGTTTAATATACCTATTCCTCTATGTTTAATATACCTATTCCTCTATATTTAATATACCTATTCCTCTATGTTTAATATACCTATTCCTCTATGTTTAATATACCTATTTCTCTATGTTTAATATACCTAATCCTCTATATTTAATATACCTATTCCTCTATGTTTAATATACCTATTCCTCTATGTTTAATATACCTATTCATCTATGTGTAATATACCTATTCCTCTATGTTTAATATACCTATTCCTCTATATTTAATATACCTATTCCTCTATGTTTAATATACCTATTCCTCTATGTTTAATATACCTATTCCTCTATGTTTAATATACCTAATCCTCTATATTTAATATACCTATTCCTCTATGTTTAATATACCTATTCCCTTATATTTAATATACCTATTCCTCTATGTTTAATATACCTATTCCTGTATGTTTAATATACCTATTCCTCTATGTTTAATATATCTATTCCTCTATGTTTAATATACCTATTCCCTTATATTTAATATACCTATTCCTCTATGTTTAATATACCTATTCCTCTATGTTTAATATACCTATTCCTCTATGTTTAATATACCTATTCCTCTATGTTTAATATAACTATTCCTCTATGTTTAATATACCTATTCCTCTATGTTTAATATACCTATTTCTCTATGTTTAATATACCTGTTCCTCCATGTTTAATATACCTATTCCTCTATATTTAATATACCTATTCCTGTATGTTTAATATACCTATTCCTCTATGTTTAATATACCTATTCCTCTATGTTTTAATATACCTATTGCTCAAGGAAGTGTGACACTAAAACATTCTGTCTGTCTGTCTGTGCTGCCTGCCTGCAGATATGGTGAGGAAAAAGAACCCCCCTTTGAGAAGCTTCGGCGGTGAGGAAGAAGGAGAAGGTGAGGCTCTGGCCGCGGAAGCCACCGGGCCGGATAGCGAGGACAGTGCCGGGAGCCGGTCCTCAGAGCCCAACGGTGCCGACGGGCTGCTGCCGGCCGAACTAGGCCGGGCCCACGTGCCAGTCCCAGACGAGCAGGAGGACTCCTCTTCCTCCCCGGGCTCCGTCTCAGGCTCCATCAAGCGGGACGGAGGAGGGAGGGGCGGCGGAGGAGTGGGAACAGCGGCGGCAGTCAACACCGACAGGCCTGTCTTTAATTACCCCAGCCACAAGAAGGGAGGAAATGTAGCGTCCTTCCCCTGCCATGAGGTGACAGACTCAGATCTGCCGGCGCTCCCATCCTGGGCCGGGCCCGACGGGGCTGTGTCTCTGTCTCCGCTCAGATCAGAACCAGATGATGGGGACGGAAGACAGGCACGCAGCCCGGCGGGGGAGCTGCTGCTGGGGAATGCCGGGGAGAGAGGAGGGGGAGAAAGGGTGGGTGTCAGGGAGGGGTTGTTGCTGGGCGCCCGAGGGAGGGGCGTCATCATCCAGGGCTTCACCAGTAACGGGGAGGACAAGGACCACTCCTACAGCCCCACAGGGGGGATCTCAGTCCACCAGGATGGGGTGGAGGGCTCTGGAAACCCCTTGCTACGCCCCCTCCACCCACATAGGGGGGCAGGCGAGGGGGCCGAGAACATCACGCCCAGCCCCCTGGGGGCCTGCTCTCCCAAACTGCAGGACTTCAAGTGCAACATCTGTGGGTACGGTTACTACGGGAACGACCCCACGGACCTGATCAAGCACTATCGGAAGTACCACCTGGGCCTGCACAACCGCACGCGGCAGGACGCAGAGCTGGACACTAAGATACTGGCCCTGCACAACATGGTGGGCTTCTCCCCACAGAGCCAACACGCCAAAGACACTACACGGCCCCCGTCCTACACCGCCCTGACCGGGGCACCACTGCACTCTACAGGGTCCCCACGCTTCTTACTTAACGGCACCTACGACGTGCAGGTAAATATGCTCTGCACCTGAAAGAAAGTTTGTTGGCATTCAACAGTGCGTTGGTTAGTGGTTGTCTGTTTGTCTTTCATAACTACTGAAAGGTACCAGAATCACCCATCAGTAGTACTGTATAACAGTACAGTTCCTACTCGACTAGATGCCCAGGCGTTGTATTGCGTCAACCAATGGTTGCGTGCCACATCATTGACTGTGCAGTCGGTCATCAGATTGCTATATCATATGATGTGGTTAGCTGATATGTTGTGAATAGCTTTCCAGGCGTTGTAAGATCTGGCATGCGTCTGCAATGTAGTCTGCAGGAACTCAACCATTATCTGCATTGAAACCCAGGCCAGCCGGGGTTTGAGACTTGTCTCTTAGTGGGACATTTGAGTCATCAAAGTAACTGGACACCCATGGAGAGAGGCCTCATGGGAAGTGTAGTCGTTTTTATCACTGTAATAAATACAGTTGAAGTCGGAAGTTTACATACACCTTAGCCAAATACATTTAAACTCAGTTTTTCACAATTCCTGACATTTAATCCTATTAAAAAGTCCCTGTCTTAGGTCAGTTAGGATCACCACTTTATTTTAAGAATGTGAAATGTCAGAATAATAGTAGAGTGAATTATTTATCTCAGCTTTTATTTCTTTCATTACATTCCCAGTGGGTCAGAAGTTTACATACACTCAATGAGTGTATTTGGTAGCATTTCCTTGAAATTGTTTAACTTGGGTCAAACGTTTCGGGTAGCCTTCCACGAGCTTCCCACAATAAGTTGGGTGAATTTTGGCCCATTCCTCCTGACAGAGCTGGTGTAACTGAGTCAGGTTTGTAGGCCTCCTTGTTCGCACACGCTTTTTCAGTTCTGCCCACACAGTTTCTATAGGATTGAGGTCAGGGCTTTGTGATGGCCACTCCAATACCCTGCCTTTGTTGCCATTTTGCCACAACTTTGGAAGTATCCTTGGGGTCATTGTCCATTTGGAAGACCCATTTGCGACCAAGCTTTAACTTCCTGACTGATGTCTTGAGATGTTGCTTCAATATATCCACATCATATTCCTACCTCGTGATGACATCTATTTTGTGAAGTGCACCGGTCCCTCCTGAAGCAAAGCACCCCCACAACATGATGCTGCCACCCCCGTGCTTCACGGTTGGGATGGTGTTCTTCGGCTTTTAAGCCTCCCCCTTTTTCCTCCAAACATAACGATGGTCATTATGGCCAAACAGTTCTATTTTAGTTTCATCAGACCAGAGGACATTTCTCCAAAAAGTACGATCTTTGTCCCCATGTGCAGTTGCAAACCGTAGTCTGGCTTTTCTATGGCGGTTTTGGAGCAGTGGCTTCTACCTTGCTGAGCGGCCTTTCAGGTTATGTCGATATAGGACTCGTTTTACTGTGGATATAGATACTTTTGTACCTGTTACCTCCAGCATCTTCACAAGGTCCTTTGCTGTTGTTCTGAGATTGATTTGGTGTTTATGAGATCCCATGGTGTTTATACTTGCATACTATTGTTTGTACAGATGACCATGGTACCTTCAGGCGTTTGGAAATTGCTCCCAAGGATGAACCAGACTTGTGGAGGTCTACAATTGTTTTGTGTGGAGGTCTTGGCTAATTTCTTTAGAATTTCCCATGATGTCAAGCAAAGAGGCACTGAGTTTGAAGGTAGGCCTTGAAATACATCCACAGGTACACCTCCAATTGACTCAAATTATGTCAATTAGCCTATCAGAAGCTTCTAAAGCCATGACATAATTTTCTGGAATTTTCCAAGCTGTTTAAAGGCACAGTCAACTTAGTGTATGTAAACTTCTGACCCACTGGAATTGTGATACAGTGAAATAATCTGTCTGTAAACAGTTGTTGGAAAAATTACTTGTGTCATGCACAAAGTAGTTGTCTTAACCGACTTGCCAAAACTATAGTTTGTTAACAAGACATTTGTGGAGTGGTTGATAAACAAGTTTTAATGACTCCAACCTAAATGTATGTAAACTTCCGACTTCAACTGTACATCCCAACCTGAAACATTATGTTCATGGACTACACGTCCATAAAAATAACTATTTTATGACCCTCCATTTTGTAATAGCGTATTGTGGGCAGTCTGAGCTAATGTTTTTTGACCTAGAGAATAAATTGCTATGTTACTCACTGTTTTTTAGTTGAGCTTATTTGTAAAATGGTGTGTACTTCTTAGCTAATTTAATAGTTTAGTATTGACCAGGAATGATTTATAAATATGGTTTTAGGTTGTAGGTCTATTTCTATCACTCTATGAGTTATTAAATTGATGATGCATAACTCTTCAAAATATAGCTACATCCATCTTGTTTGTATTTGTTAGTTATTTGTTGTTTTGAAAGCTTTTCTCATCATTTTTGTGTGTGATTTATTTTATTGGCGTACACAGGTTAATTTGTAAAGTGGCACAACCATTTAGCGATTTCCTTGTGTACAGAAATAAACGTTTATATTGTATTAAGGGAATGCCTGCCAAACAAATATTGCACACATGGACCGTACAGTATGTGCACTGTTTGGGAGTCTTAAACATATGATCTAAAAAGAACCAGCCTCTGGTTGAAATGATTTCTAGCAATCTTTGTCTCGCTATCCATATCAATTGGATGTCTCCGGGTTCTAATATTGTCATTATATAAAAAATAAAAGAAATGTAATACAGTCATAAACACTGTTCTGTTTTCATCCCCTAGTGGGAATTTTCCATGCAGTAACATCGAAGGCTGCTCATTTCTCATTAGCCAATGAAAAGGGAGAAAAGATTGTAGGGAAGGGAGAGGGAGCCAGTGAAAACAGGGAACTCGATTTATTTTAAACGAGGGGTAATGAACAGATGTCAGAGCCATTTATCTGCACAGCTTTCGCTGCATGCGGTTTCTCCCTCCACTTCAACAATGTCATGTTTACAATTCGAGTGGTGCATTTAACTCTAGTGTTCCTTGTAAATGAGGTGAGTTTGTCCTGGGGTCTGGGCCTCTTAATGCCATATCATACAGCAGGCAGGGCCATTTGGCCTTTTAGCCCACCACAGATTGTAATTATGCACCTCTAACGTTGTTTTCCTCCTTGAAATATTCAGACTGTCTCGGACTAAGTGGGCTGATGTGTTGGTATGGCTGTCACCTTTTTTCTCTCTCTTTAATGGTCACGTCATGTTTGTGTGTGTGTGTGTGTGTGTGTGTGTGTTGGCGTGTGTGTGTGTGTGTGTGTGTGTGTGTGTGTGTGTGTGTGTGTGTGTGTGTGTGTGTGTGTGTGTGTGTGTGTGTGTGTGTGTGTGTGTGTGTGAGGGGAGTATTTGTGTGTATATGTGTCTGTGAGAAGAAAATCTCAGTGAACACCTGACCAGACAGACTTTTTGCATATTGTTATTTTTTTGGGATGCGTACCATTCCACACCCAAGTCAACGTTATGGGTGAACGTTTATTTTTAGCCTACTGCACATGTACACTCTGAGAGAGCCTGCGGATATCACTTTATCATTTTTAAATATGATATTATAATCTTGTGATGCTGCTCTGGTCTAATGACACTTTACAGTCTCTGGACTCTGGAGACGTTGGCGAGGCACAGTAAGACTCTACCCACTGATCTCAGAGTAGATAGTCTCACTGCATTCAGAAGACAGAGAAGAACAGACTTCATAGGACTGTAGTAGGACTTCATAGGACTGTAGTAGTACTGCATTGTACTGTTGCAAAATCGCAACAAAGTACAGTCAATTATGTCATTTATGACAATCCCTCATGTAAGACAAGCTCCATTTTCCCCCACTTAAAATCCCCAAACTGTGTTAAAATACTAAATGTTTTATACATTTATAATTCATTCCATCGTAGACATCTTATGGTATTTCATTGTATTTATTTTATTGCTAATATTTCAGAGGACATTTGGCTTGACTGTGTAGACCAGTCATATAATAAATGGTGTATGTAGCTAATCTCTTCAGGCAGTTTTAGGAGAGACCCACTCTGTTTTAGTCTTTTTATTTAGATTTTATTTTACTTAACCTTCATTTAACTAGGCAAGTCAGTTAACAACACATTTTTATTTACCAAAAGGCAAAAGGCCTTCTACGGGGATGGGGGTTGGGATTAAAGGTCATTTCTCATCGTCTAGAAAATAACACCAGGCTGCTTTAACCGCACACCAGGATCAAGACCTCCCTCTTACACACACTGGATAACCTTCCCATTATAGAACGTCTCTGGCTCCGGGATATTTCACACAGCAACACTTATGTTTCCGATTTGAGCCGTTTGTTGGAGACTTGGAGGTCATGGTGTGTAGGTTGATGAAATTCAGGGAACATGTTCGATTGCAAGGTTGGTTTGGTTTTGTTGCGCTTACTAGACAACAACCTTGCCTGCTGGATCCCTGCCAGGCACTCTCGATGTTCACGCTTGCACAAGCATCGGAAATACTTGGAAATAGAGATTGGATTTGTTGTGTATTATTAGGGAACAGGTGTTTTTTTAGTAGTGTTCTGATATAAACCCCTTCGTTCTATCACACTGCTTCTGGTTGGCTGCATTGTCAACTTGATCATCAAAACGATCTCAAGTTTGACACTTCTCTTCTTTAATAACACGAGGGAATTCATATTTGATCATGTCTAATAGACATTGTTATACAGCACGTCTTACCATATAAAGCAGCTGCTCTTACCTCAGGTGTTCTAGATTGTTCTATCAGCTGCTCTTACCCCAGGTGTTCTAGTTTGATCTGTCAGCTGCTCTTACCCCAGGTGTTCTAGTTTGATCTATCAGCTGCTCTTACCCCAGGTGTTCTAGATTGATCTATCAGCTGCTCTTACCCCAGGTGTTCTAGATTGTTCTATCAGCTGCTCTTACCCCAGGTGTTCTAGATTGATCTATCAGCTGCTCTTACCCCAGGTGTTCTAGTTTGATCTGTCAGCTGCTCTTACCCCAGGTGTTCTAGATTGATCTATCAGCTGCTCTTACCCCAGGTGTTCTAGTTTGATCTGTCAGCTGCTCTTACCCCAGGTGTTCTAGTTTGATCTGTCAGCTGCTCTTACCCCAGGTGTTCTAGATTGTTCTATCAGCTGCTCTTACCCCAGGTGTTCTAGTTTGATCTATCAGCTGCTCTTACCCCAGGTGTTCTAGTTTGATCTGTCAGCTGCTCTTACCCCAGGTGTTCTAGTTTGATCTATCAGCTGCTCTTACCCCAGGTGTTCTAGTTTGATCTGTCAGCTGCTCTTACCCCAGGTGTTCTAGTTTGATCTATCAGCTGCTCTTACCCCAGGTGTTCTAGTTTGATCTGTCAGCTGCTCTTACCCCAGGTGTTCTAGTTTGATCTATCAGCTGCTCTTACCTCAGGTGTTCTAGTTTGATCTATCAGCTGCTCTTACCTCAGGTGTTCTAGTTTGATCTATCAGCTGCTCTTACCCCAGGTGTTCTAGTTTGATCTATCAGCTGCTCTTACCCCAGGTGTTCTAGATTGATCTGTCAGCTGCTCTTACCCCAGGTGTTCTAGATTGTTCTATCAGCTGCTCTTACCCCAGGTGTTCTAGATTGTTCAATCAGCTGCTCTTACCCCAGGTGTTCTAGATTGTTCTATCAGCTGCTCTTACCCCAGGTGTTCTAGATTGTTCTATCAGCTGCTCTTACCCCAGGTGTTCTAGATTGTTCTATCAGCTGCTCTTACCCCAGGTGTTCTAGATTGATCTATCAGCTGCTCTTACCCCAGGTGTTCTAGTTTGTTCTATCAGCTGCTCTTACCCCAGGTGTTCTAGATTGTTCTATCAGCTGCTCTTACCCCAGGTGTTCTAGTTTGATCTGTCAGCTGCTCTTACCCCAGGTGTTCTAGATTGATCTATCAGCTGCTCTTACCCCAGGTGTTCTAGTTTGATCTGTCAGCTGCTCTTACCCCAGGTGTTCTAGATTGTTCTATCAGCTGCTCTTACCCCAGGTGTTCTAGTTTGATCTATCAGCTGCTCTTACCCCAGGTGTTCTAGTTTGTTCTATCAGCTGCTCTTACCCCAGGTGTTCTAGATTGATCCTTAACATCTCCTTATCTGCTCAATTCAATTAATCTGAAAAACCATTCTAAACGGAGCTATACCTCTCTGTAGATATAGATAATAGATTATATAGATCATACGCTTTTATCTTCCTTCCTGGTATCATGGCCTTTTCGTGTAGCTTATTGTCTGGGTGGGTGATGTCATTCGTTTTTTTTTCAGTGTCTGTGTGACTGACTCACGCATGTCTCTGTTTATATTCAAATATATATATATATATATTTGCACACAAGAAAAAATAGAAAACAATATGATCAGACTTAAAAGACAAATAAAAATTGCGTGGAGCTCTTCCAAATATTTATTACAAAAATAAAGAGTAGATTATTTATACATTTTTTACAAATTCTTACAAATAACAAATTACAAATAACACGAAGGAAAACATAAGATAAAAGTAAATCAGGGGAAGAAAGGAAATAAATTCAAGTAAAATGCATAATCAACATGAGTTACAGAAGTTTCTTTCCTCATTGTGCTCCAGGTGACGCTGGGAGATACCTTCATCGGCATCGGGAGGAAGACTCCGGACTGTCAGGGAAACACCAAGTACTTCCGCTGCAAGTTCTGTAACTTCACCTACATGGGAAGCTCCTCAGTGGAGCTGGAGCAACATTTCCTTTCTGCCCACCCCAACAAGATGAAGTCCCAGCCCCCGCCGCTGCCGAACGACGACAAGCCCTCGGAAAGGAAGGGGAACTATGTGACACGGGGTGGTGGCGTGGAGGGGGCGGAACCGGGAAAGTGGGAGGACCGGGTCGCGGTCCGTGCGGAGGACGACTCGGTGGCTGGCTACTCCGTCCCCATCCACACCACAGACTCGCCGGGCAGGACGGGGTCCGACGGCGGGGCCACAGACTCCCCTGGCTGGACGGGGGCCGACGACAGGGCCACAGACTCGCCTGGCTGTACGGGGTCCGACGGCGGCGCCACAGTGTTGGCCTATTACTGGTGTAAATACTGCAACTTCAGCTGTGAGTCGCCCAGCTCACAACGCCTCCTGGAGCATTATGAGAAGAGACACCGACAACCTGGAGGAGGAGGAGGAGGAGGAGGGGGGACCAGGGAGGGCAGCCCAGCCAAGAGGGAGCGATGGAGCAGCAAATCCAGGGACGGAGAGAGAGACCCCCATAGCCGGAGGAAAGACAAGACAGGAACGAGTGGCTCGATGGGCGCAACGGACTCGGAGACGGTGGTGACCAGCTACAACTGCCAGTTCTGTGACTTCCGCTACTCCATGAACCACGGGCCTGAGGTTATTGTGGTGGCGCC
Source organism: Salvelinus alpinus (assembly GCF_045679555.1). Lineage (NCBI taxonomy): Eukaryota > Metazoa > Chordata > Actinopteri > Salmoniformes > Salmonidae > Salvelinus > Salvelinus alpinus. The sequence continues at coordinate 36,263,676 of NC_092111.1, read as the reverse complement.
TCTGCTCCGCCACTACCAGCAGGCCCACAGCATCCACAAATGCACCATCAAGCACTGCCCGTTCTGCCCGCGCGGCCTCTGCAGCCCTGAGAAGCACCTGGGGGAGATCTCCTACCCGTTTGCTTGCAGGAAGAGCGCATGCTCCCACTGCGTCCTCCTTTTCCTCCAGCTATCCCCCCAGGGTAGCTCCCCAACTCCCAGGCCCAGCGTCACCCACCTGTGTGACCAGTGTCCCTACGCCACCAGCGACATCGACCTGCTTCTGCTGCACTACGACAGCGTCCATGCCACCCACGGCGTGCTGGAGGTCAAACCCGAGCAGGAGGGAGCTGAAATGGGGAGGTACTCGGCCCCTAAGGGCCCTCACGGGGAGCACTCATGCACCAAGTGCCATTTCATCACAGATGTGGAGGAGGAGATCTTCCGTCACTACAGGTGAGTAGTGGGAAGTTGAGTTGAGTTGGAGTTAGAATGTTATTAGAAAGACAAATTATAATACATGTGCAGAATTCTTGGAACTCCTTGGAACGCATTGGAACTCCTTAGAACTCCTTAGAACTGATTTGAACTCCTTAAAACTCATTGGAACTCCTTAGAACTCCTTAGAACTCTTTAGAACTCATTTGAAATCCTTAGAACTCCTTGGAACTCCTTGAAACTCATTGGAACTCCTTAGAACTCATTAGAACTCCTTAGAACTCCTTGGAACTCATTAGAACTTCTTGGAAGTCCTTGAAACTCATTGGAACTCCTTAGAACTCCTTAGAACTCCTTGGAACTCCTTGAAACTCATTGGAACTCCTTAGAACTCCGTAGAACACCTTGGAACTCCTTGGAAGTCCTTGGAACTCCTTGGAACTCAGTAGAACTTCTAGGAACTCATTGTGATGTCCCCTTTTACTCAATGCTCTCTTGTTGCTCACATGTTGTAGTTAGTCAACCGGTCGAGTAGTTAAAGGTTTGGAAAAATACATTATTTAGGACCGTTCTTCTTATCTTCTTAACCATAGAACATACAGTAAACGCACAATTTTGACATATGTAGACATTGGTATGGTGCTCGATATAATGAATATGAGGTTGACAAGTGGTACAATGGACTTTTAAGGTTTGGTTCAGCTTCCAATTGAAAACCTGAGTATCATTGGTAATAATGTTAGTTTAGTATGGTATCATGCATCATGGCTCAGTGCTAGAATCCAGCTAGTGTAAGCATTGTTGACATTGTTCTTAGTTCAATTTAGGGTTATGAGATTATCTGTTTTTGTGACGTTGAATAAGTAAATCCAGTTTTGCTTATAATGAACAACAGACTTGCACAGTCACACACAGTACATGCAGTTAATCAACTTTAGGGAATCAATAGTGAATTGTTTAAAGTCAGGTAATTCTGTAACCCCTTTGTGGGTTTAGATTTAGTCTTGCCTTTGGCAGGTGTGGATCCGTGTGTTTGGGTGCGTGTGTGTTTGTGTGTGTGTATGCATGTGTCTATGCATGCGTGCATGCCTGCTTGTGTGCATGTGTGTTTGTCTGAGGACAACTGCCACTTAACACTTCTTGAGAATACAGGGGGTGCTATTTTCCCATTAGCATAATTTGCTCTACAGATTAAACTGCCTCTTATTCAATTATTGCTCTTACTATATGCATATAAATAATACCATTGGAAAGAAAACAATCTCTAGTTTCTAAAACCGTTTCAATTTTGTCTCTGAGTGATACAGAAGTCATTTGACAGCACTTTCCATGACCAAGAAGAAAAAAGCAAGATGTGTATGCCAGCTTCAACGCTCTGCCTATATATGGTCGTGCCCCCTATGACCCGAAACACACCTCATTGGCCTTCCTCTGGGTGTCAAGAGGACGTCAGAGGAAAAATATCTTGTTTATCTGGGACTGACGTGAAATGAGAGCTAATTCTTTGGCGTGACCGACAACTTCCGCTTCTCTAAATCGTGCGACTTGTAGCTGCGATTGTCTTCTGTTGTGCGGCCATTATGGATGAAAACTATCTCCGTCTCGAAGTTTGTTTGATACATGTGACCAGATCATCGTAATGTATGTTTTTTCAATATAGTTTAATCAGATTATTTGAATTTTTTCGGGAGTTTTGTGGTGTTCCTTTGTCTGATTTTATTTACGTTTGAGAGATCCGTGCCACTCGACCAGTACCTGTGCTAAATGGAGTGGGAAAGGAACAATTCTGAACGGAACCAACGACTCATCTTGACAAAGGACACTTTGATCAACATTCTGATGAAAGATCAGCCATAGTAAGACCCAATTTACGATGTTATATCATATCTGTTGTGCATGTGAACTGGCCGTGGGCGCCTAGCCGAATCTGCCTGGTATAGCTATGCTAATTTAGCGCTACATTTTGTTTTCGTTATAAAACATTTAATAAATCTGAAATATTGTTTGGATTCACCAGATGTTGGGCTTTCAATATCTGTACGCTGTGTATTTTTCTGAAATGTTTTAAGATGAGTAATTCGTTATATGACGTTGGTCTCTGTAATTGTTCTGGCTGGGTCAGCACTATTTCAGATTGCAGCTGCAATGTAGAACTGTGATTTATACCTGAAAAATGCACATTTTTCCCCCAAAAAACTATGCTATACCATAAATATGTTATCAGACTGTCATCTTATGAAGTTGTTTCTTGGTTAGTGGCTATATATATTTTTATTTAGTCGAATTAGTGATAGCTACTGACGCAGGAAAAAACTATTGGGAGTAAAAAAATAGTGTCCTTTGCTAACGTGGTTAGCTAATAGATTTACATATTGTGTCTTCCCTGTAAAACATTTTAAAAATCTGAAATGGTGGCTTTATTCACAAGACCTGTATCTTTCATCTGGTGTCTTGGACTTGTGATTTAATGATATTTAGATGCTACAAGTTACTTGTGACGCTATGCTAGCTATGCTACTCAGTGGGGGGGGGGGGGGTGCTACCGGATCAGGGTTGGTGACTCTATTGCACTCTGTAATACCTCCACATAAGATATCAATTACATTAAACCAATTACATTCTGTTTCAGCTCAGCCGCCTGTTTAGATTCGGCTGTTTTGGAATGTATTGATAGATGTGAGTCTTGTGCAGTAGCTTGATCCATATGTCCACTTGAAGCTTTTACAGATACAGCGCCAGAGCGCTGAGAAATCAATAGGTGGGTATAAATGCAACAAACCGTGTCTTCTCGGGATATATTAGATGATTCTACACTGAGTCAGGGGAAACATATTCATACTGAGTTAGCCAGATGGTCAGGGGATACGTACTCATACTGAGTTAGCCAGATGGTCAGGGGAAACGTATTCATACTGAGTTAGCCAGATGGTCAGGGGATACGTATTCATACTGAGTTAGCCAGATGGTCAGGGGAAACGTATTCATACTGAGTTAGCCAGATGGTCAGGGGAAACGTATTCATACTGAGTTAGCCAGATGGTCAGGGGAAACGTATTCATACTGAGTTAGCCAGATGGTCAGGGGAAACGTATTCATACTGAGTTAGCCAGATGGTCAGGGGAAACGTATTCATACTGAGTTAGCCAGATGGTCAGGGGAAACGTATTCATACTGAGTTAGCCAGATGGTCAGGGGAAACGTATTCATACTGAGTTAGCCAGATGGTCAGGGGAAACGTATTCATACTGAGTTAGCCAGATGGTCAGGGGAAACGTATTCATACTGAGTTAGCCAGATGGTCAGGGGAAACGTATTTATACTGAGTTAGACAGCAGGTCAGGGGAAACGTATTCGTACTGAGTTAGCCAGATGGTCAGGGGATACGTACTCATACTGAGTTAGCCAGATGGTCAGGGGAAACGTATTTATACTGAGTTAGCCAGATGGTCAGGGGAAACGTATTTATACTGAGTTAGACAGCAGGTCAGGGGAAACGTATTCGTACTGAGTTAGCCAGCAGGTCAGGGGAAACGTATTCATACTGAGTTAGCCAGCAGGTCAGGGGAAACGTATTCGTACTGAGTTAGCCAGCAGGTCAGGGGAAACGTATTCATACTGAGTTAGCCAGCAGGTCAGGGGAAACGTATTCGTACTGAGTTAGCCAGCAGGTCAGGGGAAACGTACTCATACTGAGTTAGCCAGCAGGTCAGGGGAAACGTATTCATACTGAGTTAGCCAGCAGGTCAGGGGAAACGTATTCATACTGAGTTAGCCAGCAGGTCAGGGGAAACGTATTCGTACTGAGTTAGCCAGCAGGTCAGGGGATACGTACTCATACTGAGTTAGCCAGCAGGTCAGGGGAAACGTATTCGTACTGAGTTAGCCAGCAGGTCAGGGGAAACGTATTCGTACTGAGTTAGCCAGCAGGTCAGGGGAAACGTATTCGTACTGAGTTAGCCAGCAGGTCAGGGGATACGTACTCACACTGAGTTAGCCAGCAGGTCAGGGGAAACGTATTCGTACTGAGTTAGCCAGCAGGTCAGGGGATACGTACTCATACTGAGTTAGCCAGCAGGTCAGGGGAAACGTATTCGTACTGAGTTAGCCAGCAGGTCAGGGGAAACGTATTCGTACTGAGTTAGCCAGCAGGTCAGGGGAAACGTATTCGTACTGAGTTAGCCAGCAGGTCAGGGGATACGTACTCACACTGAGTTAGCCAGCAGGTCAGGGGAAACGTATTCGTACTGAGTTAGCCAGCAGGTCAGGGGATACGTACTCATACTGAGTTAGCCAGCAGGTCAGGGGAAACGTATTCGTACTGAGTTAGCCAGCAGGTCAGGGGAAACGTATTCATACTGAGTTAGCCAGCAGGTCAGGGGAAACGTATTCATACTGAGTTAGCCAGCAGGTCAGGGGAAACGTATTCATACTGAGTTAGCCAGCAGGTCAGGGGAAACGTATTCGTACTGAGTTAGCCAGCAGGTCAGGGGATACGTACTCATACTGAGTTAGCCAGCAGGTCAGGGGAAACGTATTCGTACTGAGTTAGCCAGCAGGTCAGGGGAAACGTATTCGTACTGAGTTAGCCAGCAGGTCAGGGGAAACGTATTCGTACTGAGTTAGCCAGCAGGTCAGGGGATACGTACTCACACTGAGTTAGCCAGCAGGTCAGGGGAAACGTATTCGTACTGAGTTAGCCAGCAGGTCAGGGGATACGTACTCACACTGAGTTAGCCAGCAGGTCAGGGGAAACGTATTCATACTGAGTTAGCCAGATGGTCAGGGGAAACGTATTCATACTGAGTTAGCCAGATGGTCAGGGGAAACGTATTCATACTGAGTTAGCCAGATGGTCAGGGGAAACGTATTCATACTGAGTTAGCCAGATGGTCAGGGGAAACGTATTCATACTGAGTTAGCCAGATGGTCAGGGGAAACGTATTTATACTGAGTTAGACAGCAGGTCAGGGGAAACGTATTCGTACTGAGTTAGCCAGATGGTCAGGGGATACGTACTCATACTGAGTTAGCCAGATGGTCAGGGGAAACGTATTTATACTGAGTTAGCCAGATGGTCAGGGGAAACGTATTTATACTGAGTTAGACAGCAGGTCAGGGGAAACGTATTCGTACTGAGTTAGCCAGCAGGTCAGGGGAAACGTATTCATACTGAGTTAGCCAGCAGGTCAGGGGAAACGTATTCGTACTGAGTTAGCCAGCAGGTCAGGGGAAACGTATTCATACTGAGTTAGCCAGCAGGTCAGGGGAAACGTATTCGTACTGAGTTAGCCAGCAGGTCAGGGGAAACGTACTCATACTGAGTTAGCCAGCAGGTCAGGGGAAACGTATTCATACTGAGTTAGCCAGCAGGTCAGGGGAAACGTATTCATACTGAGTTAGCCAGCAGGTCAGGGGAAACGTATTCGTACTGAGTTAGCCAGCAGGTCAGGGGATACGTACTCATACTGAGTTAGCCAGCAGGTCAGGGGAAACGTATTCGTACTGAGTTAGCCAGCAGGTCAGGGGAAACGTATTCGTACTGAGTTAGCCAGCAGGTCAGGGGAAACGTATTCGTACTGAGTTAGCCAGCAGGTCAGGGGATACGTACTCACACTGAGTTAGCCAGCAGGTCAGGGGAAACGTATTCGTACTGAGTTAGCCAGCAGGTCAGGGGATACGTACTCATACTGAGTTAGCCAGCAGGTCAGGGGAAACGTATTCGTACTGAGTTAGCCAGCAGGTCAGGGGAAACGTATTCGTACTGAGTTAGCCAGCAGGTCAGGGGAAACGTATTCGTACTGAGTTAGCCAGCAGGTCAGGGGATACGTACTCACACTGAGTTAGCCAGCAGGTCAGGGGAAACGTATTCGTACTGAGTTAGCCAGCAGGTCAGGGGATACGTACTCATACTGAGTTAGCCAGCAGGTCAGGGGAAACGTATTCGTACTGAGTTAGCCAGCAGGTCAGGGGAAACGTACTCATACTGAGTTAGCCAGCAGGTCAGGGGAAACGTATTCATACTGAGTTAGCCAGCAGGTCAGGGGAAACGTATTCATACTGAGTTAGCCAGCAGGTCAGGGGAAACGTATTCGTACTGAGTTAGCCAGCAGGTCAGGGGATACGTACTCATACTGAGTTAGCCAGCAGGTCAGGGGAAACGTATTCGTACTGAGTTAGCCAGCAGGTCAGGGGAAACGTATTCGTACTGAGTTAGCCAGCAGGTCAGGGGAAACGTATTCGTACTGAGTTAGCCAGCAGGTCAGGGGATACGTACTCACACTGAGTTAGCCAGCAGGTCAGGGGAAACGTATTCGTACTGAGTTAGCCAGCAGGTCAGGGGATACGTACTCATACTGAGTTAGCCAGCAGGTCAGGGGAAACGTATTCGTACTGAGTTAGCCAGCAGGTCAGGGGAAACTTATTCATACTGAGTTAGCCAGCAGGTCAGGGGATACGTACTCATACTGACTTAGCCAGCAGGTCAGGGGAAACGTATTCGTACTGAGTTAGCCAGCAGGTCAGGGGAAACTTATTCATACTGAGTTAGCCAGCAGGTCAGGGGAAACGTATTCATACTGAGTTAGCCAGCGGGTCAGGGGATACGTACTCATACTGAGTTAGCCAGCAGGTCAGGGGATACGTACTCATACTGAGTTAGCCAGATGGTCAGGGGATACGTACTCATACTGAGTTAGCCAGCAGGTCAGGGGAAACGTATTCGTACTGAGTTAGCCAGCAGGTCAGGGGATACGTATTCATACTGAGTTAGCCAGCAGGTCAGGGGATACGTATTCATACTGAGTTAGCCAGCAGGTCAGGGGAAACGTATTCGTACTGAGTTAGCCAGCAGGTCAGGGGATACGTACTCATACTGAGTTAGCCAGCAGGTCAGGGGAAACGTATTCATACTGAGTTAGCCAGCAGGTCAGGGGATACGTACTCATACTGAGTTAGCCAGCAGGTCAGGGGAAACGTATTCATACTGAGTTAGCCAGCAGGTCAGGGGAAACATATTTATACTGAGTTAGCCAGCAGGTCAGGGGAAACGTATTCATACTGAGTTAGCCAGCAGGTCAGGGGAAACGTATTCGTACTGAGTTAGCCAGCAGTTCAGGGGAAACGTATTCGTACTGAGTTAGCCAACAGGTCAGGGGATACGTACTCATACTGAGTTAGCCAGCAGGTCAGGGGATACGTATTCGTACTGAGTTAGCCAGCAGGTCAGGGGATACGTATTCATACTGAGTTAGCCAGCAGGTCAGGGGATACGTATTCATACTGAGTTAGCCAGCAGGTCAGGGGAAACGTATTCGTACTGAGTTAGCCAGCAGGTCAGGGGATACGTACTCATACTGAGTTAGCCAGCAGGTCAGGGGATACGTACTCATACTGAGTTAGCCAGCAGGTCAGGGGAAACGTATTCATACTGAGTTAGCCAGCAGGTCAGGGGAAACATATTTATACTGAGTTAGCCAGCAGGTCAGGGGAAACATATTTATACTGAGTTAGCCAGCAGGTCAGGGGAAACATATTTATACTGAGTTAGCCAGCAGGTCAGGGGAAACGTATTCATACTGAGTTAGCCAGCAGTTCAGGGGAAACGTATTCGTACTGAGTTAGCCAACAGGTCAGGGGATACGTACTCACACTGAGTTAGCCAGCAGGTCAGGGGAAACGTATTCGTACTGAGTTAGCCAGCAGGTCAGGGGAAACATATTTATACTGAGTTAGCCAGCAGGTCAGGGGAAACGTATTCATACTGAGTTAGCCAGCAGGTCAGGGGAAACGTATTCATACTGAGTTAGCCAGCAGGTCAGGGGAAACGTATTCGTACTGAGTTAGCCAACAGGTCAGGGGATACGTACTCACACTGAGTTAGCCAGCGGGTCAGGGGATACGTACTCATACTGAGTTAGCCAGCAGGTCAGGGGAAACGTATTCATACTGAGTTAGCCAGCGGGTCAGGGGATACGTACTCATACTGAGTTAGCCAGCAGGTCAGGGGAAACGTATTCATACTGAGTTAGCCAGCAGGTCAGGGGATACGTACTCATACTGAGTTAGCCAGCAGGTCAGGGGAAACGTATTCGTACTGAGTTAGCCAGCAGGTCAGGGGAAACGTATTCGTACTGAGTTAGCCAACAGGTCAGGGGATACGTACTCACACTGAGTTAGCCAGCAGGTCAGGGGAAACGTATTCGTACTGAGTTAGCCAGCGGGTCAGGGGATACGTACTCATACTGAGTTAGCCAGCAGGTCAGGGGAAACGTATTCATACTGAGTTAGCCAGCAGGTCAGGGGATACGTACTCATACTGAGTTAGCCAGATGGTCAGGGGATACGTACTCATACTGAGTTAGCCAGCAGGTCAGGGGAAACGTATTCGTACTGAGTTAGCCAGCAGGTCAGGGGATACGTATTCATACTGAGTTAGCCAGCAGGTCAGGGGATACGTATTCATACTGAGTTAGCCAGCAGGTCAGGGGAAACGTATTCGTACTGAGTTAGCCAGCAGGTCAGGGGATACGTACTCATACTGAGTTAGCCAGCAGGTCAGGGGAAACGTATTCATACTGAGTTAGCCAGCAGGTCAGGGGATACGTACTCATACTGAGTTAGCCAGCAGGTCAGGGGAAACGTATTCATACTGAGTTAGCCAGCAGGTCAGGGGAAACATATTTATACTGAGTTAGCCAGCAGGTCAGGGGAAACGTATTCATACTGAGTTAGCCAGCAGGTCAGGGGAAACGTATTCGTACTGAGTTAGCCAGCAGTTCAGGGGAAACGTATTCGTACTGAGTTAGCCAACAGGTCAGGGGATACGTACTCACACTGAGTTAGCCAGCAGGTCAGGGGAAACGTATTCGTACTGAGTTAGCCAGCAGGTCAGGGGAAACATATTTATACTGAGTTAGCCAGCAGGTCAGGGGAAACGTATTCATACTGAGTTAGCCAGCAGGTCAGGGGAAACGTATTCGTACTGAGTTAGCCAGCAGGTCAGGGGAAACGTATTCGTACTGAGTTAGCCAACAGGTCAGGGGATACGTACTCACACTGAGTTAGCCAGCAGGTCAGGGGAAACGTATTCGTACTGAGTTAGCCAGCGGGTCAGGGGATACGTACTCATACTGAGTTAGCCAGCAGGTCAGGGGAAACGTATTCATACTGAGTTAGCCAGCAGGTCAGGGGAAACGTATTCGTACTGAGTTAGCCAGCAGGTCAGGGGAAACGTATTCATACTGAGTTAGCCAGCAGGTCAGGGGAAACGTATTCATACTGAGTTAGCCAGCAGGTCAGGGGAAACGTATTCATACTGAGTTAGCCAGCAGGTCAGGGGAAACGTATTCATACTGAGTTAGCCAGCAGGTCAGGGGAAACGTATTCGTACTGAGTTAGCCAGCAGGTCAGGGGAAACGTATTCATACTGAGTTAGCCAGCAGGTCAGGGGAAACGTATTCATACTGAGTTAGCCAGCAGGTCAGGGGAAACGTATTCATACTGAGTTAGCCAGCAGGTCAGGGGAAACGTATTCATACTGAGTTAGCCAGATGGTCAGGGGAAACATATTTATAAAGCTTGCCCTTTTCTTCGGTTATTAACTTTCAGTTTGGCTTTTTTTACTTATTTAGTAGTCTTTGTAAGTGTGATTATTTCAATCTCACTGATTAACCTATCACTTGTTGAAGGCTGATTTTCTGCAATGCTTTTAAAATGTTCACCTCTCTAGACAAAGTCCAGCTCAGTCCTCACTGTATGGGTGAATGGTTGCTAGATCGAATCCCCAAGCTGATAATGTAAAAATCTGTCGTTCTGCCCCTGAACAAGGTAGTTAACCCACTGTTCCTAGGCTGTCATTGTAAATAAGAATTTGTTTTTTATTAACTGACTTGCCGAGTTAAATAAAGGTTAAATTAAATTTTACCCCTAGTCTCTCCAGCTCAGACCCCCCAGTCCTAGACCATCACTCCCTTGTTTGCTTCTATCTATACAGTCTACAGGGTTAGGGAAACCCTTCCAGCTCCCTCCTCCCCCTCCTCCTACTCCTCAGGGAGAGGGGCACCGGCAGCCCAGTTACCAGTCGTGCTGGGCCAGAGTTTCCATTTCCTCTGTGATGTCAGGGGGATCTGTCCGTCACACTGGTGGGATTCAGTCCAGTTCACCTCACAGCTCCGCGTCTGCCGACCAGACCCTCGTAAAATACCCAGTATTGAGTGCGTTCACTAGTGCATAGCTAAGGGAGTTTCATTTCATAGCGCACAAATTACATCCACTCAATACTTTTACTGACACAGACATTGGTTTTTTAGCCCCAAACACCTGTTTATTGTAAAAAAATCTATAAAAGCATTTGAATGTATTTTACAGAGAGTGCAGATACTCCAATCACATTGAGTACAATGGTGCCATAGCATCAGTAGTGCCATGTCATCAGTAGTGTCATACCATCAGTAGTGCCATACCATCAGTAGTGCCATACCATCAGTAGTGCCATATCATCAGTAGTGTCATACCATCAGTAGTGTCGTACCATCAGTAGTGTCATACCATCAGTAGTGCCATGTCATCAGTAGTGTCATACCATCAGTAGTGCCATATCATCAGTAGTGCCATACAATCAGTAATGCCATACCATCAGTAGTGCCATATCATCAGTAGTGCCATACCATCAGTAGTGCCATATCATCAGTAGTGCCATACCATCAGTAGTGCCATACCATCAGCAGTGCCATACCATCAGTAGTGCCATACCATCAGTAGTGCCATACCATCAGTAGTGCCATACCATCAGTAGTGCCATACCATCAGTAGGGCCATACCATCAGTAGGGCCATACCATCAGTAGGGCCATACCATCAGTAGTGCCATACCATCAGTAGTGCCATACCATCAGTAGTGCCATACCATCAGTAGTGCCGTATCATCAGTAGTGTCGTACCATCAGTAGTGTCATACCATCAGTAGTGCCATGTCATCAGTAGTGTCATACCATCAGTAGTGCCATATCATCAGTAGTGCCATACCATCAGTAATGCCATACCATCAGTAGTGCCATATCATCAGTAGTGCCATACCATCAGTAGTGCCATACCATCAGTAGTGCCATACCATCAGTAGTGCCATACCATCAGTAGTGCCATACCATCAGTAGTGCCATACCATCAGTAGGGCCATACCATCAGTAGTGCCATACCATCAGTAGTGCCATACCATCAGTAGTGCCATATCATCAGTAGTGTCATACCATCAGTAGTGTCGTACCATCAGTAGTGCCATGTCATCAGTAGTGTCATACCATCAGTAGTGCCATATCATCAGTAGTGCCATACCATCAGTAATGCCATACCATCAGTAATGCCATACCATCAGTAGTGCCATATCATCAGTAGTGCCATACCATCAGTAGTGCCATATCATCAGTAGTGCCATATCATCAGTAGTGCCATACCATCAGCAGTGCCATACCATCAGTAGTGCCATACCATCAGTAGTGCCATACCATCAGTAGGGCCATACCATCAGTAGGGCCATACCATCAGTAGGGCCATACCATCAGTAGTGCCATACCATCAGTAGTGCCATACCATCAGTAGTGCCATACCATCAGTAGTGTCATACCATCAGTATTGTCATACCATCAGTAGTGTCATACCATCAGTAGTGCCATACCATCAGTAGTGTCATACCATCAGTAGTGCCATGTCATCAGTAGTGCCATACCATCAGTAGGGCCATAGCATCAGTAGTGCCATACCATCAGTGGTGCCACACCATCAGTAGGGCCATACCATCAGTAGTGCCATGTCATCAGTGGTGCCATACCATCAGTAGTGCCATACCATCAGTATTACCATACCATCAGTAGTGCCATACCATCAGTGGTGCCATACCATCAGTAGTGCCATACCATCAGTAGTGCCATGTCATCAGTAGTGCCATACCATACCATCAGTAGTGTCATACCATCAGTAGTGCCATGTCATCAGTAGTGCCATACCATCAGCATTGCCATACCATCAGCATTGCCATACCATCATTGGTGCCATAGCATCAGTAGTGCCATACCATCAGTAGTGCCATACCATCAGTAGTGCCATGTCATCAGTATTGCCATACCATCAGGATTGCCATACCATCAGCAGTGCCATGTCATCAGTAGTGCCATACCATCAGTAGTGCCATACCATCAGTGGTGCCATACCATCAGTAGTGCCATACCATCAGTAGTGCCATGTCATCAGTATTGCAATACCATCAGGATTGCCATACCATCAGTAGTGCCATACCATCAGTAGTGCCATACCATCAATGGTGCCATATCATATTTCCTTTACTGACATTATTTTCTACATGGGGACATTTTGTTGCAGTGTCATGTACACGTTTAAAATGGCGTTTAAATACAAAACAAATTGACAATACAACTTTAAGAACAGTTACATACAAATTAAAAGAGACTAGCCTGCTGGCCTTACTGGGTAGATAGGAACATTAGCCTGCTGGCCTTACTGGGTGGATAGGAACATTAGCCTGCTGGCCTTACTGGGTGGATAGGAACATTAGCCTGCTGGCCTTACTGGGTGGATAGGAACATTAGCCTGCTGGCCTTACTAGGTGGATAGGAACATTAGCCTGCTGGCCTTACTGGGTGGAGAGGAACATTAGCCTGCTGGCCTTACTGGGTAGATAGGAACATTAGCCTGCTGTCCTTACTGAGTCGATAGGAACATTAGCCTGCTGTCCTTACTGGGTGGATAGGAACATTAGCCTGCTGGCCTTACTGGGTGGATAGGAACATTAGCCTGCTGGCCTTACTAGGTGGATAGGAACATTAGCCTGCTGGCCTTACTGGGTGGAGAGGAACATTAGCCTGCTGGCCTTACTGGGTAGATAGGAACATTAGCCTGCTGGCCTTACTGGGTGGATAGGAACATTAGCCTGCTGTCCTTACTGGGTGGATAGGAACATTAGCCTGCTGGCCTTACTGGGTGGATAGGAACATTAGCCTGCTGGCCTTACTGGGTGGATAGGAACATTAGCCTGCTGGTCTTACTGGGTGGATAGGAACATTAGCCTGCTGGCCTTACTGGGTGGATAGGAACATTAGCCTGCTGGTCTTACTGGGTGGATAGGAACATTAGCCTGCTGGCCTTACTGGGTGGATAGGAACATTAGCCTGCTGGTCTTACTGGGTGGATAGGAACATTAGCCTGCTGGCCTTACTGAGTGGATAGGAACATTAGCCTGCTGTCCTTACTGAGTGGATAGGAACAGTAGCCTGCTGTCCTTACTGGGTGGATAGGAACATTAGCCTGCTGGCCTTACTGGGTGGATAGGAACATTAGCCTGCTGTCCTTACTGGGTGGATAGGAACATTAGCCTGCTGTCCTTACTGGGTGGATAGGAACATTAGCCTGCTGGCCTTACTGGGTTGATAGGAACATTAGCCTGCTGGCCTTACTGGGTGGAGAGGAACATTAGCATGCTGTCCTTACTGGGTGGATAGGAACATTAGCCTGCTGGCCTTACTGGGTGGAGAGGAACATTAGCCTGCTGTCCTTACTGGGTGGATAGGAACATTAGCCTGCTGGCCTTACTGGGTGGATAGGAACATTAGCCTGCTGTCCTTACTGGGTGGATAGGAACATTAGCCTGCTGGCCTTACTGAGTGGATAGGAACATTAGCCTGCTGGCCTTACTGGGTAGATAGTAACATTAGCCTGCTGGCCTTACTGGGTGGATAGGAACATTAGCCTGCTGTCCTTACTGGGTGGATAGGAACATTAGCCTGCTGTCCTTACTGGGTGGATAGGAACATTAGCCTGCTGTCCTTACTGGGTGGATAGGAACATTAGCCTGCTGTCCTTACTGGGTGGATAGGAACATTAGCCTGCTGTTCTTACTGGGTGGATAGGAACATTAGCCTGCTGGTCTTACTGGGTGGATAGGAACATTAGCCTGCTAGCCTTACTGGGTGGATAGGAACATTAGCCTGCTGGCCTTACTGGGTGGAGAGGAACATTAGCCTGCTGGCCTTACTGGGTGGATAGGAACATTAGCCTGCTGGCCTTACTGGGTGGATAGGAACATTAGCCTGCTGGCCTTACTGGGTGGAGAGGAACATTAGCCTGCTGTCCTTACTGGGTGGATAGGAACATTAGCCTGCTGGCCTTACTGGGTGGATAGGAACATTAGCCTGAGCTATTTAGGTGGGATATCACACCTGGCATAAATTATTTTGTGGGTCTGTTTTTCCTGCCGAGGTGGTGCCATACCGTCAGCGGTGCCATACCATCAGTGAAAAAATGTAGAGAGAGAGAGAGAGAGAGAGAGAGAGAGCCTCTTTCTCTCTTCTTATTCATCCGTTAGTGAATGACTGCAGCTAACCTTGTACAGACAGATACATTTGGTCCGTCACAGAAATATGATTGTTTGTGTGTGTGTGCGTGCGTGCACACCTACTGTATCTTTGTGGTGGGGAGGGGGGGTTCTTAATCAAATTATTGCAAAAAACAATGAGTCAAAGGTTAAATAAATGTCTAAGCAACAAATGACAAAGCAAAACAAAGTAAAACATGAATTTAAATAACTGATATATATAGTTTGTTTTCTAAATTTGAAGAAAATTATGTTACATTGATAACTTTTCCTTAATTGAATTAAATCTATTAAATTACATTGCCTTTTCACCACTCTAATAAACAGTATTCAACAGTTTTGTGTAATAATAATTGCTAATACTTCAAAATGATGTCAGTAGTTGAGTAATACATGTTTAAACACACACCTTCATTAACCACCTCATTATTCCCAGGTGTGTGACTTGTTACAGTAGAAGGATGGGTAAGAGATCAGGAATGATTCAAAACTATCTTTCCCCGAGTATGAATTTACATGTATACAGTGTACAGTATATATACCATAATAGTCAGCACTTTAGCTGATAATGTGCTGCTTCTTTTAAACTTAAAATAATACTTTGTTGAAAAGCATTGAACTTAGAAAATGTTATATATATATTTTTTTACTTTTTATGTATAAATTATAAATCTGACCCTAAACCCAGAGTGCGGATTACGGGGGGACCCAGGGGGTCTCTGCAGATTACGGGGGTCTCTAAGGTTTACGGGGGCCCAGGGTGGTCCCTGCGGATTACGGGGGGACCCAGGGGGGTCTCTGCAGATTACGGTGGTCTCTAAGGTTTACGGGGGGACCAGGGGGGACCAGGGTGGTCCCTGCGGATTACGGGGGGCCCAGGGGGTCTCTAAGGTTTACGGGGGGCCCAGGGTGGTCTCTGCGGATTACGGGGGTCTCTAAGGTTTACGGGGGGCCCAGGGTGGTCCCTGCGGATTACGGGGGGACACAGGGAGGTCTCTGCAGATTACGGGGGTCTCTAAGGTTTACGGGGGGCCCAGGGTGGTCCCTGCGGATTACGGGGGGCCCAGAGGGGTCTCTGCGGATTACGGGGGCCCAGGACCCCCTGAATGAGACATGATTCCCCCTAAATGCAACAAAGTCAAACTTTGGGGGGGTTCTCTAAATAATACTAATTGAACCATTCTTCTATTTGTTAACAATTATATTTGTACTGATACATTGGTAAATATGAAAATCAAACCTAATTCCAAATTCAACAAACATGCACACTTGTCGTCCCGGGACAGTTCTTTCTATTTCTGGCCAGCAAGAAACATCAATTCATTCAGGCTGCAAGAGTGAAGACCCAAAGACAATCACCGAATGTCATGACACTTTTTGGTGTTTCGTAACAGATGTCTCTTTACATTCATCAAATGATCCGAGTGCACAGTGCACTGTTAGGATGCTGGAATGGGCAAACATGTTGACGCTAAAATGAAAACATCATGACTGGGTGTGTTCTGTTCATGCCAAATTAAACGGTAATTTGTGTTCATGCCCGTGAAAAAAATAGAGACCCCACCAATGTCACTATAATTTGCACTATGCCAATCAATAAACAACAACATATCTATTTAAGTTTTAGCATGAACAATATCTGGCAAATGATAGTCTACTGTAATAACATGTTACAGCCAGGGAACGTGCAGAGAAGAACCCGTCACTCTGCGACGCCACAATCCTCACAGTACGTCCCTGGGCCAGCTAATTATCAATTCTCGGTTTTGGGTCGACAAAAATATTTGTGTTTGCTGTCAGCCTTCCTTTGTGTGTGTGTGTGTGTGTGTGTGTGTGTGTGTGTGTGTGTGTGTGTGTGTGTGTGTGTGTGTGTGTGTGTGTGTGTGTGTGTGTGTGTGTGTGTGTGTGTGTGTGTGTGTGTGTGTGTGTGTGTGTGTGTGTGTGTGCTGTTGCTGCATTCAGCAGTGAGGTAGAAAATAAAATTAAGAAAAGTAGGAGAGAGAAGAGAGAGAATGAGAGGAGAGAGTGGTGCCATACCATCAGTGGTGCCATACCATCAGTGGTGCCATACCATCAGTGGTGTCATACCATCAGTGGTGCCATACCATCAGTAGTGTCATACCATCATTGGTGCCATACCATCAGTGGTGCCACACCACCAGTAGTGTCATACCATCAGTAGTGTCATACCATCAGTGGTGCCATACCATCAGTGGTGTCATACCATCAGTGGTGTCATACCATCAGTAGTGTCATACCATCATTGGTGCCATACCATCAGTAGTGACATACCATCAGTGGTGCCATACCATCAGTGGTGCCATACCATCAGTGGTGCCATACCATCAGTAGTGCCATACCATCAGTGGTGTCATACCATCAGTGGTGCCATACCATCATTGGTGCCATACCATCAGTAGTGCCATACCATCAGTAGTGCCATACCATCAGTAGTGTCATATCATCAGTAGTGCCATACCATCAGTGTGCCATACCATCAGTAGTATCATACCATCATTGGTGCCATACCATCCGTAGTACCATGTCATCAGTCGTGCCATACCATCAGTAGTGTCATACCATCAGTAGTGTCATACCATCAGTAGTGTCATACCATCAGTAGTGTCATACCATCAGTAGTGCCATACCATCAGCAGTGCCATACCATCAGTAGTGTCACACCATAAGTAGTGCCATACCATCAGTAGTGCCATACCATCAGTGTGTCATATCATATTTCCTTTACTGACATTATTGTCCCCATGGGGACATTTTGTTGCAGTGTCAAGTACACGTTTAAAATGGCGTTTAAATACAAAACAAATTGACAATACAACTTTAAGAACAATTACATACCAATAAAAAGAGACTAGCCTGCTGGCCTTACTGGGTAGATAGGAACATTAGCCTGCTGGCCTTACTGGGTGGATAGGAACATTAGCCTGCTGGCCTTACTGGGTGGATAGGAACATTAGACTGCTGTCCTTACTGAGTGAATAGGAACATTAGCCTGCTGTCCTTACTGGGTGGATAGGAACATTAGCCTGCTGGCCTTACTGAGTGGATAGGAACATTAGCCTGCCGGCCTTACTGAGTGAATAGGAACATTAGCCTGCTGTCCTTACTGGGTGGATAGGAACATTAGCCTGCTGTCCTTACTGGGTGGATAGGAACATTAGCCTGCTGTCCTTACTGGGTGGATAGGAACATTAGCCTGCTGTCCTTACTGGGTGGATAGGAACATTAGCCTGCTGTCCTTACTGGGTGGATAGGAACATTAGCCTGCTGGTCTTACTGGGTGGATAGGAACATTAGACTGCTGTCCTTACTGGGCGGATAGGAACATTAGCCTGCTGGCCTTACTGAGTGGATAGGTACATTAGCCTGCTGGCCTTACTGGGTGGATAGGAACATTAGCCTGCTGGCCTTACTGAGTGGATAGGTACATTAGCCTGCTGGCCTTACTGGGTGGATAGGAACATTAGCCTGCTGGCCTTACTGGGTCGATAGGAACATTAGCCTGCTGTCCTTACTGGGTGGATAGGAACATTAGCCTGCTGGCCTTACTGGGTGGATAGGAACAAATA
The DNA here is from genome assembly GCF_045679555.1 of Salvelinus alpinus. Taxonomy (NCBI): domain Eukaryota; kingdom Metazoa; phylum Chordata; class Actinopteri; order Salmoniformes; family Salmonidae; genus Salvelinus; species Salvelinus alpinus. The sequence goes on along the minus strand of NC_092111.1, from coordinate 36,245,296 downwards.
GAAAATTGAGAAGGAGAGAGAGGGAGTTAGAGAGAGGAGAGCGAGAAGGAAAGAGGAAAGAGAGAGGGAAAGAGAGAGAGAAAGAGAGAGAGGAGAGCAGAAGAGAGAGGGAAAGAGGAGAGTGAAAGAGAGAGAGGAGAGAGAGAGAGAAAGCGAGACAGAGGAACAGAGAGAGTTGGAGACAGAGAGACAGAGGGAGAGACGAGAGTGAAAGAGAGAGAGAGGGAGAGAGAGAGAGAGGAGGGAGAGAGAGAGAGGGGGGAGATAGAGAGACAAAGAGAGAGGGGGAGAGAGAGACAAAGAGAGAGGGGGAGAGAGAGACAAAGAGAGAGCGGGAGAGAGAGGAGAGAGAGAGAGAGAAGAGAGAGAGAGGAGAGAGAAAGGGTTTTAAAGGGTCATAATAAGTGAATGTGTTTGTGTCTGGGAGTACTGGCCGTAGAGGAAGCTCTTTCATTATTTCTCACCATAACTCACCTCTAATTAAACCCACTGTGTCTCAGGTTGCACACTTGTCCGTTTATTCTCATGAAGCTGTCATTGATATTGTATGCCGTTTGTTTTCTGCGCTTGGAGGAAAAGTTGTTTTATGTTGAAAAAAACAGCGCTATGCTAGCCCAAAGAATAGGTGCTTTAGCTGAGTGTGTTCAAAGTGAGTGATGAAACGAGCGCTGGGGTGTGTTTCTCTGTGTGTCTCTGTATCTCATTTTGTGTATGTGCGTGAGAGTACCTGCTAGATTTGACGCATTATCGTTTATGGTAGTGAGTGTCTATGCTCATACATGTTGGGAGTCGGGTGCATGTTGTTGGTTGCACTGCCTTGAAAAACCACAGATGTTCAGGACGTTCATTAGAGGCTGGCCTCTTTGGCCTGGTGCAGCAGTCTTTTGAGATGTAAACTGTTCAGATAATCAGAGAAGCCTGCAGAGACTAAACACACACACACACACACACACCAGGGTTTCCGTTAGGAAAATGTGGCGCTGGACATTTGACCGGCAGCATTTTAATTTACCGAACATTTGAGAAATTTACCGGACCCATATGCATTGTGTGTGTAACCTGATCAGGGTTTCCACCCATGGTGCTCAGAATGACAGAAATCACATGTAGTTTACGGTAATTCCTGTTAACAGAACATGCAAGTCGAGGATTTAACGATGTGCGGTCCTTCTTTCCAAATTCTGATGTTAGTACAGTGGTTCCCAACCTTTTTTCGGGTTACTGTACCACCAACTGAGTTCTAAAGTACTGTACCACCAACTGAGTTCTGAAGTACTGTACCACCAACTGAGTTCTGAAGTACTGTACCACCAACTGAGTTCTGAAGTACTGTACCACCAACTGAGTTCTAAAGTACTGTACCACCAACTGAGTTCTAAAGTACTGTACCACCAACTGAGTTCTAAAGTACTGTACCACCAACTGAGTTCTAAAGTACTGTACCACCAACTGAGTTCTAAAGTACTGTACCACCAACTGAGTTCTAAAGTACTGTACCACCAACTGAGTTCTAAAGTACTGTACCACCAACTGAGTTCTGAAGTACTGTACCACCAACTGAGTTCTAAAGTACTGTACCATCAACTGAGTTCTAAAGTACTGTACCACCAACTGAGTTCTAAAGTACTGTACCACCAACTGAGTTCTGAAGTACTGTACCACCAACTGAGTTCTAAAGTACTGTACCATCAACTGAGTTCTGAAGTACTGTACCACCAACTGAGTTCTAAAGTACTGTACCATCAACTGAGTTCTGAAGTACTGTACCACCAACTGAGTTCTGAAGTACTGTACCACCAACTGAGTTCTAAAGTACTGTACCACCAACTGAGTTCTAAAGTACTGTACCATCAACTGAGTTCTAAAGTACTGTACCATCAACTGAGTTCTGAAGTACTGTACCACCAACTGAGTTCTGAAGTACTGTACCACCAACTGAGTTCTAAAGTACTGTACCATCAACTGAGTTCTGAAGTACTGTACCACCAACTGAGTTCTGAAGTACTGTACCATCAACTGAGTTCTAAAGTACTGTACCATCAACTGAGTTCTGAAGTACTGTACCATCAACTGAGTTCTGAAGTACTGTACCACCAACTGAGTTCTAAAGTACTGTACCACCAACTGAGTTCTAAAGTACTGTACCACCAACTGAGTTCTAAAGTACTGTACCACCAACTGAGTTCTAAAGTACTGTACCATCAACTGAGTTCTGAAGTACTGTACCACCAACTGAGTTCTAAAGTACTGTACCATCAACTGAGTTCTGAAGTACTGTACCATCAACTGAGTTCTAAAGTACTGTACCATCAACTGAGTTCTGAAGTACTGTACCACCAACTGACTTCTAAAGTACTGTACCACCAACTGAGTTCTAAAGTACTGTACCATCAACTGAGTTCTGAAGTACTGTACCACCAACTGAGTTCTAAAGTACTGTACCACCAACTGAGTTCTAAAGTACTGTACCATCAACTGAGTTCTGAAGTACTGTACCATCAACTGAGTTCTAAAGTACTGTACCATCAACTGAGTTCTGAAGTACTGTACCACCAACTGAGTTCTAAAGTACTGTACCACCAACTGAGTTCTGAAGTACTGTACCACCAACTGAGTTCTAAAGTACTGTACCACCAACTGAGTTCTAAAGTACTGTACCATCAACTGAGTTCTAAAGTACTGTACCACCAACTGAGTTCTAAAGTACTGTACCACCAACTGAGTTCTAAAGTACTGTACCACCAACTGAGTTCTGAAGTACTGTACCATCAACTGAGTTTTGCTCTGTCCGGAGGACCCCTGAAGTACCCCTTCATGTGCATGTTACCAGTAGGTCTATGATCTCATGAGTCTTCTGATGTTCTCCCTGTGGACAGACTAAGTAACCCCATTGTACCCCTGGTTGGGAATCACTGTGTTAGAATAACTGACCACATTTACTTTTTCTCAGCCAACGGGACAAGTAATGAACAGCAAAATGACTAGCCTGTGTCAATCTACTATCCCTCATAGAAGAAAAGTTGACCTATTCTATTGGTCAGCTTGTGGAGAAAGAAAAAGCCCATTCCAAGCAGACTCTGGGACAGTTGTGGGACGATAGATCCCAAGTTCATACAACTAGTAGTCCTAGGCTACATTAAAAACATCTTAAAAAGCAATGAGTCTGATGCAACAGATCAGAACGTTTAACTTTATAATGTTGATCAACTATTATTTCTTCACATTATAAGCACAGCAACGTACACAAGTCAGGAAGCTACGCGTGAATGTTCATTATGCAATTAGCGGGAAAACACCATTGTCAAAAGCACACTACACATGCGAGCAGTTTCATGTGACAGAGATGAACATTTCCGTAAACAAATTGAAAAAGGGGAGAAGTAATATGCAGCAACTACATGGGTTGTTAATATGACTGCACTTGTTCCTTTGGCTACTGGACAATACATGAAAGTTGATATCAAATAATTGCCTCCACTGATATGGTCTGATTTTGGCTAGGCTACTTTGGAGAAAGGTAAGACATGCCTTACAATATGAAGCAACATGTTGAGGCATTTCAGACAATTAAGTATAAACTCAGCAAAAAGACAAAAACATTCTCTCACTGTCAACTGCCTTTATTTTCAGCAAACTTAACATGTGTAAATATTTGTATGAACATTAACAAGATTCAACAACTGAGACATGAACTGAACAAGTTCCACAGACATGTGACCAACATAAATGTAATTATGTGTCCCTGAACAAAGGGGGACCAAAAGTAACAGTCAGTATCTGGTGACCAGCTGCATTAAGTACTGCAGTGCATCTCCTCCTCATGGACTGCACCAGATTTGCCAGTTCTTGCTGTGAGATGTTACCCCACTCTTTCACCAAGGCACCTGTAAGTTCCCAGATATTTCTGAGGGGAATGGCCCTAGTCTCACCCTCCGATCCAACAGGTCCCAGACGTGCTCGATGGGATTGAGATCCGGGCTCTTCGCTGGCCATGGCAGAACACTTGACATTCCTGTCTTGCAGGAAATCACGCACAGAATGAGCAGTATGGCTGGTGGCATTGTCATGCTGGAGGGTCATGTTAGGATGAGCCTGCAGGAAGGGTACCACATGAGGGAGAAGGATGTCTTCCCTGTAACGCACAGTGTTAAAATTGCTTGCAATGACAACATGCTCAGTCCGATGATGCTATGACACACCGCCCCAGACCATGACGGACCCTCCACCTCCAAATCAATCCCGCTCCAGAGTACAGGCCTCGGTGTAACGCTCATTCCTTTGATGATAAACACGAATCCGACCATCACCCCTGGTGAGACAAAACCGCAACTCGTCAGTGAAGAGTACTTTTTTACAGTCCTGTCTGGTCCAGTGACGGTGGGTTTGTGCCCATAGGCGACTTAGTTGCCGGTGATGTTTGGTGAGGACCTGCCTTACAACAGGCCTACAAGCCCTCAGTCAGCCTCTCTCAGCCTATTGCGGACAGTCTGAGCACTGATGGAGGGATTGTGCGTTCCTAGTGTAACTTGGGCAGTTGTTGGTGCCAACTTGTACCTGTACTGCAGGTGTGATTTTCGGATGTACCAATCCTGTGCAGGTGTTGTTACGAGAACGATCAGCTGTCCATCCTGTCTCCCTGTAGCGCTGTTTTAGGCGTCTCACAGTACGGACATTGAAATGTATTGCCCTGGCCACATCTGCTGTCCTCATGCCTCCTTGCAGCATGCCTAAGGGACGTTCACAGGGACCCTGGGCATCTTTCTTTTGGTGTTTTTCAGAGTCAGTAGAACGGCCTCTTTAGTGTCCTAAGTTTTCACATTGGGAATTGTTTTCTTCTTTTCCCGGTGCCAATTCTATTTTTAGGCTTTTCTATTTTATCTTTTTATCAGCCAAAAGCCGACAATTACCGGAAACCCTGACCATGACACACCAACATTTTTATTTGGTATAAAACAATCAGTATTGTACGGTGTAATAATTTGTCAGTGGGAAATCCTAGAATGCAACAGCACAAATTCATTCCTGTAGATTTAATTTCCTGTATCCCAAAACCATGACGGTAATTTGTTTCTAAGTTGTTGTTTTTGTTTGTTTTGTTTGTGTTTCAGTTGGAGTTAGGTGGGAGGAAGAAATTCTAAATGTTTTTTTGTTGCCTCATAATCAGATTAGAGTCATAGAGAAGTTCTCTATTCAACAATGTAGTTATTCATAGTAGTCATGTGTGTGTGTGTGTGTAAGTCTGAAGAGTTGAGGCTATGGATGAATGGCCACACTCCAAGCTCTCTTGTTGATGCTGGTAAAATAAACAGGAGTGGGCAATGCAGTTGTGTTTATTTGTTTATTTATTTGGGCACCAATGCATACGTTGGGTGTCTATGGTGACGTGGCTACATCAACAGGAAATGAAAGCAGTGTGTTTCTGCTGTGATGATTCATTGTGTTTCTGTGGAAAACCCAACTGCTTATTTAGCTGAAGTTTTCATGTTTATCGTAATGATTGGTCAATTTGATATATGATGATTGGAGGTTGGAGAATGCATGTGAGATGGCGTGAGACAGTGAGATTCATTCAATTTAAATAATAGTATTGATTGAACTCATAACATTTTGATTGAAAAAACAACTTCATAGATTTTTTATCAGAGTATCATCAGGAAGTGGGAACTATTCTGCTTCCTCTATATGAGGCTTGCTTTTTCTCCAAACAGTGTTAGCCATGGGATCATAAGAAAAAACACTGAGGTCTACATGTCATTTCAGCAAGCCATGACACCCACCATCTCAGATTGTTCTGAAATCATTTATGTAGTTAGAAACAGACAAGATTAGCATTCCTGGAACGTTATTTTGTTGAAGTATAATTTGATCTCTGAGAAATTAAGCTAATTGACTGAATCCAAATTGGCCATTTTTATTTATTGGATTCATATAATATTCAAAAGATATAGTATTCAAAATCTGATTTGGACCAAACTTTGTTCTGATATTGAGTAAGAAATGAGGTGTCACGCCCTGACCTTAGTTATCTATGTTTTCTTTATTATTTTGGTTAGGTCAGGGTGTGACTAGGGTGGGTATGCTAGTTTTGTCCTGTCTAGGGTTTTTGTATAGCTAGGGATTTTTGTAGGTCTAGGTATATATATGTCTATGGTGGCCTGATATGGTTCCCAATCAGAGGCAGCTGTTTATCGTTGTCTCTGATTGGGGACCATATTTAGTTAGCCATTTTCCCTTGGGTATTTGTGGGTTCTTGTTTATGTATAGTTGCCTGTCAGCACTCATTTGTATAGCTTCACGGTTCGTTTTGTTATTTTGTTAGTTTTGTTCAGTGTTCATTCTTAATAAAGAAGAATGTACGCATACCACGCTGCACCTTGGTCTCCTCCTTTTGATGCCCGTGACAGAAGAACCCACCACAAAAGGACCAAGCAGCGTGAAAAGGAGGAGCAGCGTTTTATGGAGAAATGGACCTGGGAGGAGATACTGGTTGGAGCAGGACCCTGGACGCAGGCGGGGGAGTATCGCCGTCCGACAGAAGAAATAGAGGCAGCAAAAGCGGAACGGCGATATTATGAGGAGAAATACAAACAAGGCAAGCACGAGAGGCAGCCCCAATCATTTTTTGGGGGGGAACACGAGGAGATTGGCTGAGTCAAGTTGGAGACATGAGCCAACTCCTCGTGCTTACCGTGGGGAGCGTGTGACTGGTAAGGCACCGTGTTATGCAGAAATGCGCACGGTGTCTCCAGTTCGCATTCATAGCCCAGTGCGCTCTATTCCAGCTCCTTGCCTTTGCCGGGCTAGAATGGGCATCCAGCCAGGACGCATTCAGCCAGCTCTACGTTCCAGATCTCCAATGCGTCTCCATGGCCCAGTGTATCCTGTGCCTCCTCCCCGCACTCGCCCTGAGGTGCGTGTCCCCAGCCCGGTACCACCAGTGCCGACACCACGCACCAGGCCTCCAGTGCGCTTACATAGTCCAGTACGGCCTGTGCCTCTTCCCCGCACTCGCCCTGAGGTGCGTGTCCTCAGCCCGGTACCACCAGTTCCGGAACCACGCATCAGGTCTCCAGTGCGCTTCCACAGTCCAGTACGGCCTGTGCCTCTTCCCCGCACTCGCCCTGAGGTGCGTGCCCTCAGCCCGGTACCACCAGTTCCGGCACCATGCATCAGGCTTCCAGTGCGCTTCCATAGTCCAGAGCTTCCGGCTACAGTACCCAGTCCAGAGTTTCCGGCGACGTTTCACAGTCCGGAACCTCCAACGACGGGCCACAGTCCGGAACCTCCAACGGCGGGCCACAGTCCGGAACCTCCAACGACGGGCCACAGTCCGGAACCTCCAACGACGGGCCACAGTCCGGAACCTCCAACGGCGGGCCACAGTCCGGAACCTCCAACGACGGGCCACAGTCCGGAACCTCCAACGACGGGCCACAGTCCGGAACCTCCAACGGCGGGCCACAGTCCGGAACCTCCAACGACGGGCCACAGTCCGGAACCTCCAACGGCGATCTCCAGTTCGGAGCCTCCAGCGACGATCCCCAGTCCTGAGCCTCCAACGGCGATCCCCAGTCCGGGGCCTCCAGCGACGGTCCCCGGCCCGGGGTTTCCAGCGACTATCCATATTAACTATCCATTTAACGTAAAAAACAAAAACGGAACAGCACCACCTAGTGGTCAGAACCTGGTAATATCAGAATGTCAGACAGGACCTAAACGTAACAACTTCAATGACTAATTTCTCTGAACAGCGGAAGAAAAAAAAAACATGACCAAATTCGCTGGGAATACATTACATAGGATGAAGAAACAATACTCAGAGCCGCAGCGCCGTACTACTTGTCAGACACAGAACTGATACTGTATACTTGTTGTTGGGGTGGTTTGTGTCAAAATCCTTGTTCTTGTGCTTTTCGTGGTGGAAGGACCCTGTAGCTTTAGCTGAGTCTTTTACACTATCTTTAGTTGATTAGGTCTGTATACTTACAGTCATGTTGTGCAGAGCTGTGGAGTGGTGGTAACTCGCTGGGATCAATAAAGCACTTTGAGATTCTTTATGTAATGAATAACGCTATAAAAGTTTTAAAAAGTATTATTTTTATTATTAAATAAAGCGGAAAAACCGCTGAGTAGATATAAAACAGAATAATACATACGGTGTTGACTAAGCCGGTATTCATTTCCCGATGATGTTGTCTCCCACTCTTTCCCTCTGCCTGTCGATGCATGCTTTCTCTTTGTTAAGACTGTCCCTCTTTTATTAACCCTTCGATTGTCTGCTCCCTGTAGGAGAGTCCACGGCTGTTGTCGGTGCCGACACTGCAGCTTCACCGCCTCCGACACCTTGTCACTGCTGGATCACTTCAACACGGCCCACTGCAAAGAGACCTCCTCCTCCCATCCCTCCGCTTCCTTCGTCACCATCAACGGCTGCTCCGCCACAACACCCTCCACCCTCAGCATCAAGGAGGAGAGCAAGGGCGACCTCAAGCTCTACAGTCTGGTTCCCCCAGAGAGCCGCGCCGCCGAGGCAGGGCCCAGGGCCGAAGGGGTGAAGAGCGAGGCCCTGGACGAGAAGGAGGCCCAGGGGTCCAAGGGCTGGATGGAGGCCAGAGAGGCCCAGGTCCAAGCCCACGCAGCAGGCCTTGTGTGGGTGCCTAAGGAGCGGGCCGGGGACATCCTGAGGGGTAGTCCGGCCCAGTTCCCCCAGGGCGCCCTGAGTCTACTCAACGCCGTGGCTGCCTCCCAGGAGCACCACCACCAGCAGCAGAAGGGGGGTTCGGTGGTGCTCAGGGACTCCCCAGGCCTGGTGTTCAGTCTGGGGGGGATCGACACCAAGGCCTTCCTTCCAGGACAGACTCCCGGTGGGGCCGACAAACCTGGGCATCTGGCGCAGCAGTACTCCTCACCCACCGATGGCAAGGCCAAGGAGGAGTCCCAGTCACTCTTACGGGTAAGACAACTCTCCACTCTCCCCTTCTTCACCCTCTCTCCTGTCTTGTTTCTTCAATCCACTACCCATCTCTATTCATGAAAAAACAGCCTGTTTTGGACTACATTGTCCTGTGTTTTAATGGCCTACGTTCTGCTGATGTGCTCTGCTGGAGGTCCCTGCAGTGCAGAGAGAGGACCAAGGTGGCGGCCATTTTGAAGCCACCCCCCGAATGATGAATGGTGGAACTCAGAGTTGTGCCATACCAGAGATCCTCTATTATGTTCTCATCCCTCACATCCCTAATGTCTCGCTCTAGTCTCCCATCATGTTTATCAATCTCCCAAAGCTGACTTTTGTCTCCCTGTACACTGTCCTCTGCTCAGCCCTAATGAGGTAAGACTGAGCCAGCAGAACAGCAGGAAGAACCGCCTCTGGTTAGTTCACCCTCTCTCTCTCTCTGAGCTCTGACCGGTCTAATTGAGATATTGTTTCCAGCCACCCTGAGACTTGCAGACACAACAATCTCTCTCTCACACACACACACACACACACACACAGCACAGCACAGCCATTTTGTATTGAATGTCTCGCAGTTTCATTTGGCTTTGGAGTTAATGTCCATCCGTTCTGGTGATGCCGACGGGTCTTTGGCTCCTTATGGACAGCCCGCTTTGTGGATTTCACATCGGCATTTGACTCCCAGGCTGTCAATCAGCGGACATCAGCACATAGTTAACAACACAGCGGCCATCTTTAAGGACTCCTCCTTCACAATGACTTGCAGACTTGAGAAAACGTTGAGTCATCATTCTTCAACTCACAGACTGTGAGAGAGGAGATCACACAGATTAGCAGCGGTATCTGGCGTGCGTGTGTGTGCGTGTGTTTGCGTGCGCGTGTGTGTGTGTGCATATGTGTTCTGTGTTGATACAGTACACACCTCCTGGAGATTTACTGATAACTCAGAGGCTTCAGAATTGGGATATTTGCCGCAAAATGCCAACTGGCCCCATTCAGTCACTTTAATGAGTTTTTAAGTATCTAGAAAACGGTGTTTAAAGTCAGAGATAAAACTGGTGTCTCAGGCTATTTTTGGGGCTTGTCTGTAGTCCTAAAGGTGTGGAGAGAACAGACTGCCTTAGAATTCACCATTATTAGAAGACAAGTGCCTCACAAAGGGGCCTTTTATGACATTTCATGCAAAGCCTTCACCAGCACAGCCATCTGACATTGAACTAGAATTGGGTTCCGTTTGAAATATCTTCTCCCCAAGGTCAGGCAATTGTATATATTTCAGTGTGGACATGTTCTGTATATTTTATGTCTTCTCGAAGTGTGCTAGCCAGAGTATGTGAGAGGAACTAGAGCGAAGCGAGGAGCGGAACGTACCCAATTTGACTGGAGCGCAGAGCGAGATTCACAAAGGCTGGAGCTTCGGCCATCTCGCCCGCTCCAATTTTGCTCCAGTAGTGTTCCAGTAGCGCTCACGTCACGAGCTCAGGGCATGCCCGGCCCAGCATGCATCTGTAGTCTACTTGTGTGCTGCTATAGTCCCTTGCTTTAGCTACTGTCATGGAGTTCGCTAAATATTTTCATAAAGAAACTGATAAAACACACAGCTGCTAAATCAAGGTGACTTACAAAGATGAGGACCAAGAGAGGGAGTGCAGTGATGTATTATCCACAACTAAAGAATCATTATGGAATCTGAAAAGACACATATCCCCAAAGCATGATGGTGTACTTACTACATGCACATGTAAAAGAAAGGAATGAGGTGGGTAGCTAATTAAGTGTGTCATTGTACCAAAGTATTTATAAACAAAAATCAGATATCTTAGAAGTTTCATTCATTTTTGTTCTATTATCTATACAATAGGCCATAATTGTTTTTGGCCCAATAGGCCTGGCATTTTCCAACGTTCAAAGAGCTTTCCGATTTGATTGGGTTATTTTGCCTTAAAAACTTTAGGCCTACCTATAGAAAAGTGTAAAAACAACTATGCATCTCTTCCCAGCCTGGCAAGAGTGGCCTAAAGGGTGTTTAGCATCCCCAGTAGCTCTGCAAGTGTGGAGAGGATATTCCCTGCTGCTGGCTGGCTCTCCAGACACCATCGCATGAGCCTGAAGCCACAGACTGGACAAACTCGTGTTTCTAAAAATGTATTCAAAGGCACTAATAAGTAATTTTAAAATTTAATTTGTATTTAATTTTAAGTAGGCTAAGTCACAGCCTGTATGCACAATTTATAGACTCTAATGATTTAATACAAAGAAATGTTGTTTAAATTCTGAGGGCCTAATGTCCCTGACTGCCTACCATCCTAGTGTGTCACACTCACAATGTGTTTCTTTGTAGGCTATAGCCTTGAAATCATATAGCCTTCTTAGACTCAGTCTGTCTCCTGACCTATTTAGAGTGTTTATATGCTGTTTAATATGACATGTAGCCTATTTAAAATGGTGAGCGCTTCTTACATTCACCTTTTCATGTTTATTCAAATACTTTTCATTCAAATCATATGGTTTGGTTTCAATACGAAATGGTTGGTCCAAGTAGTCACAACAATAGATGGATTGTTGGTTAAATAGTGATTTTATTGAATGGAGTGAGTTTGTAGCAGCATTTTCATCCACTCAACTTCTGGTGTGTTTACTTTGAGCTGGACTGGACAGAGGGAGGATGTGGCGGCGAGTTATCCCACAAAGCTCTGGCATCATTTCCTGCTCCCATCTGCTGTGCTTCACCCATGTTTCAATCAACCTCAATGACACAGAACATTGAGAAACTGTTTGCTACCCGTGGGGACCACAGCACTTCCTGCGAGCTCTCCATCCAGAATGCATCATTGTCTGATATAAAAAAATAAGCACATTTTGTCTCTCAACACCAGAACTGGACTGTGTGGATATGAATAATGTGCTTTTGTGTGTTTTTCAGTCTCTCTTAATCTATCTTGGCTGTCTTTGGCATTTCTCTTTTTCTTTGTTGTCTTTCTGGATAGTTCTGGATTGGGGAGACATTAGCAGCCCTGGCTGTGTTGGCAGACGCCAGGCTCGGGTGTGGCAAGGTTGTGCAGCGTGGTTAAGTCATTATCTAAGGCGTGTCGACGCAGTGTGTGAAAGGATCAGGGTGGGGGTGGAGATTAGACCATAACCTTAAGGAAATGTTGAATAATAATTTTTCGTGACAGCTCAGGCTTAAAGGGACTCAGAAGGGCTCTGAGGTTTCTAGCATTGATCGACAATATTATTTGAGTTACCATGACTTAGTTCATGAGTCATCGATCGCCTAGAATTTTTACATGGGGCAAGGCAAAGTAAAGGAAGGATTTTTTGAAAGCATAAGAACTCAGCCTCACAAAGTTGAATACTCTCCTTTCTCAAATTCCCTTCATATTCTCAGTTTTTAATCCCGTGACATGGGTTGCTCTGTGTCTCAACGTTAGTTATAGATGACAGATTTTATTTGGGGGAGATACGTCATGAGAGTGAAGAGGAGGAGGGATTTTAATTGGTGAAAAAGCGTTTATCGTTTTTTTTTTTCTTCTCAAAAGCCACATCAACACCACAATTAATACTTACATGATTGCAAGTCCAATTACATCATTCATTGCCATAAATTATAACTGTATCACTATGACATCAATACTTTTATCACTAATCTGGATAATTTATCCCAGTTGCCTTTCCTGTTTGACGAGCTGAACCACAATGACAATTAAACTCTGGTGGCCTTTTTGATGTGTAAAGCCTACTACAACCTCTACACAGACGCAAGATTCGGAGCGTTGCAATGGCGTTTTTTCGTCACAAAAGGGCGGCTCCTTGTGATACGCTCTAGCATTTTTACATACTTTTTTACTACCTGGAAAATAGAGACAATCCGTATCATTCCTGCCGCAGCCGTGGGGGCAGTGATGTTGCTTGGTTCCTTTGTCTGATCTATTCATCAAAGTAGCCTATTTTGCATTGATAACCAAATATAATCTTGGCGACTGTTCAAACAGTAACCCGAACAACAAGATTCCACCCAAAAAGGTATTTTGTTTAGAAGTAATAACTAGTGATTCCAGGCGATTGTGAAATGGTAGAACCTACTGTAGCCAACTAGCTAGCCAAGTGCTTTTTTATCTGTGACCAAAACATGATGATGTATTTTTTTTGCTGATGTGAATAAATACACAAGCAGCATATTAAACTGGGATAATGTTGTAGTTTACACCGGCAAGTAGAACAATATTGGCCAGGTCCTATTTTTTTTATTTTTTAAAATATGATTATTTCACATTGAGACGTGGGAAGCTAAAAACGCAAGCTTGCTATGTTTTTAGCCAGGCTAAAGCCAGCTAGCCAAGCTGCCAGCTAGCTACTACAAGCAAGGGAAGGCAACTCTTCCTTGCTTTCACAAAATTAAAAGACAAAAACTAAAAATGTTTCTAACGCCACCTTGTGGGTGGGAGTGGGACCGGCGCTACTCCAAAAACCAAACTCCACCCTTGTGCACGCACATAGATCAATGGAGTTAAGCTTGTAGTAACCTTAACAGGAAGACAGAGAGAAATGTATTTGTCTGTCTGTCCACTGCACTTTCTTTTCAACCACAATGGCAAATCCTCTGGAGTAGTCCATTGAAGAGTATTCTATTCTATTGAATTCTCACACATGTCAGTCAGTGCAACCTAAAGCCCCTATGCTGTTACCACTGTGTATAAAGTGTGGCCTTCTCCTTTCTCTTCTCATGGCACTCATAGCCCGCAGGCTCTCTATGTAAAGTAACAGATAGAGAGTCCTGACTCCCAGCTTCCCCCTGTCTTAACGAGACTCTGCTCTGCCACACTCACACCCACCCATCCACCCACCCACGTACGCACTCACACACACACGCACACGCACACGCATGCACACATACATACACACACACACACACACACACACACACACACACACACACACACACACACACACACACACACACACACACACACACACACACACACACACACACACACACACAGGTGTGTGCAAACATACATATACACAGACACACACACACACACACACCGCTAAACAAGCCACCGTGAAGCCTCAACATCTCCCTGAGGTATGGAGATCACACACCGTGACACTCAGCTCCCAGCTTCCGTCAGTAGTAGCGATGCAGAGGCGGCTGGTGGCTAGCCATGGCACAGACCTGGCCACAGACCTGTTATGGCTTGATCTGGTGTCTGTGCTAATTAAGTAGCCGTTTGTGCTCTCTCTCTCTCTCTCTCTCTCTCTCTCTCTCTCTCTCTCTCTCTCTCTCTGTCTCTGTCTCTGTCTCTGTCTCTGTCTCTGTCTCTGTCTCTGTCTCTGTCTCTGTCTCTGTCTCTGTCTCTGTCTCTGTCTCTCTGTCTCTCTGTCTCTCTGTCTCTGTCTCTGTCTCTCTCTGTGTGTGTCTCTCTCTCTGTCTCTGTATCTCTCACTTGTGTTTAACAATTAACCCCGACCAACAGAACATTGCATGCTTGTAATGTGTTTGTGTGGGGGAGGGGGGGGGGGGGGTGTAAAGCCCAATAATGTTCAAACACGGCCCAGTATTGCTGCTGACCTAAGACCATGGTCAGGTCACAGTAATGATGATGGGAGGACAGAGATGGAGATGATGATGATAATGAGGATGATGATAATGATGTGAGGACAGAGATAGAGATGATGATGATAATGAGGATGATGATAATGAGGATGATGATAATGAGGATGATGATAATGAGGATGATGATTATGTGAGGACAGAGATGGAGATGATGATGATAATGAGGATGATGATGATAATGCTGTGAGGACAGAGATGGAGATGATGATGATAATGAGGATGATGATGATGATAATGATGTGAGGACAGAGATGGAGATGATGATGATAATGAGGATGATAATGATGTGAGAACATAGATGGAGATAATGATGATGATGATAATGATGATAATGGTGTGAGGACAGAGATGGAGTTAGCTAGCTGCTGTGCATTTTGGGTTGTGTTCACCAAACATTTTTTCTCTATTTTTATAGCATGGATGACTAATATTGTTATCAGTGTTGTTGCGCTATTAAAGCCCCCATACAATCTTTGTATTAAAATTGTTTTAATCCTCTCTTTATGTCTAATAAATAACTGATGTGTTTTATTTACTTAAAATAACAAAAAAATATTTTTTTAAATATATATTTGGCCCTTGTAATGCTCAGTCTGAGCGTGTGGGCATTAAGATATTTACATAAACAGCCCTGATTGGCTGATAGGATGGTCTAGAGCCCACCCCCTTACCCAGATGAACAGTCATTGGTCTATTATAATAGGATCACATTGTGACGTCATGATGTGGGCCAATAGTTGTTAACCCAACTGAACATGCTTCAAACAGACCTTACACAAACATTTTAGTGTTATTTCGACCTCATAGTGTGGAACTATCACAGAAAAACAGGAAAATTAAGTTTTTTGAAAACTTCTCTAAACTAGTTGAAAATCACACCTGTGTTGGTCTCCAGGGGTGAAATATCCCTCTCACTTTTATAAAAACTTCTCTTGAATACCGCGGAGGTAGAGGATAGCATTAAAGTAATGCTTTTGTGTCAGGGATGTACTCTAAATGTTTTTGATCCAGCCCATTCCAATCCCGCCGTAGGCCATTCCTCCACACAGTTTATTTGATTCAGTTCTGTTCTTAGATTCTCTCAATATCCCAGTGGCATAGGCAAAGACTAGAGGGGTTCTTCTCAAGTTCATCAATAATTATTTTAGACAGAGACAGGGCTTCAATAGGTAGATAGAGAGGTGTGTGTGTGTGTGTGTGGTAAGTTGAAGCCGTAATAATCACCTGGGGCTATGGGGTCTCCAGTTTGACCCCTGCTGACGTAGACAACACGAGGGAAGGGGTGTCTGGTTTAAGGGCTATTGAGGGGAGTTTGGGGAGTTGAAGTTCCCACTCAGTAAAGAGGCTCAGGAGGAAAGAATAAAACATTTACAAAATAAATGAAAAATCGGCTAGGATATTAGTCCAGAGATTCTAAACCAGACGAGTGGGGAGAAAAGGTTTTGGAGGCACAAACATCCTGGTGTTTTTCACATATTTCCCCTTTTGTTGACAGAGGAGAGTGGAGCAGGGAGTTACCATGTCATCTAATGGCCTAACTGAACCTGAGTAATGAAAGCTGATGTTTCTGTTCTGGCTGCTAGTGGGGGAGGGAGGGATGGCGAGAGAAGGGGGGGGGGGTATGGAGAGAGAAGGGGGAGGGAGGGAGGGATGGAGAGAGAAGGGGGAGGGAGGGATGGAGAGAGAAGGGGGAGGGAGGGATGGGAGAGAAAAGGGGGGGGGGAGAGAAAAGGGGGAGGGAGGGATGAGATAGAAGGGGGAGGGAGGGAGAGAGAGCGAATAGGGAGGGATGGGTGGAGGGAGCGAGAAGGGGGAGGGAGGGATGGAGAGAGAGAGAAGGGGGAGGGAGGGATGGAGAGAGAGAAGGGGGAGGGAGGGATGGAGAGAGAGAGAAGGGGGAGGGAGGGATGGAGAGAGAGAGAAGGGGGAGGGAGGGATGGAGAGAGAGAGAAGGGGGAGGGAGGGATGAGAGAGCGACGGGGGAGGGAGGGATGGATGGAAAGAGAGCAGGGGGAGGGAGGGATGGAGAGAGAGAAGGGGGAGGGATGGAGAGAGAGAGAATGGGAGGGAGGGATGGAGAGAGAGAGAAGGGGGATGGAGGGGTGGAGAGAGAGAGAAGGGGGAGGGAGGGATGGAGAGAGAAAGAAGGGGGAGAGGGGGGGTTTATTGATTTATTAGGATCCCCATTAGCTTTTGCAGAAGCAGCAGCTATTCTTCCTGGGGTCCACAAAAAAGGAGGGGTAGAGAGAGAACAGCAGGAGATGGAGGGGGTAGAGAGAGAACAACAGTAGATGGAGGGGGTAGAGAGAGAACAGCAGAATATGGAGGGGGTAGAGAGAGAACAACAGTAGATGGAGGGGATAGAGAGAGAACAGCAGTATATGGAGGGGGTAGAGAGAGAACAAAAGTAGATGGAGGGGGTAGAGAGTGAACAACAGTAGATGGAGGGGGTAGAGAGAGAACAGCAGTATATGGAGGGGGTAGATAGTGAACAACAGTAGATGGAGGGGGTAGAGAGAGAACAGCAGAATATGGAGGGGGTAGAGAGTGAACAACAGTAGATGGAGGGGGTAGAGAGAGAACAGCAGTAGATGGAAGGGGTAGAGAGAGAACAACAGTATATGGAGGGGTAGAGAGAGAACAACAGTAGATGGAGGGGGTAGAGAGAGAACAGCAGAATATGGAGGGGTAGAGAGAGAACAACAGTAGATGGAGGGGGTAGAGAGAGAACAGCAGTATATGGAGGGGTAGAGAGAGACCAGCAGTAGATGGAGGAGGTAGAGAGAGAACAGCAGTAGATGGAGGGGCAGAGAGAGAACAACAGTATATGGAGGGGGTAGAGAGAGAACAACAGTAGATGGAGGGGTTAGAGAGAGAACAGCAGTAGATGGAGGGGGTAGAGAGAGAACAACAGTATATGGAGGGGGCAGAGAAAGAACAGCAGAATATGGAGGGGGTAGAGAGAGAACAGCAGGAGATGGAGGGGGTAGAGAGAGAACAACAGTAGATGGAGGGGGTAGAGAGAGAGAATAGCAGTAGATGGAGGGGGTAGAGAGAGAACAGCAGTAGATGGAGGGGGTAGAGAGAGAACAACAGTAGATGGAGGGGGTAGAGAGAGAACAGCAGTAGATGGAGGGGGTAGAGAGAGAACAGCAGGAGATGGAGGGGGTAGAGAGAGAACAGCAGTAGATGGAGGGGGTAGAGAGAGAACAACAGTAGATGGAGGGGGTAGAGAGAGAACAGCAGGAGATGGAGGGGGTAGAGAGAGAACAGCAGAATATGGAGGGGGCAGAGAGAGAACAGCAGAATATGGAGGGGGTAGAGAGAGAACAGCAGGAGATGGAGGGGGTAGAGAGAGAACAGCAGTAGAGGGAGGGGGTAGAGAGAGAACAGCAGAATATGGAGGGGGTAGAGAGAGAACAACAGTAGGTGGAGGGGGTAGAGAGAGAACAACAGTAGATGGAGGGGGTAGAGAGAGAACAACAGTAGATGGAGGGGGTAGAGAGAGAACAACAGTAGATGGAGGGGGTAGAGAGAGAACAGCAGGAGATGGAGGGGGTAGAGAGAGAACAGCAGTAGATGGAGGGGGTAGAAAGAGAACAACAGTAGATGGAGGGGGTAGAGAGAGAACAACAGTAGATTGAGGGGGCAGAGAGAGAACAACAGTAGATGGAGGGGGTAGAGAGAGAACAACAGTAGATGGAGGGGGTAGAGAGAGAACAGCAGTATATGGAGGGGGTAGAGAGAGAACAGCAGTAGATGGAGGGGGTAGAGAGAGAACAACAGTAGATGGATGGGGTAGAGAGAGAACAACAGTAGATGGAGGGGGTAGAGAGTGAACAACAGTAGATGGAGGGGGTAGAGAGAGAACAGCAGGAGATGGAGGGGGTAGAGAGAGAACAGCAGTAGATGGAGGGGGTAGAGAGAGAACAGCAGTATATGGAGGGGGTAGAGAGAGAACAGCAGTAGATGGAGGGGGTAGAGAGAGAACAACAGTAGATGGAGGGGGTAGAGAGAGAACAACAGTATTTGGAGGGGGTAGAGAGAGAACAGCAGTATATGGAGGGGGTAGAGAGAGAACAACAGTAGATGGAGGGGGTAGAGAGAGAACAACAGTAGATGGAGGGGGTAGAGAGAGAACAGCAGGAGATGGAGGGGGTAGAGAGAGAACAACAGTATATGGAGGGGGTAGAGAGAGAACAGCAGTAGATGGAGGGGGTAGAGAGAGAACAACAGTAGATAGAGGGGGTAGAGAGAGAACAGCAGGAGATGGAGGGGGTAGAGAGAGAACAACAGTAGATGGAGGGGGTAGAGAGAGAACAGCAGTAGATGGAGGGGGTAGAGAGAGAACAGCAGTAGATGGAGGGGGTAGAGAGAGAACAGCAGTAGATGGAGGGGGTAGAGAGAGAACAACAGTAGATGGAGGGGGTAGAGAGAGAACAACAGTAGATGGAGGGGGTAGAGAGAGAACAGCAGGAGATGGAGGGGGTAGAGAGAGAACAGCAGTAGATGGAGGGGGTAGAGAGAGAACAACAGTAGATGGAGGGGGTAGAGAGAGAACAGCAGTAGATGGAGTGGGTAGAGAGAGAACAGCAGGAGATGGAGGGGGTAGAGAGAGAAAAACAGTAGATGGAGGGGGTAGAGAGAGAACAACAGTAGATGGAGGGGGTAGAGAGAGAACAACCGTATTTGGAGGGGGTAGAGAGAGAACAACAGTAGATGGAGAGGGTAGAGAGAGAGAACAACAGTAGATGGAGGGGGTAGAGAGAACAACAGTAGATGGAGGGGATAGAGAGAACAGCAGTAGATGGAGGGGGTAGAGAGAGAAAACAGTATATGGAGGGGGCAGAGAGAGAACAGCAGTAGATGTAGGGGGTAGAGAGAGAACAACAGTAGATGGAGGGGGTAGAGAGAGAACAGCAGTAGATGGAGGGGGTAGAGAGAGAACAGCAGTATATGGAGGGGGTAGAGAGAGAACAACAGTAGATGGAGGGGGTAGAGAGAGAACAACAGTAGATGGAGGGGGTAGAGAGAGAACAGCAGGAGATGGAGGGGGTAGAGAGAGAACAACAGTATATGGAGGGGGTAGAGAGAGAACAGCAGGAGATGGAGGGGGTAGAGAGAGAACAACAGTAGATGGAGGGGGTAGAGAGAGAACAGCAGGAGATGGAGGGGGTAGAGAGAGAACAACAGGAGATGGAGGGGGTAGAGAGAGAACAGCAGTAGATGGAGGGGGTAGAGAGAGAACAGCAGGAGATGGAGGGGGTAGAGAGAGAACAACAGTATATGGAGGGGGTAGAGAGAGAACAACAGTATATGGAGGGGGTAGAGAGAGAACAGCAGTAGATGGAGGGGGTAGAGAGAGAACAACAGTAGATGGAGGGGGTAGAGAGAGAACAGCAGTAGATGGAGGGGGTAGAGAGAGAACAGCAGGAGATGGAGGGGGTAGAGAGAGAAAAACAGTAGATGGAGGGGGTAGAGAGAGAACAACAGTAGATGGAGGGGGTAGAGAGAGAACAACCGTATTTGGAGGGGGTAGAGAGAGAACAACAGTAGATGGAGAGGGTAGAGAGAGAGAACAACAGTAGATGGAGGGGGTAGAGAGAACAACAGTATATGGAGGGGATAGAGAGAGAACAGCAGTAGATGGAGGGGGTAGAGAGAGAAAACAGTATATGGAGGGGGCAGAGAGAGAACAGCAGTAGATGTAGGGGGTAGAGAGAGAACAACAGTAGATGGAGGGGGTAGAGAGAGAACAGCAGTAGATGGAGGGGGTAGAGAGAGAACAGCAGTATATGGAGGGGGTAGAGAGAGAACAACAGTAGATGGAGGGGGTAGAGAGAGAACAACAGTAGATGGAGGGGGTAGAGAGAGAACAGCAGGAGATGGAGGGGGTAGAGAGAGAACAACAGTATATGGAGGGGGTAGAGAGAGAACAGCAGTAGATGGAGGGGGTAGAGAGAGAACAACAGTAGATGGAGGGGGTAGAGAGAGAACAGCAGGAGATGGAGGGGGTAGAGAGAGAACAACAGGAGATGGAGGGGGTAGAGAGAGAACAGCAGTAGATGGAGGGGGTAGAGAGAGAACAGCAGGAGATGGAGGGGGTAGAGAGAGAACAACAGTATATGGAGGGGGTAGAGAGAGAACAACAGTATATGGAGGGGGTAGAGAGAGAACAGCAGTAGATGGAGGGGGTAGAGAGAGAACAGCAGGAGATGGAGGGGGTAGAGAGAGAACAGCAGTAGATGGAGGGGGTAGAGAGAGAACAGCAGGAGATGGAGGGGGTAGAGAGAGAACAGCAGGATATGGAGAGGGTAGAGAGAGAACAGCAGGAGATGGAGGGGGTAGAGAGAGAACAACAGTAGATGGAGGGGGTAGAGAGAGAACAGCAGTAGATGGAGGGGGTAGAGAGAGAACAACAGTAGATGGAGGGGGTAGAGAGAGAACAGCAGTAGATGGAGGGGGTAGAGAGAGAACAGCAGTAGATGGAGGGGGTAGAGAGAGAACAGCAGTAGATAGAGGGGGTAGAGAGAGAACAGCAGTAGATGGAGGGGGTAGAGAGAACAGCAGTAGATGGAGGGGGTAGAGAGAGAACAACAGTAGATGGAGGGGGTAGAGAGAGAACAGCAGTAGATGGAGGGGGTAGAGAGAGAACAACAGTAGATGGAGGGGGTAGAGAGAGAACAGCAGTAGATGGAGGGGGTAGAGAGAGAACAGCAGTAGATGGAGGGGGTAGAGAGAGAACAGCAGGAGATGGAGGGGGTAGAGAGAGAACAGCAGGAGATGGAGGGGGTAGAGAGAGAACAACAGTAGATGGAGGGGGTAGAGAGAGAACAGCAGTAGATGGAGGGGGTAGAGAGAGAACAGCAGTAGATGGAGGGGGTAGAGAGAGAACAGCAGTAGATGGAGGGGGTAGAGAGAGAACAGCAGGATATGGAGGGGGTAGAGAGAGAACAGCAGTAGATGGAGGGGGTAGAGAGAGAACAACAGTAGATGGAGGGGGTAGAGAGAGAACAACAGTAGATGGAGGGGGTAGAGAGAGAACAGCAGTAGATGGAGGGGGTAGAGAGAGAACAACAGTAGATGAAGGGGGTAGAGAGAGAACAGCAGTAGATGGAGGGGGTAGAGAGAGAACAACAGTATTTGGAGGGGGTAGAGAGAGAACAACAGTAGATGGAGAGGGTAGAGAGAGAGAACAACAGTAGATGGAGAGGGTAGAGAGAGAGAACAACAGTAGATGGAGGGGGTAGAGAGAGAACAACAGTATATGGAGGGGATAGAGAGAGAACAGCAGTAGATGGAGGGGGTAGAGAGAGAAAAACAGTATATGGAGGGGGCAGAGAGAGAACAGCAGTAGATGTAGGGGGTAGAGAGAGAACAACAGTAGATGGAGGGGGTAGAGAGAGAACAGCAGTAGATGGAGGGGGTAGAGAGAGAACAGCAGGAGATGGAGGGGGTAGAGAGAGAACAACAGTAGATGGAGGGGGTAGAGAGAGAACAGCAGTAGATGGAGGGGGTAGAGAGAGAACAGCAGTAGATGGAGGGGGTAGAGAGAGAACAGCAGTAGATGGAGGGGGTAGAGAGAGAACAGCAGTAGATGGAGGGGGTAGAGAGAGAACAGCAGTAGATGGAGGGGGTAGAGAGAGAACAACAGTAGATGGAGGGGGTAGAGAGAGAACAGCAGTAGATGGAGGGGGTAGAGAGAGAACAACAGTAGATGGAGGGGGTAGAGAGAGAACAGCAGTAGATGGAGGGGGTAGAGAGAGAACAGCAGTAGATGGAGGGGGTAGAGAGAGAACAGCAGGAGATGGAGGGGGTAGAGAGAGAACAGCAGGAGATGGAGGGGGTAGAGAGAGAACAACAGTAGATGGAGGGGGTAGAGAGAGAACAGCAGTAGATGGAGGGGGTAGAGAGAGAACAGCAGTAGATGGAGGGGGTAGAGAGAGAACAGCAGTAGATGGAGGGGGTAGAGAGAGAACAGCAGGATATGGAGGGGGTAGAGAGAGAACAGCAGTAGATGGAGGGGGTAGAGAGAGAACAACAGTAGATGGAGGGGGTAGAGAGAGAACAGCAGTAGATGGAGGGGGTAGAGAGAGAACAGCAGTAGATGGAGGGGGTAGAGAGAGAACAACAGTAGATGGAGGGGGTAGAGAGAGAACAGCAGTAGATGGAGGGGGTAGAGAGAGAACAACAGTATTTGGAGGGGGTAGAGAGAGAACAACAGTAGATGGAGAGGGTAGAGAGAGAGAACAACAGTAGATGGAGGGGGTAGAGAGAGAACAACAGTATATGGAGGGGATAGAGAGAGAACAGCAGTAGATGGAGGGGGTAGAGAGAGAAAAACAGTATATGGAGGGGGCAGAGAGGGAACAGCAGTAGATGTAGGGGGTAGAGAGAGAACAACAGTAGATGGAGGGGGTAGAGAGAGAACAGCAGTAGATGGAGGGGGTAGAGAGAGAACAGCAGTATATGGAGGGGGTAGAGAGAGAACAACAGTAGATGGAGGGGGTAGAGAGAGAACAACAGTAGATGGAGGGGGTAGAGAGAGAACAGCAGGAGATGGAGGGGGTAGAGAGAGAACAACAGTATATGGAGGGGGTAGAGAGAGAACAGCAGTAGATGGAGGGGGTAGAGAGAGAACAACAGTAGATGGAGGGGGTAGAGAGAGAACAGCAGGAGATGGAGGGGGTAGAGAGAGAACAACAGGAGATGGAGGGGGTAGAGAGAGAACAGCAGTAGATGGAGGGGGTAGAGAGAGAACAGCAGTATATGGAGGGGGTAGAGAGAGAACAACAGTATATGGAGGGGGTAGAGAGAGAACAGCAGTAGATGGAGGGGGTAGAGAGAGAACAGCAGGAGATGGAGGGGGTAGAGAGAGAACAGCAGTAGATGGAGGGGTAGAGAGAGAACAGCAGGAGATGGAGGGGGTAGAGAGAGAACAGCAGGATATGGAGGGGGTAGAGAGAGAACAGCAGGATATGGAGGGGGTAGAGAGAGAACAGCAGTAGATGGAGGGGGTAGAGAGAGAACAACAGTAGATGGAGGGGGTAGAGAGAGAACAGCAGTAGATGGAGGGGGTAGAGAGAGAACAACAGTAGATGGAGGGGGTAGAGAGAGAACAGCAGTAGATGGAGGGGGTAGAGAGAGAACAGCAGTAGATGGAGGGGGTAGAGAGAGAACAGCAGTAGATGGAGGGGGTAGAGAGAGAACAGCAGTAGATGGAGGGGGTAGAGAGAGAACAGCAGTAGATGGAGGGGGTAGAGAGAGAACAACAGTAGATGGAGGGGGTAGAGAGAGAACAGCAGTAGATGGAGGGGGTAGAGAGAGAACAACAGTAGATGGAGGGGGTAGAGAGAGAACAGCAGTAGATGGAGGGGGTAGAGAGAGAACAGCAGTAGATGGAGGGGGTAGAGAGAGAACAGCAGGAGATGGAGGGGTAGAGAGAGAACAGCAGTAGATGGAGGGGGTAGAGAGAGAACAACAGTAGATGGAGGGGGTAGAGAGAGAACAGCAGTAGATGGAGGGGGTAGAGAGAGAACAGCAGTAGATGGAGGGGGTAGAGAGAGAACAGCAGTAGATGGAGGGGGTAGAGAGAGAACAGCAGGATATGGAGGGGGTAGAGAGAGAACAGCAGTAGATGGAGGGGGTAGAGAGAGAACAACAGTAGATGGAGGGGGTAGAGAGAGAACAGCAGTAGATGGAGGGGGTAGAGAGAGAACAGCAGTAGATGGAGGGGGTAGAGAGAGAACAACAGTAGATGGAGGGGGTAGAGAGAGAACAGCAGTAGATGGAGGGGGTAGAGAGAGAACAGCAGTAGATGGAGGGGGTAGAGAGAGAACAGCAGTAGATGGAGGGTTAGAGAGAGAACAGCAGTAGATGGAGGGGGTAGAGAGAGAGAATAGCAGTAGATGGAGGGGGTAGAGAGAGAACAGCAGTAGATGGAGGGGGTAGAGAGAGAACAGCAGTAGATGGAGGGTGTAGAGAGAGAACAGCAGTAGATGGAGGGGGTAGAGAGAGAACAGCAGTAGATGGAGGGGGTAGAGAGAGAACAACAGTAGATGGAGGGGGTAGAGAGAGAACAGCAGTAGATGGAGGGGGTAGAGAGAGAGAATAGCAGTAGATGGAGGGGGCAGAGAGAGAACAGCAGTAGATGGAGGGGGTAGAGAGAGAACAACAGTAGATGGAGGGGGTAGAGAGAGAACAGCAGTAGATGGAGGGGGTAGAGAGAGAGAATAGCAGTAGATGGAGGGGGCAGAGAGAGAGAACAGCAGTAGATGGAGGGGGTAGAGAGAGAACAACAGTAGATGGAGGGGGTAGAGAGAGAACAGCAGTAGATGGAGGGGGTAGAGAGAGAGAACAGCAGTAGATGGAGGGGGCAGAGAGAGAGAATAGCAGTAGATGGAGGGGGTAGAGAGAGAACAGCAGTAGATGGAGGGGGTAGAGAGAGAATAGCAGTAGATGGAGGGGGCAGAGAGAGAACAGCAGTAGATGGAGGGGGTAGAGAGAGAGAACAGCAGTAGATGGAGGGGGTAGAGAGAGAATAGCAGTAGATGGAGGGGGTAGAGAGGGGGGTGGGTTGAACAAACATACCAACATCAACCAGCTGTGCTCCACAACACCTGAAGGCACACAGCAGCTAAGTAGCTTAACAACTCAATATGTGTGGAAAAGTTTCTCACCGTGTTAGACATGCCTTCAGGACCGTGCCGGCAATAGTGGCAGCTGTTAGTATAGTTAACCCTGTCTGTTGACAGACATAACCTGCTGGTTAGGAATGTCTATATGCACTGAATGTCTATAGAGATGCCGTGACAATGAATGTGTCATTGGGTTAGCATTTCAAATATTGTTAATATGTCATGTTGTCCCTGTGAATGCAGGGAGATTATGAGGATGGTAAAGAGTTAGCGTTTACCATTGTTGCTGTGAGGCAAATCAGAGGGCAGAGGGAGTGGATCATAGCGGTGAGGAGAGTGGTGCAGGTCAAGGGAGTGTTGCAGGTCAGGGGAGTGGTGCAGTTCAGGGGAGTGGTGCAGGTCAGGAGAGTGGTGCAGGTCAGGGGAGTGGTGCAGGTCAGTGGAGTGGTGCAGGTGAGGGGAGTGGTGCAGGTCAGGGGAGTGGTGCAGTTCAGGGGAGTGGTGCAGGTCAGGGGAGTGGTGCAGGTGAGGGAAGTGGTGCTGGTCACGGAAGGTGGTGCAGGTAGAGGGGGTGGTGCAGGTAGAAGGGGTGGTGCAGGTCAGGGGAGTGGTGCAGGTCAGGGGAGTGGTGCAGATCAGTGGAGTGGTGCAGGTCAGGGGAGTGGTGCAGGTCAGGGGATTATGAATACAACACCTGGCCACTAATGAACCTCTTCCCATCATTATAAATAGAACACCTGGCCACTAATGAACCTCCTCCCATCATTATAAATAGAACACCTGGCCACTAATGATTCTCCTCCCATCATTATGAATAGAACACCTGGCCACTAATGAACCTCCTCCCATCATTATAAATAGAACACCTGGCCACTAATGAACCTCCTCCCATCATTATGAATAGAACACCTGGCCACTAATGAACCTCCTCCCATCATTATGAATAGAACACCTGGCCACTAATGAACCTCCTCCCATCATTATAAATAGAACACCTGGCCACTAATGACTCTCCTCCCATCATTATGAATAGAACACCTGGCCACTAATGAACCTCCTCCCATCATTATGAATAGAACACCTGGCCACTAATGAACCTCCTCCCATCATTATGAATAGAACACCTGGCCACTAATGAACCTCCTCCCATCATTATGAATAGAACACCTGGCCACTAATGAACCTCTTCCCATCATTATAAATAGAACACCTGGCCACTAATGAACCTCCTCCCATCATTATGAATAGAACACCTGGCCACTAATGAACCTCCTCCCATCATTATAAATAGAACACCTGGCCACTAATGATTCTCCTCCCATCATTATTGTAAAGGTTTTCTTCCTGGGGTGAAGGAGAGGACCAAAATGCAGCGTAGCCAGTGCTCAACATGTTTAATTATAAGAACAAGTGAACACTACAAACAACTTACAAAATAACAAACGTGCAAAACCGATACAGACCTATCTGGTGCAGAACACAAACACAGAGACAGGTAACAACCACCCACAACGAACACAGTGAAACAACCTACCTAAATATGACTTTTAATTAGAGGAACGCAAAACACCTGCCTCTAATTAAGAGCCATACCAGGCAACCCTAAACCAACATAGAAACACACAACATAGAATGCCCACCCAAAACTCACGCCCTGACCATCACACACATACAAAACAACAGAAAACAGGTCAGGAACGTGACAGAACCCCCCCCCTCAAGGTGAGAACGCCGGGCGCACCAGCACAAAGTCCAGGGGAGGGTCTGGGTGGGCATCTGACCACGGTGGTGGCTCAGGCTCCGGACGCTGTCCCCACACCACCATAGTCACTCCCCGCTTCTGTATCCCCCTCCCAATGACCACCCTCCAACTAAAACCACCTAAATGAAGGGGCAGCACCGGGATAAGGGGCAGCACCGGGATAAGGGGCAGCACCGGGATAAGGGGCAGCACCGGGATAAGGGGCGGCAGGTCCTGGCTGAGGAACTCTGGCAGGTCCTGGCTGAGGGACTCTGGCAGGTCCTGGCTGAGGGACTCTGGCAGGTCCTGGCTGAGGGACTCTGGCAGGTCCGGGCTGAGGGACTCTGGCAGGTCCGGGCTGAGGGACTCTGGCAGGTCCGGGCTGAGGGACTCTGGCAGGTCCGGGCTGACGGAAGGCTCTGGCTGATCCGGTCTGGCGGAAGGCTCTGGCTGATCCGGTCTGGCGGAAGGCTCTGGCTGATCCGGTCTGGCGGAAGGCTCTGGCTGATCCGGTCTGGCGGAAGGCTCTGGCTGATCCGGTCTGGCGGAAGGCTCTGGCTGATCCGGTCTGGCGGAAGGCTCTGGCTGATCCGGTCTGGCGGAAGGCTCTAGCGGCTCCTGTCTGGCGGACGGCTCTGTAGGCTCATGGCAGACGGGCGGCTTTGCAGGCTCATGGCAGACGGGCAGTTCAGACGGCGTAGGGCAGACGGGCAGTTCAGACGCCGCTGGGCAGACGGGCAGTTCAGGCGCCGCTGGGCAGACGGGCAGTTCAGGCGCCGCTGGGCAGACGGGCAGTTCAGGCGCCGCTGGGCAGACGGGCAGTTCAGGCGCCGCTGGGCAGACGGCAGACTCTGGCCGGCTGAGACGCACTGTAGGCCTGGTGCGTGGTACCGGAACTGGAGGTACCGGGCTAAGGACACGCACCTTCAGGCTAGTGCGGGGAACAACAACAGGGCACACTGGACTCTCGTGGCGCACTCTAGGCCTGGTGCGTGGTACCGGAACTGGAGGTACCGGGCTGAGGGCACGCACCTCAGGGCGAGTGCGGGGAGAAGGAACAGTGCGTACAGGGCTCTGGAGACGCACAGGAGGCTTGGTGCGTGGTGCCGGAACTGGAGGCACTGGGCTGGAGACACGCACCATAGGGAGAGTGCGTGGAGGAGGAACAGGGCTCTGGAGATGCACTGGAAGCCTGGTGCGTGGTGTAGGCACTGGTGGTACTGAGCTGGGGTGGGAAGGTGGCGCCGGATATACCGGACCGTGAAGGAGGACACGTGCTCTTGAGCACCGAGCCTCCCCAACCTTACCAGGTTGAATGGTCCCCGTAGCCCTGCCAGTGCGGCGAGGTGGAATAGCCCGCACTGGGCTATGCAGGCGAACCGGGGACACCACCTGTAAGGCTGGTGCCATGTACGCCGGCCCGAGGAGACGTACTGGAGACCAGATACGTTGGGCCGGCTTCATGGCACTCGGCTCGATGCCCAACCTAGCCCTCCCAGTGCGGCAAGGTGGAATAGCCCGCACTGGGCTAAGCACGCGTACTGGGGACACCGTGCGCTTTACCGCATAACACGGTGTCTGACCAGTACGACGCTCTCTCACTCCACGGCAAGCCCGGGGAGTTGGCTCAGGTATCCAACCCGGCTTCGCCCCACTCCCCTTTAGCCCCCCCCCCAAGAAATTTTTGGGTGAGCCTCTCGGGCTTCCAGCCTCTCTTACGTGCTGCCTCCTCAATCCACCGCTCCTGGGCTGTGGCTGCCTCCTTCACCTCCCGAGAGCGGCGATTCTCTCCAACCCTTCCCCAGGGTCCTTTTCCGTCCATGATCTCCCAAGACCATTCCTCCTGTGTCCAGTAGTCCTGTGTACTGGGCCGCTGCTGCTCCCCGTTGCTACGCTGCTTGGTCCTGGTTTGGTGGGTGGTTCTGTAAAGGTTTTCTTCCTGGGGTGAAGGAGAGGACCAAAATGCAGCGTAGCCAGTGCTCAACATATTTAATTATAAGAACAAGTGAACACTACAAACAACTTACAAAATAACAAACGTGCAAAACTGATACAGACCTATCTGGTGCAGAACACAAACACAGAGACAGGTAACAACCACCCACAACGAACACAGTGAAACAACCTACCTAAATATGACTCTTAATTAGAGGAACGCAAAACACCTGCCTCTAATTAAGAGCCATACCAGGCAACCCTAAACCAACATAGAAACACACAACATAGAATGCCCACCCAAAACTCACGCCCTGACCATCACACACATACAAAACAACAGAAAACAGGTCAGGAACGTGACAATTATGAATAGAACACCTGGCCACTAATGAACCTCCTCCCATCATTATGAATAGAACACCTGGCCACTAATGAACCTCCTCCCATCATTATAAATAGAACACCTGGCCACTAATGATTCTCCTCCCATCATTATGAATAGAACACCTGGCCACTAATGAACCTCCTCCCATCATTATAAATAGAACACCTGGCCACTAATGAACCTCCTCCCATCATTATGAATAGAACACCTGGCCACTAATGAACATCCT
This sequence comes from Salvelinus alpinus, assembly GCF_045679555.1. Taxonomy (NCBI): domain Eukaryota; kingdom Metazoa; phylum Chordata; class Actinopteri; order Salmoniformes; family Salmonidae; genus Salvelinus; species Salvelinus alpinus. The sequence goes on along the minus strand of NC_092111.1, from coordinate 36,215,796 downwards.
CCCATCATTATGAATAGAACACCTGGCCACTAATGACTCTCCTCCCATCATTATGAATAGAACACCTGGCCACTAATGAACCTCCTCCCATCATTATGAATAGAACACCTGGCCACTAATGAACCTCCTCCCATCATTATGAATAGAACACCTGGCCACTAATGAACCTCCTCCCATCATTATGAATAGAACACCTGGCCACTAATTAACCTCTTCCCATCATTATAAATAGAACACCTGGCCACTAATGAACCTCCTCCCATCATTATGAATAGAACACCTGGCCACTAATGAACCTCCTCCCATCATTATAAATAGAACACCTGGCCACTACTGAACCTCCTCCCATCATTATGAATAGAACACCTGGCCACTAATGAACCTCCTCCCATCATTATGAATAGAACACCTGGCCACTAATGAACCTCCTCCCATCATTATAAATAGAACACCTGGCCACTAATGAACCTCCTCCCATCATTATGAATAGAACACCTGGCCACTAATGAACCTCCTCCCATCATTATGAATAGAACACCTGGCCACTAATGAACCTCCTCCCATCATTATAAATAGAACACCTGGCCACTAATGAACCTCCTCCCATCATTATGAATAGAACACCTGGCCACTAATGAACCTCCTCCCATCATTATAAATAGAACACCTGGCCACTAATGAACCTCCTCCCATCATTATGAATAGAACACCTGGCCACTAATGAACCTCCTCCCATCATTATAAATAGAACACCTGGCCACTAATGAACCTCCTCCCATCACTATGAATAGAACACCTGGCCACTAATGAACCTCCTCCCATCATTATGAATAGAACACCTGGCCACTAATGAACCTCCTCCCATCATTATGAATAGAACAAATGGCCACTAATGAACCTCCTCCCATCATTATGAATAGAACACCTGGCCACTAATGAACCTCCTCCCATCATTATGAATAGAACACCTGGCCACTAATGAACTTCCTCCCATCATTATGAATAGAACACCTGGCCACTAATGAACCTCCTCCCATCATTATGAATAGAACTCGTGGCCTCCCTGGTGACATGTTTAATTGTGTTGTATGGTTGTCATACAGAGGGAGAGAAAGTTATTCAGAAAACTTGAATGTCCTCAAAGAGGCAATTCATCTTGCAAATTATATTTTTCAAACATATAGGCAGGGTAAGTGCAATTTCATAGTGCAAGTGCTAAGTGCAATTTGTACAACCTTTGTTAAGTTGCAGCATTGCATTTGGATTTTTTTTTTTTTTTTTTTTTTTTAACCTTTATTTAACCAGGTAGGCAAATTGAGAACACGTTCTCATTTACAATTGCGACCTGGCCAAGATAAAGCAAAGCAGTTCGACACATACAACAACACATAGTTACACATGGAGTAAAACAAACATATAGTCAATAATACAGTGAAAAAAATAAAAAATAAGTCTATATACAATGTGAGCAAGTGAGGTGAGATAAGGGAGGTGAAGGCAAACAAATATATGTATAAATAAATAAAAATATAAAAGGCCATGGAGGCGAAGTGAGTACAACACAGCAAGTAAAATAAAAACTAAAAAAACAATGGAATGGTTGGTTTGCAGTGGAAGAAAGTGCAAAGTAGAGACAGAAATAATGGGGTGCAAAGGAGCAAAATAAATTAATAAATAAATACAGTAGGTAAAGAGGTAGTTGTTTGGGCTAAATTGTAGATGGGTTATGTACAGGTGCAGTAATCTATGAGCTGCTCTGACAGCTGGTGCTTAAAGCTAGTGAGGGAGATAGGTGTTTCCAGTTTCAGAGATTTTTGTAGTTCGTTCCAGTCATTGGCAGCAGAGAACTGGAAGGAGAGGCGTCCAAAGGAAGAATTGGTTTTGGGGGTGACTAGAGAGATATACCTGCTGGAGCGCGTGCTACAGGTAGGTGCTGCTATGGTGACCAGCGAGCTGAGATAAGGGGGGACTTTACCTAGCAGGGTCTTGTAGATGACCTGGAACCAGTGGGTTTGGCGACGAGTATGAAGCGAGGGCCAGCCAACGAGAGTGTACAGGTCGCAGTGGTGGGTAGTATATGGGGCTTTGGTGACAAAACGGATGGCACTGTGATAGACTGCATCCAATTTATTGAGTAGGGTTTTGGAGGCTATTTTGTAAATGACATCACCGAAGTCGAGGATTGGTAGGATGGTCAGTTTTACAAGGGTATGTTTGGCAGCATGAGTAAAGGATGCTTTGTTGCGGAATAGGAAGCCAATTCTAGATTTGACTTTGGATTGGAGATGTTTGATGTGAGTCTGGAAGGAGAGTTTACAGTCTAACCAGACACCTAGGTATTTGTAGGTGTCCACATATTCTAAGTCAGAGCCGTCCAAAGTAGTGATGTTGGACAGGCGGGCAGGAGCAGGCAGTGATCGGTTGAAGAGCATGCATTTGGTTTTACTTGTATTTAAGAGCAGTTGGAGGCCACGGAAGGAGAGTTGTATGGCATTGAAGCTCGCCTGGAGGGTTGTTAACACAGTGTCAAAAGAAGGGCCAGAAGTATACAGAATAGTGTCGTCTGCGTAGAGGTGGATCAGAGAATCACCAGCAGCAAGAGCGACATCATTGATGTAAACAGAGAAGAGAGTCGGTCCAAGAATTGAACCCTGTGGCACCCCCATAGAGACTGCCAGAGGCCCGGACAACAGACCCTCCGATTTGACACACTGAACTCGATCAGAGAAGTAGTTGGTGAACCAGGCGAGGCAATCATTAGAGAAACCAAGGCTGTCGAGTCTGCCAATGAGGATGTGGTGATTGACAGAGTCAAAGGCCTTGGCCAGGTCAATGAATACGGCTGCACAGTATTGTTTCCTATCGATGGCGGTTACGATATCGTTTATGACCTTGAGCGTGGCTGAGGTGCACCCATGACCAGCTCTGAAACCAGATTGCATTGCGGAGAAGGTGTGGTGGGATTCGAAATGGTCGGTAATCTGTTTGTTGACTTGGCTTTCGAAGACCTTAGAAAGGCAGGGTAGGATAGATATAGGTCTGTAGCAGTTAGGGTCAAGGGTGTCCCCCCCTTTGAAGAGGGGGATAACCGCAGCTGCTTTCCAATCTTTGGGGATCTCAGACGACACGAAAGAGAGGTTGAAGAGGCTAGTAATAGGGGTGGCAACAATTTCAGCAGATAGTTTTAGAAAGAAAGGGTCCAGATTATCTAGCCCGGCTGACTTGTAAGGGTCCAGATTTTGCAGCTCATTTAGAACATCAGCTGACTGTATTTGGGAGAAAGAGAAATGGGGAAGGCTTGGGCGAGTAGCAGAGGGGAGGGCAGTGCTGTTGTCCGGGGTAGGGGTAGCCAGGTGGAAAGCATGGCCAGCCGTAGAAAAATGCTTATTGAAATTCTCAATTATAGTGGATTTGTCGGTGGTGACAGTGTTTCCTATCTTCAGAGCGGTTGGAAGCTGGGAGGAGGTGTTCTTATTCTCCATGGACTTTACGGTGTCCCAGAACTTTTTTGAATTTGTGTTGCAGGAAGCAAATTTCTGCTTGAAAAAGCTAGCCTTGGCTGTTCTAACTGCCTGTGTATATTGGTTTCTGGCTTCCCTGAAAAGTTGCATATCACGGGGGCTGTTCGATGCTAATGCAGAACGCCATAGGATGTTTTTCTGTTGGTTAAGGGCAGTCAGGTCAGGAGAGAACCAAGGGCTATATCTGTTCCTGGTTCTAAATTTCTTGAATGGGGCATGCTTATTCAAGATGGTGAGGAAGGCATTTAAAAAAAATGACCAGGCATCCTCTACTGACGGGATGAGATCAATATCCTTCCAGGATACCCCGGCCAGGTCGATTAGAAAGGCCTGCTCGCTGAAGTGTTTCAGGGAGCGTTTGACAGTGATGAGTGGAGGTCGTTTGACCGCTGACCCATTACGGATGCAGGCAATGAGGCAGTGATCGCTGAGATCTTGGTTGAAATTAAAGAACTGGAACTGTTGAATTAAAGAGTACTTGGCCCAAATATATATATATTTTTTTTTACCTGAGGTAGTATGTACCTGCGTCCAGAGGGAAGGAGCTGGAATTCAGGGTGGAATGGATGGGAAGAGTCAACCGCTATTTTATTGGCCTTATGGAGGGCTCTGCCCAGGTAGAGAGATGGAGGGCTCTGCCCAGGTAGAGAGATGGAGGGCTCTGCCCAGGTAGAGAGATGGAGGGCTCTGCCCAGGTAGAGAGATGGAGGGCTCTGCCCAGGTAGAGAGATGGAGGGCTCTGACCAGGTAGAGAGATGGAGGGCTCTGCCCAGGTAGAGAGATGGAGGGTTCTGCCCAGGTAGAGAGATGGAGGGTTCTGCCCAGGTAGAGAGATGGAGGGCTCTGCCCAGGTAGAGAGATGGAGGGCTCTGCCCAGGTAGAGAGATGGAGGGCTCTGCCCAGGTAGAGAGATGGAGGGCTCTGACCAGGTAGAGAGATGGAGGGCTCTGCCCAGGTAGAGAGATGGAGGGCTCTGCCCAGGTAGAGAGATGGTGGGCTCTGCCCAGGTAGAGAGATGGAGGGTTCTGCCCAGGTAGAGAGATGGAGGGCTCTGCCCAGGTAGAGAGAGATGGAGGGCTCTGCCCAGGTAGAGAGATGGAGGGCTCTGCCCAGGTAGAGAGATGGAGGGCTCTGCCCAGGTAGAGAGATGGAGGGCTCTGCCCAGGTAGAGAGAGATGGAGGGCTCTGCCCAGGTAGAGAGATGGAGGGCTCTGCCCAGGTAGAGAGATGGAGGGCTCTGCCCAGGTAGAGAGATGGAGGGCTCTGCCCAGGTAGAGAGATGGAGGGCTCTGCCCAGGTAGAGAGATGGAGGGCTCTGCCCAGGTAGAGAGATGGAGGGCTCTGCCCAGGTAGAGAGATGGAGGGCTCTGCCCAGGTAGAGAGATGGAGGGCTCTGACCAGGTAGAGAGATGGAGGGTTCTGCCCAGGTAGAGAGATGGAGGGCTCTGCCCAGGTAGAGAGATGGAGGGCTCTGCCCAGGTAGAGAGATGGAGGGCTCTGCCCAGGTAGAGAGATGGAGGGCTCTGCCCAGGTAGAGAGATGGAGGGCTCTGCCCAGGTAGAGAGATGGAGGACTCTGCCCAGGTAGAGAGATGGAGGACTCTGACCAGGTAGAGAGATGGAGGGCTCTGCCCAGGTAGAGAGATGGAGGGCTCTGACCAGGTAGAGAGATGGAGGGCTCTGCCCAGGTAGAGAGATGGAGGGCTCTGCCCAGGTAGAGAGATGGAGGACTCTGACCAGGTAGAGAGATGGAGGGCTCTGCCCAGGTAGAGAGATGGAGGGCTCTGACCAGGTAGAGAGATGGAGGGCTCTGCCCAGGTAGAGAGATGGAGGGCTCTGCCCAGGTAGAGAGATGGAGGACTCTGCCCAGGTAGAGAGATGGAGGGCTCTGCCCAGGTAGAGAGAGGACAGCTCTTGCTGTTGTTGCCACATGATTGTTCCAGTCTTTACTATCTTGACCAACCTATTTTTCTGTGCAACCTTGATATTCCCAAACCAGCAGGTCAAGCAGTAGGACAGAATGCTCTCAATGAATGATTTATAAAAGAGAACCAAGTTTTCTGAATCTGAATCTCTTAAATTGTAACTTTCTCTCCCTGTGTCCGTCCGTTTGTCTGTCTACCCTCGGAGGCCCCCCCAAAAAAATACTCCGCTCGCGATACAACGGCACATTAAACGTGTTCTCTAACCTCCCAGAAAGAGAAGAAAGGAGACAAACGGATAAAAGAGATGTGGACTTAGCAAATCACGAGAAAGAGAGCGTTCCTCTGAAAACATTTGTACTGTAATATTTTATTCAGCTCTGAATGGAGCACAATCAGGTGCAGGTTGCTTTAAAACACTGGCTATATGTTAGATCAACATTAAAAAAGGTACGTTTCCGTAGGAAATACAGTCTCTGTTGGCCTTTCTTAAAAATAGCATCAGTACACTGATCCCAGGACAGCTTGTTGTCAATGACTAGCCCAAGGTATTTGTACTCCTCCACTATTTCAATGGGCTCACCTTTTATCAGTGATGGGGTGTGTATGGTAGTGTTTCTTCCAAAGTCAATCACCATGTCCTTTGTTTTTTATGTATTTAATATTAGATGGGGTGACTCACACCAGACAGTAAAATCATTCAGAGACGTTCCGTGATCCGTCTAATCCCCTTCGAGAAGACCAAAGCAGTATCGTCAGCATATTTGATCAGGTGGCGCTCTGGGATCCGGCTGTTTCCTATCAGTAACTTTACATGCAAACTTAAAAGGTTAGTCCATCAGTACTTCTAATTCACGGCATCGCTTGGACTTTCCAGGGCTGCATTCAGTGAAATACTTTTGACCAGGCCCCATTTTTATTTTTAATTTGACCTTCATTTAACTCGGCAAGTCAGTTAAGAACAAATTCTTATTTTCAATGACGGCCTAGGAACAGTGGGTTAACTGCCTTGTTCAGGGGCAGAAAGACAGATTTGTACCTTGTCAGCTCGGGATTCGATCTAGCAACCTTTCGGTTACTAGTCCAACACTCTAACAACGCTGCCGCCCCTATATGGAATAGGGTTCCATTTGGGACGCGGCCCTATAGTGTTGTCTATGTACCTAGAGAGTGTGTGGCTTTTCTGAATACTGTTGGTTTTTTTCAATTGGTAGTTACAGTCTTGTCCCATCACTGCAACTCCCATACTGACTCGGGAGAGGCGAAGGTCGAGAGCCACGTGTCCTCCGAAACACGACCCTGCCAAGCCACACTGCTCGCTTAACCCGGAAGCCAGCCGCACCAATGTGTCGGAGGAAACACTGTATAATTGCCGACCATGTCAGCGTGCAATGCGCCCGGCCCGCCACAGGAGTCGCTAGATCGCAATGGGACAAGGACAAGGACATCCAGATGTTCGGTTTCTGCACTGCTTTATCCCAGAGGCTTGTTTGGTTTCTGCACTGCTTTATCCCAGAGGCTTGTTTGGTTTCTGCACTGCTTTATCCCAGAGGCTTGTTTGGTTTCTGCACTGCTTTATCCCAGAGGCTTGTTTGGTTTCTGCACTGCTTTATCCCAGAGGCTTGTTTGGTTTCTGCACTGCTTTATCCCAGAGGCTTGTTTGGTTTCTGCACTGCTTTATCCCAGAGGCTTGTTTGGTTTCTGCACTGCTTTATCCCAGAGGCTTGTTTGGTTTCTGCACTGCTTTATCCCAGAGGCTTGTTTGGTTTCTGCACTGCTTTATCCCAGAGGCTTGTTTGGTTTCTGCACTGCTTTATCCCAGAGGCTTGTTTGGTTTCTGCACTGCTTTATCCTAGAGGCTTGTTTGGTTTCTGCACTGCTTTATCCTAGAGGCTTCTTTGGTTTCTGCACTGCTTTATCCCAGAGGCTTGTTTGGTTTCTGCACTGCTTTATGCTAGAGGCTTGTTCGGTTATTTGAATTCTATTTTAAAGGTATTTTACTGTGAGCATGAAATTAGTTTAAAAGGGGCAGAGGCTGGAAAGTGTGAGCGAGTGTGTATGCGAGCACAATATACATGAATTATGATTGAAAGAGGGGTCGCTGTGAACAAAATGTCAACTTAAAGCAGATCCGAAATGAAATTCATTAACCCTGTCATAGTTTACATTTCCTCACGCTGAGTCTAATTATATTCAGTGACAGCTGTTTTGATACGTCTCCACTGTAAGTTGCTGTGACTCTAATGTATTGAATTACTCTTGGAATCTGTTCTTAATATATTTCATTTTATTTCTTTTTTTGTCATGCCGTTTCCTTTTTTAAAATCTTTCAATCTCTGGCTATAGTTTTGACCCGGGGGACAATTCGGCGCAAATGTATTTCTCCCCCATAACAGGATCATCGGATAAATCACTTTTTTTGCCTGATCATAGATATCCTGACTTGGATAATTATAGATATAATTTATAGATACTTGAGACCCACGATATCCTTTTACAAAGTCAGTGGAGTCGGGAGTCCTACCTGCTTCCTACCTACTCCCTGGTCTGGAGTTCTACCTGCTTCCTACCTGCTCCTTGGTCTGGAGTCCTACCTGCTCCCTGGTCTGGAGTCCTACCTGTTCCCTGGTCTGGAGTCCTACCTGCTCCCTGGTCTGAAGTCCTACTTGCTCCCTGGTCTGGAGTCCTACCTGCTCCCTGGTCTGGAGTCCTACCTGCTCCATGGTCTGGAGTCCTACCTGCTTCCTACCTGCTCTCTGGTCTGGAGTTCTACCTGCTCCCTACCTGCTCTCTGGTCTGGAGTCCTACCTGCTCCCTGGTCTGGAGTCCTACCTGCTCCCTGGTCTGGAGTCCTAACTGCTCCCTGGTCTGGAGTCCTACCTGCTCCCTGGTCTGGAGTTCTACCTGCTCCCTGGTCTGGAGTCCTACCTGCTCCCTGGTCTGGAGTTCTACCTGCTCCCTGGTATGGAGTCCTACCTGCTCCCTGGTCTGGAGTCCTACCTGCTCCCTGGTCTGGAGTCCTACCTGCTCCCTGGTCTGGAGTCCTACCTGCTCCCTGGTCTGGAGTCCTACCTGCTCCCTGGTCTGGAGTCCTACCTGCTCCCTGGTCTGGAGTCCTACCTGCTCCCTGGTCTGGAGTCCTACCTGCTCCCTGGTCTGGAGTCCTACCTGCTCCCTGGTCTGGAGTCCTACCTGCTTCCTACCTGCTCTCTGGTCTGGAGTTCTACCTGCTCCCTACCTGCTCCCTGGTCTGGAGTCCTCCCTGCTCCCTGGTCTGGAGTCCTACCTGCTCCCTGGTCTGGAGTCCTACCTGCTCCCTGGTCTGGAGTCCTACCTGCTCCCTGGTCTGGAGTCCTACCTGCTCCCTGGTCTGGAGTCCTACCTGCTCCCTGGTCTGAAGTCCTACCTGCTCCCTGGTCTGGAGTCCTACCTGCTCCCTGGTCTGGAGTCCTACCTGCTCCCTGGTCTGGAGTCCTACCTGCTCCCTACCTGCTCCCTGGTCTGAAGTCCTACCTGCTCCCTGGTCTGGAGTCCTACCTGCTCCCTGGTCTGGAGTCCTACCTGCTCCCTACCTGCTCCCTGGTCTGAAGTCCTACCTGCTCCCTGGTCTGGAGTTCTACCTGCTCCCTACCTGCTCCCTGGTCTGAAGTCCTACCTGCTCCCTGGTCTGGAGTCCTACCTGCTCCCTGGTCTGGAGTCCTACCTGCTCCCTGGTCTGGAGTCCTACCTGCTCCCTGGTCTGGAGTCCTACCTGCTCCCTGGTCTGGAGTTCTACCTGCTCCCTGGTCTGGAGTCCTTCCTGCTCCCTGGTCTGGAGTCCTACCTGCTCCCTGGTCTGATCCTCTCAGGATCAACAGCTGCTGGTCCTCAGAACAGAACAGGCAGATAAACACCTGTCTTGTTAACTCTAACAGATTTTAGTTTTATTTGATTATTCAGCTCAGTGTTTCTAGCAGTCATTGGATGTGTTCAAGACCATCAAAACTGTGATGCATTATGGATAAATCGTGACTGACTGACTGATCTACAAATAATAATGAGTAGTTATTTATAATACAAGGCAATTTGTAGATCAGCCAGTCGGCAGTCGCCTGGCTGGGTTGTCGACTGCAATGTCGAACAAGACTATTGCTCACCCCACAGAACCCCAGAAGAGTAGCAGAACAGACACCTATGCGGCCACTGCTAACCTACAGTCATTGTTGCCACGACCACTGCTAACCTACAGTCATTGTTGCCACGACCACTGCTAACCTACAGTCATTGTTGCCACGACCACTGCTAACCTACAGTCATTGTTGCCACGACCACTGCTAACCTACAGTCATTGTTGCCACGACCACTGCTAACCTACAGTCATTGTTGCCACGACCACTGCTAACCTACAGTCATTGTTGCCACGACCACTGCTAACCTACAGTCATTGTTGCCACGACCACTGCTAACCTACAGTCATTGTTGCCACGACCACTGCTAACCTACAATCATTGTTGCCACGACCACTGCTAACCTACAGTCATTGTTGCCACGACCACTGCTAACCTACAGTCATTGTTGCCACGACCACTGCTAACCTACAGTCATTGTTGCCACGACCACTGCTAACCTACAGTCATTGTTGCCACGACCACTGCTAACCTACAGTCATTGTTGCCACGACCACTGCTAACCTACAGTCATTGTTGCCACGACCACTGCTAACCTACAGTCATTGTTGCCACGACCACTGCTAACCTACAGTCATTGTTGCCACGACCACTGCTAACCTACAGTCATTGTTGCCACGACCACTGCTAACCTACAGTCATTGTTGCCACGACCACTGCTAACCTACAGTCATTGTTGCCACGACCACTGCTAACCTACAGTCATTGTTGCCACGACCACTGCTAACCTACAGTCATTGTTGCCACGACCACTGCTAACCTACAGTCATTGTTGCCACGACCACTGCTAACCTACAGTCATTGTTGCCACGACCACTGCTAACCTACAGTCATTGTTGCCACGACCACTGCTAACCTACAGTCATTGTTGCCACGACCACTGCTAACCTACAGTCATTGTTGCCACGACCACTGCTAACCTACAGTCATTGTTGCCACGACCACTGCTAACCTACAGTCATTGTTGCCACGACCACTGCTAACCTACAATCATTGTTGCCACGACCACTGCTAACCTACAGTCATTGTTGCCACGACCACTGCTAACCTACAGTCATTGTTGCCACGACCACTGCTAACCTACAGTCATTGTTGCCACGACCACTGCTAACCTACAGTCATTGTTGCCACGACCACTGCTAACCTACAATCATTGTTGCCACGACCACTGCTAACCTACAGTCATTGTTGCCACGACCACTGCTAACCTACAGTCATTGTTGCCACGACCACTGCTAACCTACAATCATTGTTGCCACGACCACTGCTAACCTACAGTCATTGTTGCCACGACCACTGCTAACCTACAATCATTGTTGCTAATGGATGTTTTTAGACTTCTGTTCAAGGGTTCTAGCACTGATTACTCACCCCACATACAGTACTGTAGTCTAAGAACAAGCAGAGAAACAACACCTGTATGGCCTGTATCACTTACGGATGTTTTGAGACTTGGTACAGATGTAGGATCTTAATTTGATCTCCCTGTTGCAGGAGAACTTTCATGCAACAAAGGACATTTAAAACATATCATGTATTTGAGGTGTAAAAAGGCTTCTAAAGTTTGTCATTTCCACATCGAATTTTCAAACTTGATTTCCCCCTACGAAAAATGTATCAACACCTAAAATATTTCCATTCATTATAATCCACATAATAATTGACATTTCCTGTTGCTGCAGGATACTTTTCCCGCTGTAGATAACTGTTTCAGATGACGGCCCTACGTCTGTAGCTAGCACTCACTGCTCAGCCCACAGGAAGCTGGGTGCTTCCCCTTTCTGTTCTCATTAACTCAGTGTGCCCAGGTCTAATAATACACATGGAAGTCTTGTAGTACGGATGAATGAAATCAACATCCAGGCTCTTTGTGAGCTGTCTGTTTGCTCTACCAACATGTTCCCTTGCGGGCATGGGCTTGGCAAAAGTTGGCAAGTATGGTTCGGTTGCCCTATAGGGGATGTGTGTGTGTGTGTGTGTGTGTGTGTGTGTGTGTGTGTGTGTGTGTGTGTGTGTGTGTGTGTGTGTGTGTGTGTGTGTGTGTGTGTGTGTGTGTGTGTGTGTGTGTGTGTGTGTGTGTGTGTGTGTGTGTATGAGCATGTGTGTGTGTGTGTGCGCGTGAGGATGAACATGGGTGGCTATTTTCCTCCTGTGATAATAATCGAAGCTGACATTACTATAGATCCATCCGAGACGGGGAGAGGTAATTGTATAGTGTGGACTGGGTTGTGTTACCCTGGTGGTTGGTTCCCAGACCCACGTCAGACGAACGTCTACCCCGCAGGGAGGGTTTTTCTTTGGGGTGGACCGGTCAGAGGACCACCTTGGTAGTCCTGGATCTCACTCACATGGGTCAATAACACAACACAGACAGAACAGAACTATACTCTCACAGGCAGAACCATTTAAGGTTCACTACCATTCACAGAATATGTCGCCCTTCACAGACACCCATCTCTGCATTGATTCCTCCTGCCCTGCTACTTCTGGGTGTTGGATTACAGTACGTCCCACGTGTCATATCCACCTCTGTACTTAGCTTGGTGAACTAACAGGTGCTACTGTTCCACATCTGTACTGAGCTTGGTGAACTAACAGGTGCTACTGTTCCACATCTGTACTGAGCTTGGTGAACTAACAGGTGCTACTGTTCCACATCTGTACTGAGCTTGGTGAACTAACAGGTGCTACTGTTCCACATCTGTACTGAGCTTGGTGAACTAACAGGTGCTACTGTTCCACATCTGTACTGAGCTTGGTGAACTAACAGGTGCTACTGTTCCACATCTGTACTGAGCTTGGTGAACTAACAGGTGCTACTGTTCCACATCTGTACTGAGCTTGGTGAACTAACCGGTGCTACTGTTCCACGTCTGTACTGAGCTTGGTGAACTATCAGGTGCTACTGTTCCACGTCTGTACTGAGCTTGGTGAACTATCAGGTGCTACTGTTCCACATCTGTACTGAGCTTTGTGAACTAACAGGTGCTACTGTTCCACGTCTGTACTGAGCTTGGTGAACTAACAGGTGCTACTGTTCCACGTCTGTACTGAGCTTGGTGAACTAACAGGTGCTACTGTTCCACGTCTGTACTGAGCTTGGTGAACTAACAGGTGCTACTGTTCCACGTCTGTACTGAGCTTGGTGAACTAACAGGTGCTACTGTTCCACGTCTATACTGAGCTTGGTGAACTAACAGGTGCTACTGTTCCACGTCTGTACTGAGCTTGGTGAACTAACAGGTGCTACTGTTCCACGTCTGTACTGAGCTTTGTGAACTAACAGGTGCTACTGTTCCACGTCTGTACTGAGCTTTGTGAACTAACATGTGCTACTGTTCCACGTCTGTACTGAGCTTTGTGAACTAACAGGTGCTACTTTTCCACGTCTGTACTGAGCTTGGTGAACTAACAGGTGCTACTGTTCCACGTCTGTACTGAGCTTTGTGAACTAACTGCTACTGTTCCATGTTTGTTTGTTTCTGTGCTGTATGATGCTTCAGTACCGTGGGTGAGTGGCTGGGGTTTGCCTCAGTGGGCTGTGTCCCTGGGGAAGTCCCCTCTCAACCCAGCTGTCCAGATAAGGAGGTGATGGCTGCCAAGTGGCCCTGTGGAGTACAGATTAGATAGAGCTCTTCTTTAAAGGTTGAAATCTGTCGGACTTTGCATATCATTTGAAAAATCACCCACCCACATCAAGCAACAGTTCCGTATTGTACAGAGAGAGACAGAGACAGAGAAAGAGAGAGTTAGACAGAGAGAGAGAGAGTTAGAAAGAGAGAGAGAGAGAGTTAGACAGAGCGAGAGAGAGAGTTAGACAGAAAGAGAGAGAGTTAGACAGAGAGAGAGAGAGTTAGAAAGAGAGAGAGAGAGAGTTAGACAGAGAGAGAGTTAGACAGAAAGAGAGAGAGTTAGACAGAAAAAGAAAGTTAGACAGAGAGAGAGAGATAGACATACAGAGAGAGACAGACAGACAGACAGACAGACAGACAGACAGACAGACAGACAGAGAGACAGACAGACAGACAGACAGACAGACAGACAGACAGACAGACAGACAGACAGACAGACAGACAGACAGACAGACAGACAGACAGACAGACAGACAGACAGACAGACAGACAGACAGACAGACAGACAGACAGAGATATAGAGTTAGAAAGAGAGAGAGAGAACCTGGCCTCACCCTACTAGAAGTCAAATGTCTACTGTTTACTGATGATCTGGTGCTTCTGTCACCAACCAAGGAGGGAATACAGCAGCACCTAGATCTTCTGCACAGATTCTGCCAGACCTGGGCCCTGACGGTAAATCTCAGTCAGACAAAAATAACGGTGTTCCAAAAAAGGTCCAGTTGCCAGGATCTCAAATACAAATTCCATCTAGACACCGTTGCCCTAGAGCACACAAAAAAACGATACATACCTCGGTCTAAACATCAGCACCACAGGTAACTTCCACTAAGCTGTGGAATGCCATCCAAAGGAACATAAAATTTGACATACCTCTTAGGATCTGGCTAAAAATACTTGAATCAGTTATTAAAGAACCCTATGCCCTTTATGGTTGTGAGGTCTGAGGTCCACTCACCATCCAACAATTCACAAAATGGGACAAACACCAAATTGAGACTCTGCATTCAGAATTCTGCAAAACATATCCTCCGTATGCAATGTAAAACACCAAATAATGCATGTAGAGCAGAATTAGGCCGATACCCGCTAATTATCGACATCCAGAAAAGATCTGTTAAATTCTACAACCATGAAGCGAATCCAAAACCTTAGATAACAAAGCCCTCACCTACAGAGAGATGAACCTGGAGAAGAGTCCCCTAAGCAAGATGGTCCTGGGGCTCTGTTCACAAACACAGACTCCACAGAGCCCCAGGACAGCAACACATTTAGTCTCAACCAAATCATGAGAAAACTAAAAGATAATGACTTGACACATTGGAAAGAATTAGCAAAAAAACAGAGCAAACTAGAATGCTATTTGGCCCTAAACAGAGAGTACACAGTGGCAGAATGCCTGACCACTGTGACTGACGCAAACTTAAGGAAAGGTTTGACTATGTACAGACTCAGTGAGCATAGCCTTGCTATTGAGAAAGGCCACCGTAGGCAGACCTGGCTCTCAAGAGAAGACAGGTTATGTGCACACTGTCCACAAAACGAGATGGAAACTGAGATGCCCTTCCTAACCTCCTGCCAAATGTATGACCATATTAGAGACACATATATCCCTCAGATTACACAGATCCACAAAGAATTCGAAAACAACCCAATTTTGATAGCAGCAAGATTTGTGACCTGTTGCCACAAGAAAAAGGGCAACTAGTGAAGAACAAACTATAAGGATAAGGGAAGACCCAGATGCAGACATTGTCGAAGTAACAATGTTTATTACAGCAACAGAGGCAAAGGTACAGGATGGCAGGCAGGGTCAGGGGCAGGCAGAGTGGTCAGGTGGGCGGGTACAGGGTCAGGGGCAGGCAGAGTGGTCAGGCGGGTGGGTACAGGGTCAGGGGCAGGCAGAGTGGTCAGGCAGGTGGGTTCAGGGTCAAGGGCAGGCAGAGTGGTCAGGCGGGCGGGTTCAGGGTCAGGGGCAGGCAGAGTGGTCAGGCGGGTGGGTACAGGGTCAGGGGCAGGCAGAGTGGTCAGGCAGGTGGGTTCAGGGGCAGGCAGAGTGGTCAGGCGGGCGGGTTCAGGGTCAGGGGCAGGCAGAGTGGTCAGGCGGGTGGGTACAAGGTCAGGGGCAGGCAGAGTGGTCAGGCGGGCGGGTTCAGGGTCAGGGGCAGGCAGGTGGGTACAGGGTCAGGGGCAGGCAGAGTGGTCAGGCGGGCGGGTACAGGGTCAGGGGCAGGCAGAGTGGTCAGGCAGGCGGGTTCAGGGTCAGGGGCAGGCAGAGTGGTCAGGCGGGCGGGTACAGGGTCAGGGGCAGGCAGAGGGGTCAGGCAGGTGGGTACAGGGTCAGGGGCAGGCAGAGTGGTCAGGCAGGTAGGTACAGGGTCAGGGGCAGGCAGAGTGGTCAGGCGGGCGGGTACAGGGTCAGGGGCAGGCAGAGTGGTCAGGCAGGTGGGTTCAGGGTCAGGGGCAGGCAGAGTGGTCAGGCGGGCGGGTTCAGGGTCAGGGGCAGGCAGAGTGGTCAGGCGGGCGGGTTCAGGGTCAGGACTGGCAGGGGTCAAAAACCAGGAGGGCGAGAAAAAGAGAGGCTTGGAAAAGACAGGAGCTGACAGGACAAACGCTGCTGGTAAACTTGACAAACAAGACGAACTGGCAACAGACAAACAGGAACACAGGTATAAGTACAGATGGGCGACACCTGGATGGGGGTGGAGACAAGCACAAAGACAGGTGAAACGGATCAGGGCGTGACACAAACACAATACAACCCCATATTTATTTATTTTTTATTTTCCCTTTTGTACTTGAACTATTTGCACATAATATGACATTTGAAATGTCTTTATTCTTTTGGAACTTTTGTGAGTGTAATGTTTACTGTACATTTTTATTGTTTATTTCCCTTTTGTTTATTATCTACTTCACTTGCTTTGGCAATGTTAACATGTGTTTCCCATTCCAAAAACGCCCTTAAATTGAATTAGAATTTAATTGACAGAGAGAGAGAGAGAGAGAGCGAGAGAGAGCGAGCGAGACAGAGAGAGAGCGAGAGGGAATGTATGTGTGTTGTAGTCACAACAATATGTTTTAATTTCTGCATTACATTACAACTGTTAGCATCAGCATTTGAACACCAAACACAAACTATCCTAACAGTTTTCAGACAGTACAAGAGTGTTTTTACGTCTGCTGTGTAGTTTGCCATTTTACTACGTGTGTGTCTGGTTTACAGCCTGTTCTGTTTACCCAGCAGTCTGTGTGTCTGGTTTAAAGCCTGTTCTGTTTACCCAGCAGTCTGTGTGTCTGGTTTACAGCCTGTTCTGTTTACCCAGCAGTCTGTGTGTCTGGTTTACAGCCTGTTCTGTTTACCCAGCAGTCTGTGTGTCTGGTTTACAGCCTGTTCTGTTTACCCAGCAGTCTGTGTGTCTGGTTTACAGCCTGTTCTGTTTACCCAGCAGTCTGTGTGTCTGGTTTAAAGCCTGTTCTGTTTACCCAGCAGTCTGTGTGTCTGGTTTAAAGCCTGTTCTGTTTACCCAGCAGTCTGTGTGTCTGGTTTACAGCCTGTTCTGTTTACCCAGCAGTCTGTGTGTCTGGTTTACAGCCTGTTCTGTTTACCCAGCAGTCTGTGTGTCTGGTTTAAAGCCTGTTCTGTTTACCCAGCAGTCTGTGTGTCTGGTTTACAGCCTGTTCTGTTTACCCAGCAGTCTGTGTGTCTGGTTTACAGCCTGTTCTGTTTACCCAGCAGTCTGTGTGTCTGGTTTAAAGCCTGTTCTGTTTACCCAGCAGTCTGTGTGTCTGGTTTACAGCCTGTTCTGTTTACCCAGCAGTCTGTGTGTCTGGTTTACAGCCTGTTCTGTTTACCCAGCAGTCTGTGTGTCTGGTTTACAGCCTGTTCTGTTTACCCAGCAGTCTGTGTGTCTGGTTTAAAGCCTGTTCTGTTTACCCAGCAGTCTGTGTGTCTGGTTTAAAGCCTGTTCTGTTTACCCAGCAGTCTGTGTGTCTGGTTTACAGCCTGTTCTGTTTACCCAGCAGTCTGTGTGTCTGGTTTACAGCCTGTTCTGTTTACCCAGCAGTCTGTGTGTCTGGTTTACAGCCTGTTCTGTTTACCCAGCAGTCTGTGTGTCTGGTTTACAGCCTGTTCTGTTTACCCAGCAGTTTGTGTGTCTGGTTTACAGCCTGTTCTGTTTACCCAGCAGTCTGTGTGTCTGGTTTACAGCCTGTTCTGTTTACCCAGCAGTCTGTGTGTCTGGTTTACAGCCTGTTCTGTTTACCCAGCAGTCTGTGTGTCTGGTTTAAAGCCAGTTCTGTTTACCCAGCAGTCTGTGTGTCTGGTTTACAGCCTGTTCTGTTTACCCAGCAGTCTGTGTGTCTGGTTTACAGCCTGTTCTGTTTACCCAGCAGTCTGTGTGTCTGGTTTAAAGCCTGTTCTGTTTACCCAGCAGTCTGTGTGTCTGGTTTACAGCCTGTTCTGTTTACCCAGCAGTCTGTGTGTCTGGTTTAAAGCCTGTTCTGTTTACCCAGTGTGAGTGTTTGTTTTCTGTCCATGCCATTGGCTGCTCTATTTCAATGATCTATTAGATAGGACAGGAGATTGAAAAAAGGCTAAGGCTGGGGATAGGGTTGCGGATAGGGCCGGGGATAGGGTCGCGGATAGGGCCGGGGATAGGGTCGCGGATAGGGCCGGGGATAGGGCCGGGGATAGGGCCGGGGATAGGGCCGCGGATAGGGCCGGGGATAGGGTCGCGGATAGGGCCGGGGATAGGGTCGCGGATAGGGCCGGGGATAGGGTCGCGGATAGGGCCGGGGATAGGGTCGCGGATAGGGCCGGGGATAGGGTCGCGGATAGGGCCGGGGATAGGGTCGCGGATAGGGCCGGGGATAGGGTCGCGGATAGGGCCGGGGATAGGGTCGCGGATAGGGCCGGGGATAGGGTCGCGGATAGGGCCGGGGATAGGGTCGCGGATAGGGCCGGGGATAGGGTCGCGGATAGGGCCGGGGATAGGGTCGCGGATAGGGCCGGGGATAGGGTCGCGGATAGGGGGACATGGTGGGCGATGAGGGCTGGGGCTATGTCTGTGTTTAAGGCTGGGGCTAGGTCTGTGGTTAGGACGGGGGCTGGGACTGTAGTTAAGGCTGTGGTTAAGGCTGGTGCAAGAGCTGGGCGTGACAGAGTGGGGTGAAGGAACGATGACCTCAGCGGTGTGCTGTCTACGCCTGCTGGGACGGGGGTGGAATACAGCGGTGTGCTGTCTACGTCTGCTGGGACGGGGGTGGAATACAGCAGTGCGCTGTCTACGCCTGCTGGGACGGGGGTGGATTACAGCGGTGTGCTGTCTACGTCTGCTGGGACGGGGGTGGAATACAGCAGTGCGCTGTCTACGCCTGCTGGGACGGGGGTGGAATACAGCGGTGTGCTGTCTACGCCTGCTGGGACGGGGGTGGAATACAGCAGTGCGCTGTCTACGCCTGCTGGGACGGGGGTGGAATACAGCGGTGTGCTGTCTACGCCTGCTGGGACGGGGGTGGAATACAGCGGTGTGCTGTCTACGCCTGCTGGGACGGGGGTGGAATACAGCAGTGCGCTGTCTACGCCTGCTGGGACGGGGGTGGAATACAGCAGTGCGCTGTCTACGCCTGCTGGGACGGGGGTGGAATACAGCGGTGCGCTGTCTACGCCTGCTGGGACGGGGGTGGAATACAGCAGTGCGCTGTCTACGCCTGCTGGGACGGGGGTGGAATACAGCGGTGCGCTGTCTACGCCTGCTGGGACGGGGGTGGAATACAGCGGTGAGCTGTCTACGCCTGCTGGGACGGGGGTGGAATACAGCGGTGTGCTGTCTACGCCTGCTGGGACGGGGGTGGAATACAGCGGTGTGCTGTCTACGCCTGCTGGGACGGGGGTGGAATACAGCGGTGTGCTGTCTACGCCTGCTGGGACGGGGGTGGAATACAGCGGTGTGCTGTCTAGGCCTGCTGGGACGGGGGTGGAATACAGCGGTGTGCTGTCTACGCCTGCTGGGACGGGGGTGGAATACAGCAGTGCGCTGTCTACGTCTGCTGGGACGGGGGTGGAATACAGCAGTGCGCTGTCTACGCCTGCTGGGACGGGGGTGGAATACAGCGGTGCGCTGTCTACGCCTGCTGGGACGGGGGTGGAATACAGCGGTGCGCTGTCTACGTCTGCTGGGACGGGGGTGGAATACAGCGGTGCGCTGTCTACGCCTGCTGGGACGGGGGTGGAATACAGCGGTGTGCTGTCTACGCCTGCTGGGACGGGGGTGGAATACAGCGGTGCGCTGTCTACGCCTGCTGGGACGGGGGTGGAATACAGCGGTGCGCTGTCTACGCCTGCTGGGACGGGGGTGGAATACAGCGGTGCGCTGTCTACGCCTGCTGGGACGGGGGTGGAATACAGCGGTGTGCTGTCTACGCCTGCTGGGACGGGGGTGGAATACAGCGGTGTGCTGTCTACGCCTGCTGGGACGGGGGTGGAATACAGCGGTGTGCTGTCTAGGCCTGCTGGGACAGGGGTGGAATACAGCAGTGTGCTGTCTACGCCTGCTGGGACGGGGGTGGAATACAGCGGTGTGCTGTCTAGGCCTGCTGGGACAGGGGTGGAATACAGCAGTGTGCTGTCTACGCCTGCTTTCCAAGACACCACTGTTTATTTTTGTCTATGGGCTGATGGGAAATGTGACTGCTGCAGAAACAAACTGACACCACAGTGCAGCCAACAAACCAGGATCAGAGCCAGAGCCGGGGCCAGGGAGCCAGGGCCAGGCAGCCAGGGCCAGAGAGCCAGGGCCAGAAAGCCAGGCAGCCAGGGCCAGGCAGCCAGGGCCAGGGAGCCGGAGCCAGGGGGGTCGGGTGGAGGCTGGAAGGTGGGGGTTATTCACAGTGTTTCAGGGCCATTCGCTGGCGCAGACGTGTGGCGCTGGTACGATGGAAAAGATGGCGAGTGTGTGACCAGTGTGGGCAATGGCCTGTTCCACCAGGCCACAATGTTCAGATTGTTTAAAAAATATTCCAAAAGAGACATAATCACAAGGTAATGCCCATCATTCATGCCCGTCCAACAGATTTATTCACCCCGTTTTCAGTCTGTCAGTGGCACCGCACTGTAGCTCCGTTGTCTGTGTATTTGTTAGTTGGTGGACGTGAATAGTTATCGCAGCATGTCATATTTTTCCTTTTTATTTGATAGTACGGTCTCTTGATGAATGCGCTGCTGGTGTTGTTCATGCTGGTTTGTTAGTCCGATTCAGAACCAGCAAACCAGAAACCAGCTCAATGCCAGGTTCAAATGTTAACTTTCTAAACCCACTCCTATTTAACCCTGTGTGATGGTAATCGACCCGGTCTGTTTTCACTCACCAGAACCTTCAGAACCATTATAAACATCATTGAGAATATAGCTTTATGACCCACCTCATTGTGTATTATTCACATTTCAACAAAAGCAAAGCTATAAAGTATAAATAAAGTAACATTATATTGGTCAGGGGTTTGGTGCTTGTCGTGCAAAATAAGAAGCATACTGTTGCATGTCTGTTCAAAACATAAGAACGTCGGTAACTGACTTCTATTTTGGCTTTTTGGGGATTATTTCCATTCAACTGTTGTACAATGCTGCTCTGTGTCAAATGTTGAATCACTCATTAAATTAAATTGGTTTGGGGAATTGCAATATCTCTGCGACATCGTTTGTACATTCAAGTCCCCCAGATGACTTCTGATCCTGTGTGACGAACTGTGGTTTAAACCCGGGTCTTCTGCTTAACACAAGACTATGTTAGCCCACGTACCTAAATCCTAGGAATCAGCTCAGGTATCAAACGCAATTATTCAGGTCTCAGGCAAACACTAGCAAAAGCTCGGGTCCATTCCACCTCTGTTATATTTGCAGACTGGATTTGTCAAACTCCTTTTTTTTTTTTGTGATACGTAAATGTTTTTTTGTTTTTTTAAATAAATATGTCGGAACTGAGAAGATTAGATGTATTACTGTAGCAGAATATTGCTTTTCCTTTGTTGATTACTTTTCCTTAAGAATCATGAACTCTTGAGGTCCCTCTGGTCTCGACCAATTTAGGAAAATCCTCCTTTACTTTTATTGCCCCCCTATTGTTGGAATAACCTACAGAATGCCTTGCATCTTGATTCCCTGGTGCCGCTAGGGCAGTTCAGGAGGATTGCACTTTTTTCGATTGATTGTCGTGGTTTATTTGTTTAAATTGTGGTGTTGAGGTTGTGCTTGTGCTTTTTTTTTTTTATTATTCTTGTTCTATTTGTAATGTACATTTTTCTTCCTGTTTGTGAGAAAATGTTAGTACTCAGGGCACCATTGGGAATGAGACCCTGGTCTCAATTGGGCTCCCCTGAATAAATACAAGTTACTAATAATACATTCTAATGAAGAGTTGAGTCAAAGCCGTGGAGACAGCTGGACAGATCCCATCTCATCTAGTCACGTCTTCCTCTGTGGGCCAGTGGCACGTTGCCATGGAAACACATTTGTTTACGCTAGCTGTAGCTAGCTGTAGCAGTCTTGATACTGTTCACTAGTCTAGTGAAGCCATTATGCCTTCACGTACACAGACATATTTCCTCCTCTCCTGACCTTGTTTTAAGTTAAACAGGCTTGGTTCACTTAAGACGACAGACGGTGGAAAATGAGACATTCGTTTTTCCAGCTTATTTTGGTCGGTCAAACGCATTCATTTTTCCATCACCGTCATTATTGAAACATGAAAGTATTCCAGAAATGAGTGTAACTGAATCCAGACTGACAGCAAGTCACTAAAGATTGCATTTCCACGTAATGAGGACATGATTGCTTTGGCCCTGTGTCACTCAAAGTACAAGTCCCGCCCTATCCTCCCAGTGCAGCAGAGCCAGACACAACCAGGTGGTCCTAATAAGGTACGCAGGGTAGTGAAAATGGAATCTAAAGTTATTTATAAACTAGGTAGAAGAAGAGAAGAATAGAAAAAACAACAGTTTCCTGCACATTGGAATAAGTGATTTGATTTGGTGACCAAAGTACTGTGAGCTGCATGTTAGACAGGGTGATTTTCAGAGTAGGGCTCTGGTCGGCAGCAGAAGTCCTCTGTCTTTACTACACACCATACAAGTCATTGACCTGACAGCAACATTACCAGCCTGCTTCTTTCTTTATTACCCCCCTCCCGCCTTCTCTTTAGTCTCCTCTGTCCCTCACGTTATGCCCCAGTCTCCCCCCTCCCTCGTTCCCTTTAGTCTCCTCTGTCCCTCACGTTATGCCCCAGTCTCCCCCCTTTCTCCTTCACTTTAGTCTCCTCTGTCCCTCACGTCACGCCTGCCCCAGCCCCCCCCCCCCCCTTCCCTTTATTCTCCTCTGTCCCTCACGTTATGCCCCAGTCTCCCCCCTCCCTCGTTCCCTTTAGTCTCCTCTGTCCCTCACGTTATGCCCCAGTCTCCCCCCTCCCTCGTTCCCTTTAGTCTCCTCTGTCCCTCACGTTATGCCCCAGCCCCCCCTCCCTCCCTCGTTCCCTTTAGTCTCCTCTGTCCCTCACGTTATGCCCCAGTCTCCCCCCTCCCTCGTTCCCTTTAGTCTCCTCTGTCCCTCACGTTATGCCCCAGTCTCCCCCCTTTCTCCTTCACTTTAGTCTCCTCTGTCCCTCACGTCACGCCTGCCCCAGCCCCCCCCCCCCTTCCCTTTATTCTCCTCTGTCCCTCACGTTATGCCCCAGTCTCCCCCCTCCCTCGTTCCCTTTAGTCTCCTCTGTCCCTCACGTTATGCCCCAGCCTCCCCCCTCCCTCATTCCCTTTAGTCTCCTCTGTCCCTCACGTTATGCCCCAGCCTCCCCCCTCCCTCATTCCCTTTAGTCTCCTCTGTCCCTCACGTTATGTCCCAGCCTCCACCCTCCCTCCTTCTCTTTAGTCTCCTCTGTCCCTCACGTTATGCCCCAGCCTCCCCCCTCCCTCCTTCTCTTTAGTCTCCTCTGTCCCTCACGTTATGCCCCAGTCTCCCCCCCTCCCTCCTTCTCTTTAGTCTCCTCTGTCCCTCACGTTATGCCCCAGCGCCCCCTCCCTCCCTCGTTCCCTTTAGTCTCCTCTGTCCCTCACGTTATGCCCCAGCCCCCCCTCCCTCCCTCGTTCCCTTTAGTCTCCTCTGTCCCTCACGTTATGCCCCAGCCTCCCCCCCTCCCTCCTTCTCTTTAGTCTCCTCTGTCCCTCACGTTATGCCCCAGCCTCCCCTCCTCCCTCCTTCTCTTTAGTCTCCTCTGTCCCTCACGTTATGCCCCAGCCTCCCCTCCTCCCTCCTTCTCTTTAGTCTCCTCTGTCCCTCACATTATGCCCCAGCCCCCCCTCCCTCCCTCGTTCCCTTTAGTCTCCTCTGTCCCTCACGTTATGCCCCAGCCTCCCCTCCTCCCTCCTTCTCTTTAGTCTCCTCTGTCCCTCACGTTATGCCCCAGCCTCCCCCCCTCCCTCCTTCTCTTTCGTCTCCTCTGTCCCTCACGTTATGCCCCAGCCTCCCCTCCTCCCTCCTTCTCTTTAGTCTCCTCTGTCCCTCACGTTATGTCCCAGTCTCCCCTCCTCCCTCCTTCTCTTTAGTCTCCTCTGTCCCTCACATTATGCCCCAGCCCCCCCTCCCTCCCTCGTTCCCTTTAGTCTCCTCTGTCCCTCACGTTATGTCCCAATCTCCCCCCCCTCCCTCCTTCTCTTTCGTCTCCTCTGTCCCTCACGTTATGTCCCAGTCTCCCCCCCTCCCTCGTTCTCTTTAGTCTTCTCTGTCCCTCACGTTATGCCCCAGCCCCCCCCCCCCCCCCCCCCTCCCTGGTCTGGTCCCAGGGTTGGGGCTGGAGTGTCAGACCAGACTGACGGCACCCCCAACCCTTAGAGTCGTTCGACTGGGGAACTGCCTTCTCTTCCCTGCCTCTGCGTGTAGATACGTTGTTGTGCTCCATGCCCAATTGCAAATGAACATCTGGCCCGCATATTGGTTCCATGTGTGAAAATGAGATCAACCCAAATAATGAGCAGACTCATTCAGGGACCTGGGAGAAAGAGTAATGCATGCAGCTCTTGTTAGACAGCCCAGATTGGCAGCACCTTACATAATTAGGGAGCAATTGGCTGAGATTAGACAAGCCTCGAACCCTGACCAATCATTCATTTGGACCCTGGTACGCCCTCCCCGCCCCCCTTTACCCTCCAACCCCTTTTGGAATATTTGCCAAAACGCTATCAGCTGTTAGCTATTTGTCAGGAGCCCCCCCTCATACCAGCCTTAATGGTTTTAGACAAACAAGCAAGCTTGCGGCCTAGTCTTTTATACAGGAAGACATGGCTGCTTTGATCCATACAATATTCCTCAGCAGAGCAGAGCCTCAGAGCTATTTACCAAGGAGATTTATTCACATACAGACCAGTGGAGTAACTGTTCCCTGTTCCCTGACTGTAGCCTACAGAACCGGACTGTTTATTTCTGTATGCTCTAGGGGAAAACAGAAACCTCCACTTTGCTGTGGTCATGAAAGGCTGATTAAATGTACTTTTTTGTTTAACAATCAACCTTTGTCTTTTGTTCTTAACGGACATTTCTTTGTTTTCTCTTTCTTCGCCTGAAGCACGAAACATATGCTAATTCTTAATTCTTTTTGGAAGTCTTTACACTTTCGCTGGTAATTTAATTTCAGATTTTCCAATCCAGATGCTGATGGAAAAAGAATTGTCTGATGAGTTTGATGTGACGATGGATGGCGGTACAGACTTAGCATTAGCTGTACGACTCTATCCTCTTTACCTGGGAGATGGGAACATTTACCTGGGAGATGGGACCATTTACCTGGGAGATGGGAACATTTACCTGGGAGATGGGAACATTTACCTGGGAGATGGGAACATTTACCTGGGAGATGGGAACATTTACCTAGGAGATGGGAACATTTGCCTGGGAGATGGGAACGTTGTGATGAGAGGCTATCATCACTGGGAGAAATTCATCCATCACTGTTTACCGCTCAATTCGGATACAGAAAATGTACTACTTCGGGAGGATACAATATTTGTAATTCACATCAAACATAAACATCAAGGCCAGAAAGTGGTAAAATATTAAGTTCAAGAGAGGGTGTACAGTCAGGCATGAGTTCATTTTCAAGGATTTTTCCTTAAATATTTGAACAGTCCGTCCCAGTAACAAATTCAGTCCCTGAAAGAAATTAGATTGTTAGGGCAATGTTACTTTGTCTCTGTCATACAACACACACGAGGCCACACTACTAGATTGAGATTGTAAGCTGATGTCTGAGGGCACTATCTGGATATTCCCAGTGTTGGTCCCAAATGGCACCATATGCTCTATATAGTGCACTACCTTTGACCAGAACCATATGGACCCTGGTCAAAAGTAGTGCACTACATAGAGAATATGGTGCCATTTGGGATGCACCCCAAAGCCATTGGAGCCCTGATTTACTGTAACCCTGATTTACTGTAACCCTGATTTACTGTAACCCTGATTGATACAACCCAGAGGCCATTGGAACTAGAGGTCGACCGATGAATCGGAATGGCCAATTAATTAGGGCCGATTTCAAGTTTTCATAACAATCGGAAATCGGTAATTTTGGACGCCGATTTTGCAGATTTTTTTGTTGTATTTTTTTATTTATTTTTTACACCTTTATTTAACTAGGCAAGTCAGTTAAGAACAAATTCTTATTTTCAATGACGGCCTAGGAACGGTGGGTTAACTGCCTTGTTCAGGGGCAGAACGACAGATTTTTACCTTGTCAGCTCAGGGATTCAATCTTGCAACCTTACGGTTAACTAGTCCAACGCTCTAACCACCTGCCTCACGAGGAGCTCGCCTGTTACGCGAATGCAGTAAGAAGCCAAGGTAAGTTGCTAGCTAGCATTAAACGCGAAAAAGGACTGTCGTTGCTCCAACGTGTACCTAACCATAAACATCAATGCCTTTCTTAAAATCAATACACAAAAGTATATATTTTTACACCTGCATATTTAGCTAAAAAAAATCCAGGTTAGCAGGCAATATTAACCAGGTGAAATTGTGTCACTTCTCTTGCGTTCATTACACGCAGAGTCAGAGTACATGCAACAGTTTGGGCCGCCTGGCTCATTGCGAACTAATATGCCAGAATTGTACGTAATTATGACATAACATTGAAGGTTGTGCAATGTAACAGGAAAATTTAGACTGATGGATGCCACCCGTTAGATAAAATACGGAACGGTTCCTGAAAGAATAAATGTTTTGTTTTCGAGATGATAGTTTCTGGATTCGACCATATTAATGACCTAAGGCTCGTATTTCTGTGTGTTATTATGTTATAATTAAGTCTATGATTTGATAGAGCAGTCTGACTGAGCGATGGTGGGCACCAGCAGGCTCGTAAGCATTCATTCAAACAGCACTTTCGTGCGTTTTGCCAGCAGCTCTGATGTTTATGAATTCAAGCCTATCAACTCCCGAGATGAGGCTGGTGTAACCGATGTGAAATGGCTAGCTAGTTAGCGGGGTGCACGCTAATAGCGTTTCAAACGTCACTCACTCTGAGACTTGGAGTCGTTGTTCCCCTTGCTCTGCATGGGTCATGCTGCTTCGAGGGTTGGATTTGTCGATGTGTTCCTGGTTCGAGCCCCGGTAGGAGCGAAGAGAGGGACGGAAGCTATACTGTTACACTGGCAATACTAAAGTGCCTATACGAACATCCAATAGTCAAAGGTATATGAAATACAAATGGTATAGAGAGAAATAGTCCTATAATTCCTATAATAACTACAACCTAAAACTTCTTACCAGGGAATATTGAAGACTCATGTTAAAAGGAACCACCAGCTTTCATATGTTCTCATGTTCTGAGCAAGGAACTTAAACGTTAGCTTTCTTACATGGCACATATTGCACTTTTACTTTCTTCTCCAACACTGTTTTTGCATTATTTAAACAAAATTGAACATGTTTCATTATTTATTTGAGGCTAAATTGATTTTATTGATGTATTATATTAAGTTAAAATAAGTGTTCATTCAGTATTGTTGTAATTGTCATTATTACAAATACATTTTAAAAATCGGACGATTAATCGGTATCGGCCTTTTTTGTCCTCCAATAATCGGTATCGGTATCAGCGTTGAAAAATCATAATCGGTCGACCTCTAATTGTAACCCACCATGTCATGTCAGACACTGGGTTTCCTCTCAGTCAGGCAGGACAACATGTCATGTCAGACACTGGGTTTCCTCTCAGTCAGACAGGACAACATGTCATGTCAGACACTGGGTTTCCTCTCAGTCAGGCAGGACAACATGTCATGTCAGACACTGGGTTTCCTCTCAGTCAGACAGGACAACATGTCATGTCAGACACTGGGTTTCCTCTCAGTCAGGCAGGACAACATGTCATGTCAGACACTGGGTTTCCTCTCAGTCAGACAGGACAACATGTCATGTCAGACACTGGGTTTCCTCTCAGTCAGACAGGACAACATGTCATGTCAGACACTGGGTTTCCTCTCAGTCAGGCAGGACAACATGTCATGTCAGACACTGCGTTTCCTGACAGTCAGACAGGACAACATGTCATGTCAGACACTGGGTTTCCTCTCAGTCAGACAGGACACCATGTCATGTCAGACACTGGGTTTCCTCTCAGTCAGACAGGACACCATGTCATGTCAGACACTGGGTTTCCTCTCAGTCAGACAGGACACCATGTCATGTCAGACACTGGGTTTCCTCTCAGTCAGACAGGACACCATGTCATGTCAGACACTTGGTTTCCTCTCAGTCAGACAGGACAACATGTCATGTCAGACACTGGGTTTCCTCTCAGTCAGACAGAACAACATGGATTTAGAGTGTGAAACAAGCAGACAGGCTCATGACTACCACGACTTGCTGTGTGTTCTGTCTGGCTCTCTGCCCAACATTTTACACTGCTACACTGTCGAGTGTGTTTGTACACTGCTACACTGTCGAGTGTGTTTGTACACTGCTACACTGTCGAGTGTGTTTGTACACTGCTACACTGTCGAGTGTGTTTGTACACTGCTACACTGTCGAGTGTGTTTGTACACTGCTACACTGTCGAGTGTTTTTGTACACTGCTACACTGTCGAGTGTGTTTGTACACTGCTACACTGTCGAGTGTGTTTGTACACTGCTACAAGTGCCCCTTCCTTCCTCCTAACCAGTATAGAGGAATTTCACCTCTCTGTCCTCCTTCCTTACAGTAATCACCTAATCTCTCCATAACCCCTGGGCACTACGCTACTACACCACACCTTGTTGATGAGCTTTGTATTTGATATCTGTTCGGGTGAAAGCATGTTCAGTCTTTCATTGTTACTGAAAGGTTACTGTAGCTAGCAGGTCTACACTGTTGGAATTGCTTTCTCTCTCTCTCTCTCTCTCTCTCTCTCTCTCTCTCTCTCTCTCTCTCTCTCTCTCTCTCTCTCTCTCTCTCTCTCTCTCTCTCTCGGAATGAGAAAAAGGAATGAGAAAGGGAAATAGAGAGTGGTGGGGGGGTGATAGGGTTATGTTATTGTTATCATGATTTAGCTCTGGAATGTGTACATTAGCTCTAGATGATGTCCTATTAGCAGCTTATCTGCTAGGCATTTGGCTCAGGACCTGTAGGCCTAGGTATTATGGTCTGTTTTCCATCTCCCAGGGTGGGTGGGGGGGGTAGAGAGAGAGGTAGAGAAAGGGGAGGAGGGAGAGGGACAGGAAGGGAGAGAGAAAGAGAGAGGGAGAGGGAGAGAGAGTCTGTCCATACAGAGTAGATGGGGACACGGGAATTCACCAGGCGCTGCCATAGAAACCCTGGTCGTCCATGGCACCATTGACTGAGTCAGTGACGTGGAGCGGCAGGGTTCAAATCGCCCCAAGCTACTGTCGTTCTGCTGAGAAAAACCACAAACGTGACTGTTCTCTTAATTCTCAAATCTTCTCTGGTACTAGTGATATGGAGGAGGATTACACTTGGAATACCTTTGAGACTAGGGTCAAAAAGATGGCGAATGTATTTGGAGATAGGTTGGGTGTGAGAGGGCTGAAGTTTAAGTATGTTTAAAAGTATATTTAGCTGAATTATAATGGAATCGTGCTCACGACCTCTACCATCTTGGAGTTTAAGGCAGACAGCTTGGAGGTATTTTCAGGTTCTAGAAAGATGACTAATTCTTTGTCACTCACTTTTCACCTTTTTCTTTCACCCTCTTAAAGAAGATGCTACCCTTTCCTGATGGGGAGAGCTCTGGCATTAGACATTCTATTTGTGTTTTTCATCAGAAGTTATTCCTCCGTATGGTTTTGGTTCAGTCCTCGAGAAGATTTCCCCTGTTGACTTCATCTATTATCTACAAAAGAGAAAAACTGTTTCCCCCGTCGACTTCATCTATCTACAAAACTTTTTTGTTTTCCTAACTTTTGCCAGAGATACTTCTGCCTTAAAGGTACAATCTGTTATTTGTACATAGATTTTTAATCTTTTAAATTAAAGATTTATTCTAGAAACATATAAATTCTGAAGGCCTCAAGAGCTTAAACTATCTTACCCCATCAGAACTCAGAATATATTCTTCCAAGTGTAGCTTCTTAACACGGTTGAAACTGTTATTTTGATCTCATGGATGGTCAGTCCTTTCATCCGGAGCTCTGACTATGAATTTGAGATGAGTTACATTTCTCCAGCCCCATCACTCAGCTGTTTACCAAAAAAAACAAAGTGACGAGGCCGGACATTTTGTTGTTGTTTTGAATTACGGACGCAGTTCTAAGAACACAATAAGAGCAGTGACTATCCCTCTTGACAACTAGAAGTGCTCTCTGTCACTCCCATCCCTCAGGAACAGTGTAAACAGTAAGGATAATAATTGATGTTGCATAACATCCTCGGGTTACTACGTTATTGTGAGTGAGTGATACAGTATTCTAGAATTCAACCCCAAACCCCTGCAACCCTGATCTCTAACAGAAGTTCTTAGAAATTAGTAAAAGCCATTCTTGAGCAAATGTGTTCACAATTCTCTGCATTGTTCCCTGCTGGTTCACGTTGCCGGCTGGATGGGAGTGTGAGAACTAGTCGAGGCTCTCTAAACGTGGTGTTCATTTTCATTTTTATAGCGGCCCTCATTAGGGACGTGTATGTTTTAACAAACAGGTTATTCCTGGCTGCGAATGTTAGCGCTGCTTCCTAGATGCTAGCGGACTGTATCAGGGTGGTGGGGCTGCTTGGCTGCTTGGCTCTCGGGCCGAGACTACCGCAGACTAGCCAACTTCATATCGCTAGGAGCAACACACACACACTCACGCTCGCTCACGCGCACACACGCACGCACACACTCATGCACGCTCACACTCACACTCACACACACGCATGCACGAACACACACACTTGCACACACACACCCACACAATTCACACACACTAACAACATCACAGCTGTCTATGACGTGACTACCTCATCTCACTGCTTCCTGTAATTATGCTTTCAACATGGATCTCAGTTGTTTTTGAACAAGACAACAGCTTTTTTAACAGATTCTTTGCTGTTTTACATGCACTGCCTAGTGAAAGTATACACAGCCCTTGCACAGTCTTCACGTTTTGCTGTATTAAAAAAGGTATTCAAATAGATGTATTTCCTACTGATCTACACGACCTACGCCACATTTTCAGTGTAAAGAAAAATGATTAAGCATTTTCCAAATGACAAAAAAATATAAAATGAGGATGTATTGGGGGGTGGGGGGGGGTGGGGGTAGACTTTCACTAGCGACTGTAAATGTCAATTTGTTTTTGAACAAGATAACAGAGTTTTGAAACAATCACACTCTCACTAATAACAAGCTGTTTTCTGTTAGGGTTTTTAATCGTGTTTTGTAACTCCTGTATGTAACGTGGCCCACATGCTGCCAAGGTGATAGAGAACTGAGGCTCATTTGACACAGTCACAACCTCACCCCACAGGCTTATTTGACACAGTCACAACCTCACCCCACAGGCTTATTTGACACAGTCACAACCTCACCCCATAGGATTAGTTGACACAGTCACAACCTCACCCCACAGGATTAGCTGACACAGTCACAACCTCACCCCACAGGATTAGTTGACACAGTCACAACCTCACCCCACAGGATCAGCTGACACAGTCACAACCTCACCTCACAGGATTAGTTGACAGTCACAACCTCACCTCACAGAATTAGTTGACACAGTCACAACCTCACCTCACAGGATCAGCTGACACAGTCACAACCTCACCTCACAGGATTAGTTGACACAGTCACAACCTCACCCCACAGGCTGCCTTGTGATTGGCTGCTATTGGGTGTGTTTGTTTTGAAGCCAAGGCCACATCGGTTCATTTGTATGTGGGAGTGTAATATGTGGCTTTTATTTTTGAGTGAGTGAGTGAGTGTGTGTGTGTGTGTGTGTGTGTGTGTGTGTGTGTGTGTGTGTGTGTGTGTGTGTGTGTGTGTGTGTGTGTGTGTGTGTGTGTGTGTGTGTGTGTGTGTGTGTGTGTGTGTGTGTGTGTGTGTGTGTGTGTGTGTGTGTGTATGGATCATAGGAGCCTGCGGAGGGGAGGACGGCTCATAGTAATGGTTGGAATGGAGTGAATGGAATGGGATCAAACACATGGTTTCCATGTGTTTGATGAGTTCGGTACCATTCCATTAGATCTGTTCCAGCCATTACTATGAGCATGAATGTGTGCTCTGTGTGTGTGTTTCGCTACGACCCTGAGTTAATGGGCCCTGTGGCAATAGAGCAGGAAAAAATAAGTTACATGTTGACAAACTGGGGCTCCTTCTAGGCTGGGGAAAGGGAAAGGGAAAGGGAAAGGGGGATACCTAGTCAGTTGTACAACTGAATGCCTTCAACTGAAATGTGTCTTCCACATTTAACCCAACCACTCTGAATCAGAGAGGTGCCGGGGGCTGAGAGAGAGAAAGTAGAGAGACAAATTTGACC
The DNA here is from genome assembly GCF_045679555.1 of Salvelinus alpinus. Lineage (NCBI taxonomy): Eukaryota > Metazoa > Chordata > Actinopteri > Salmoniformes > Salmonidae > Salvelinus > Salvelinus alpinus. Next base: position 36,183,568 of record NC_092111.1, on the reverse strand, counting down.
ACAATAACTACCGTGGAAAATGCGTCAACAGCAACCTTGGGAAAATCCTCTGCGTTATCATTAACAGCAGACTCGTACATTTCCTCAGTGAAAACAATGTACTGAGCAAATGTCAAATTGGCGTTTTACCAAATCATCGTACGACAGATCACATATTCACCCTGCCACCGTAATTGACAAACAAACAAACCAAAACAAAGGCAAAGACTGCTCATGCTTTGTTGATTTCAAAAAAGCCTTCGACTCAATTTGGCATGAGGGTCTGCTATATAAATTGATGGAAAGTGGTGTTGGGGGTAAAACATACGACATTATAAAATCCATGTACACAAACAACAAGTGTGCGGTTAAAATAGGCAAAAAACACACACATGTCTCCCCACAGAGCCGTGGGGTGAAACAGGGATGCAGCATAAGGGCTTACCCTCTTCAATATATATATCAATGAATTGGCAAGGGCACTAGCACAGTCTGCAGCACCCGGCCTCACCCTACTAGAATCTGAAGTCAACTGTCTACTGTTTGCTGATGATCTGGTGCTTCTGTCACCAACCTAGGAAGGCCTAGAGCAGCACCTAGATCTTCTGCACAGATTCTGTCAGACCTGGGCCCTGACAGTAAATCTCAGTAAGACCAAAATATTGGTGTTCCAAAAAAGGTCCAGTCGCCAGGACCACAAATACAAATTCCATATAGACACCGTTTCCCTAGAGCACACAAAAAACTATACATACCTCGGTCTAAACATCAGCACCACAGGTAACTTCCACTAAGCTTTGGAATGCCATCAAAAGGAACATAAAATTTGACATACCAATTAGGATCTGGCTAAAAATACTTGAATCAGTTATTAAAGAACCCTATGCCCTTTATGGTTGTGAGGTCTGAGGTCCACTCACCAACCAATAATTCACAAAATGGGACAAACACCAAATTGAGACTCTGCATTCAGAATTCTGCAAAAACGAGAAAACAGAAATATAGTGACTTGACACATTGTGAAGAATTAACAAAAAAAAGCTATTTGGCCCTAAACAGAGAGTACACAGTGGCAGAAAACCTGACCACTGGAAAGCTTTGACTATGTACAGACTCCGTGAGCATAGCCTTGCTATTGAGAAAGGCCGCCGTAGGCAGACCTGGCTCTCAAGAGAAGACAGGCTATGTGCACACTGCCCACAAAATGAGGTGGAAACTGAGCTACACTTCCTAACCTCCTGCCAAATGTTTGACCATATTAGAGACACATATTTCCCTCAGATTACACGGATCCACAAAGAATTAGAAAACAAACCTAATTTTGATAAACTCCCATATCTACTGGGTGAAATAGTTAACATATGTTTCCCATGCCAATAAAGCCTCTTAATTTGAGAGAGAGAGAGAGAGAGAGAGAGAGAGAGAGAGAGAGAGAGAGAGAGAGAGAGAGAGAGAGAGAGAGAGAGAGAGAGAGAGAGAGAGAGAGAGAGAGAGAGAGAGAGAGAGAGAGAGAGAGAGAGAGAGAGAGAGAGAGAGAGAGAGAGAGAGAGAGAGAGAGAGGCCGTGCTAGCAGAAACAGGGAGATCGATGACAAATCCCCTTCTTCTGCTAGTTTACCCAGTCAGCAGGCTCTCTGCCACCGCCATCTGCACTGCCACTGTTTCTACCCTGGCACAACCTCCCTCAACTCACCCTATCCTACCCCTCCTCCCGTCTTCCCCCTCCTCTCCCATTCTGCTAAACCCTGTTCCTGTTTGGGCTTTTACAGCCAGTGTACAAAGCTGCTTCCAGCCAGGTGGTCTAAAACAATGGGCACATGGACAGCAGAGGGAGAGGGGAGGCCTGGGTTTCCTGCTCTTGTTTTGGTCCCCACCAATGTCGGTGGGAGTGTATTTTAATAAGTACATATGTCTCACTTCGTGTGTGTGCATGCGTTTGTGGATTATTGAGGAGGAAAACAACTTTAATGGCTGTTCTCAAGGCCGGTGGCTGGTGGGTGCCATGACAACGGGGCAGATTGTGTCGGCGTGGCAGTGGGAATTGTGTGGGAGGAAGCCTCACTGTGGTCAATGGAGGTGACAGTAATATAGGAATACAAACTTATGGGTCTAAATGTCTGTTAGACTGATCCAGGATCTGAGGTAACAGAGGAGCATTGCAGGAGGCTATGGACCGGCCTGGTCATTAGACTGATCCAGGATCTGAGGTAACAGAGGAGCATTGCAGAAGGCTATGGACCGGCCTGGTCATTAGATTTGTCCAGGATCTGAGTTAACTTAAGGATCGGACCCTTTTTTAAAAATTTTACCATTTTAAAGGAAACACTTTGACGTTTTTGGAAATGTGAAATGAATGTAGGAGAATATAACACATTAGATCTGGTAAAAGTTAATACAAACAAAACAACATGCGTATAATTTTTTGTTGTTGTTCCAACATCTTTGAAATACAAGAGAAAGGCCATACATTAAGATAGGATTCTAGGTGTTATTTAGATGTTGTCCATAGGACGGCAGTAGTGTGTGTGCAAAGTTTCAGACTGATCCAGTGAAGAATTACATCGCTACACAATATTTTGTATCAAGTCTGCCAGGAGTTTGCCCAAATGTGCCTAATTGGACAATTTATACATTTTCATGTACATAACTATAGAGAACATACTATGCTATGGTAATAAAAAATAAAAAATGTACACACTCCCAGGAATGTCGTACATGATGAATCATTAGCCTCCTAATGGAAAGACATTCACCTTCACACATCTAGATGGCCGGGCGGGGTGGGTGTGGAGCCAGAGACAGCAGTGGGGTCAAACTGTAGAAACCAGTTCCTACGTTTGAATATAAAAATGGATTTTAGAGAAAAAAAAACTATGCTACATTTGATCTCTGGGATCCTCAGGATGACAAATCAGAGCAAGATTACTGAATGTAAGTACATGATTTACCTTCAGAGATGA